>NC_079134.1:97069959-97382078 GCF_945859705.1 Episyrphus balteatus | reverse complement strand
CCCAACGTTCGCCATCAGTCTGCTCAGTGATGTGGTAGTTTTTGATGCTCTTTCCGATGCTGCCTTTATTTGTTGCCAGTAGGTTAGCTTTGTGTCGAGCCTCAATCCCAAGTACTTCACTGTCGCGCTGCTTCTTATCACTTCGGCCCCGATTTGGAAGTCGATTTGTGTAGGAATCCTCTTCCTCGTCAGAAGAACTATCTCTGTTTTTTCCGTGGCTAGGCTGAGTCCATGCTCTTCCATCCATGAATTTGTCCGTCGCATGACCTGGTTCAGCTTTCTTTGCGCGCTATCGGTGTTTCGTGCCGTAATCACCGCGGCGATGTCGTCAGCATAGCCAACCAGGAAGGCATCGTCAGGCATCTCCATGCGAAGGATATCATCATAGGAGATGTTCCACAGGTCTGGTCCTAAGATTGACCCCTGCGCTGCCCCAGATGTGACTTCCTTCCTTCGCTGGCCTTCTGCGGTCTCGTAGATCAGCTCTCGATCCCTGAGATAGTTCTTCACCATCCGTAGCAGATAGGCAGGAACGTGGAATCTCCATTCGAGTGCATGTAAAATATCGCTCCACCTGGCCGAGTTAAAGGCGTTTCGAACATCCAGCGTTGCCAGCAAGACGCTCTCCTTCGAGTAGTGGTTTCTTTGTTGGGCAATTTGGACTGCGTGCACTACTTCTTGTATTGCTCCGATAGTAGAGCGGCCTCTCCGGAAACCGTACTGTCTCTCTGATAGATCGCCCGACGCTTGTACTGCTGCTGAGAGCCGCGGTTTCAAAAGCTTTTCCAGGAGTTTCCCCGCAGTGTCTAGCATGCACAGAGGTCTGTATGCCGATGGGGAATCCGGGTCTCCTTTGCCTTTGCTGATGAGCACGAGTCGTTGTTTCTTCCAGCTCTTAGGGAAGACGCCTTCTATTAGGAAGCTGTTAAACATGTTCAACAGTAATTGGGGACATGCTTTGGCGGTCGCTTTCAGGACTTCTGTGGGGATTCCATCGGGGCCCGGAGCTCTTCGGTTTTGCAGGGACTGCACAGCTATGCTCAACTCCTCCTCACTGAAGAGAGGGATATCCTGTCTTTGGACCGGTGTGTTGTCAGTTGTCCTGATAGGATGACTGATAATAATAATAATAATAATAATAATAATAATAATAATAATAATAATAATAATAATAATAATAATAATAATAATAATAATAATAATAATAATAATAATAATAATAATAATAATAATAATAATAATAATAATAATAATAATAATAATAATAATAATAATAATAATAATAATAATAATAATAATAATAATAATAATAATAATAATAATAATAATAATAATAATAATAATAATAATAATAATAATAATAATAATAATAATAATAATAATAATAATAATAATAATAATAATAATAATAATAATAATAATAATAATAATAATAATAATAATAATAATAATAATAATAATAATAATAATAATAATAATAATAATAATAATAATAATAATAATAATAATAATAATAATAATAATAATAATAATAATAATAATAATAATAATAATAATAATAATAATAATAATAATAATAATAATAATAATAATAATAATAATAATAATAATAATAATAATAATAATAATAATAATAATAATAATAATAATAATAATAATAATAATAATAATAATAATAATAATAATAATAATAATAATAATAATAATAATAATAATAATAATAATAATAATAATAATAATAATAATAATAATAATAATAATAATAATAATAATAATAATAATAATAATAATAATAATAATAATAATAATAATAATAATAATAATAATAATAATAATAATAATAATAATAATAATAATAATAATAATAATAATAATAATAATAATAATAATAATAATAATAATAATAATAATAATAATAATAATAATAATAATAATAATAATAATAATAATAATAATAATAATAATAATAATAATAATAATAATAATAATAATAATAATAATAATAATAATAATAATAATAATAATAATAATAATAATAATAATAATAATAATAATAATAATAATAATAATAATAATAATAATAATAATAATAATAATAATAATAATAATAATAATAATAATAATAATAATAATAATAATAATAATAATAATAATAATAATAATAATAATAATAATAATAATAATAATAATAATAATAATAATAATAATAATAATAATAATAATAATAATAATAATAATAATAATAATAATAATAATAATAATAATAATAATAATAATAATAATAATAATAATAATAATAATAATAATAATAATAATAATAATAATAATAATAATAATAATAATAATAATAATAATAATAATAATAATAATAATAATAATAATAATAATAATAATAATAATAATAATAATAATAATAATAATAATAATAATAATAATAATAATAATAATAATAATAATAATAATAATAATAATAATAATAATAATAATAATAATAATAATAATAATAATAATAATAATAATAATAATAATAATAATAATAATAATAATAATAATAATAATAATAATAATAATAATAATAATAATAATAATAATAATAATAATAATAATAATAATAATAATAATAATAATAATAATAATAATAATAATAATAATAATAATAATAATAATAATAATAATAATAATAATAATAATAATAATAATAATAATAATAATAATAATAATAATAATAATAATAATAATAATAATAATAATAATAATAATAATAATAATAATAATAATAATAATAATAATAATAATAATAATAATAATAATAATAATAATAATAATAATAATAATAATAATAATAATAATAATAATAATAATAATAATAATAATAATAATAATAATAATAATAATAATAATAATAATAATAATAATAATAATAATAATAATAATAATAATAATAATAATAATAATAATAATAATAATAATAATAATAATAATAATAATAATAATAATAATAATAATAATAATAATAATAATAATAATAATAATAATAATAATAATAATAATAATAATAATAATAATAATAATAATAATAATAATAATAATAATAATAATAATAATAATAATAATAATAATAATAATAATAATAATAATAATAATAATAATAATAATAATAATAATAATAATAATAATAATAATAATAATAATAATAATAATAATAATAATAATAATAATAATAATAATAATAATAATAATAATAATAATAATAATAATAATAATAATAATAATAATAATAGGAAGTATAGTAGGAAGCAGAAATATTATTTTTTTCATTTTCATTTTGTTTTTATTGAGACCTTTATACATTTTTTAATTTATGATTACATTATTTTGAATTTATGATAACCGACTTCTAATTATATCTGGTTAAACTTTGTTTATAAATATAATAAATGCTTATGATAAGGCACTACATAATTGTTTTTATTTTAAATATACTTTTAATTCTCTTTTTATTTCATATGTTTGCTCCCGACATATGTTCACTTTATGGCTCAAGTGGCCAAAATTAAATTAATGACTAGAACTACTTACAAACTAAAATATATAGAAAATACACAAACAAATCTTATTTAAAACAAGATACAATGACAATTCAATAAGCATCAGCATATAATAATCATTTCTACTTAGTTAGATACATATATACAAAAATTTATATAATAACAAATAGAATACATTATTAAGAATTAGCTGTGCTATCAATCTAATTACATTTTAATTGAAAACAAAAGTCTATGTTGTAATTAAGTTATATTTTGGCATAATTAATTAAATTGAGTTCATTTACTATCCTCTAAGAACAGGCAATGATGCTTTTTCGTAAAATGGTACTTTTAAGCTAGAGCTAGACGTAGGTTCAAATAATGGTTGCGATCTTCTATTCAATATATTTACCGGTGATAAGTAGAAGTGGTTATCTAGAACACTTTCATTGATATTTCTGTCCAAACATCTTTTATAATTGAGTTTGGATGATTAGCGAGGGACTGTAATTTGTTTTTCAGTATATTTACCATATATATAAATAGAGGTTCAATATTACATTCTCTGTAAATTGTTGAGTTTGAGTACCATTTTTTATTTGGTCTTCTATATTTTCCGCAACAAAATCTAAGCAGTTTTCGCTCGAAGTTTTCCAACTCATTTGTGACTGTAGGCGAAATACTAAACCAACAACCGAATCCATACGCAATTATAGGTCTAATAAGTGTTTTGTAAATAAGGAGTTTAGTTTTCTTTGAGGTGGAATTTGATGAAAGTAGTTGTTTCAGTAAAGCAGAAGCCATTTTGGCCTTATTCAAGACTTTTCTTGCGTGTTTATTAAACTTAAACTTATTTTCATAATGTATGCCAAGATATTTTGGTTCGGTTTTCAGTGGGATCGAAACATTATCAATAGTTAATGAGAGCGTTTTACTCTCCTTGACTGCTTTTCGGTGCCCTCTTCCATAAAGCATGTGACGCTACTTTTCCCTGCGTTTAAAATTAATCCCCAGGAGTTAAGATACGATGTCAATGTGGGAACGCAATCTTTAAGTTTGTTTATTGCATCAGCAGGTCTAACTGCACTTGCTAATATCTTAGTATCATCTGCATATAAGAAGGCTGCAGGCTCATTTACTTCACTGCTGAAAGGAAAATCATGAAGATATACGTTAAAAAGTTTTGGACCGAGTAACGACCCTTGAGCAACGCAACACCCATTAAGACTGAAAACTCGTCTGAGTATTCAGAGGCAATAGAAATCATTGCTGTTCTAGAACTCAAAAAACTAATGATCATTCGTATAAATGGATCTGAGAATTCCAGTGTTATCAATTTAAAAACCAGTCCGTTGTGCCATATTGAATCAAAAGCGGCCTGAAGATCTAAATCGAGAACAACAGAACACTTTTTATTCCTAAGTTTTTGGACGATTCTATCATTAATCACAAGCAGTGAGTGCTCGGTAGAATGGTTTTTTCTGAAACCGAATTGGTTATTCGGAATAATGTTTTTTTCGTCACAAAAGCTGTCTAAGTATTCAGCCAAAACTCTTTCGAAAAGCTTTCCAACATTAGATAATAATGATATTGGACGAAAATCTTTAATTTCTTTCCCACTTTTTTTCTTTGCTATAGGGATAAGCTTAGATTTCTTCCTAATTAAAGGAAAATATCCATTATTTATGCATTGGTTGAAAATACAAGAAAGTGTTATATCCAACGTATGAGGGCACTTGCACAAAATATAGTTGGAGATTTTATCTACACCACACGATTTTTTGTTATTTATAGTCATTCTATAGGAAGGAAATGCTAAGTTATTTGATGTAGTGTTAGATGGTGAAAAGGTCGTTAAACATGTATTTTCATATCTACTTTTGAACTCGTTAACTCTAAAGTTAACATGGTTTGTTAAGTTTCTGTCAAACTGTGGTATTTTCTCTGAGTATAAATCGGAATACACTGTCTTGAAAGCAGTAAGTTTATCGTCATTTTCTGAAAGCTCTTCTCCATTAAAAGTCAAAGTATCCTTAGATATATTAGTGCCAAAATATTTTCTGCCAGTTATTCTGTCGATTTCTTTAAAAGCTTGTGGAGAAGGCTTTATTTTTTTTAAACGTGATCTGAAGTCGTTATCCATATCTATTTTAACTCTTGCAGCTATTATCTTATTAAGACAATGTATTATAGAAGATAACTCTTTAGCTATGATTACACGGTCAACGAAATCGGTCAACGCGTTGACTCTCTGACGTAAAAATGACGTCACAATCTGTCCCAAGAGTGTCACGTCGTGTGATCGTCAATGAAAACTGCTGTCATTGCGTTGACGGGTATGATGACACTCGCGTTGACACACATTTTTGGGTCAACGCATTGACTATTTTCGATGACCGTGTAATCTCTCTGTCAATGCCATTGGGACGCGTTGACAGGGTTTTGAGTACTGGGTGTCATCGCAATGACGTTTACGCAGCAGAATTTAATACCGTGTCATCGTTTCAGATTGACACTGTTTTTTGTATAGAAATGTGATGAAGGTTGGATGGGAAAAATATTTTGTAGGGCGATTTTTGAATGGAGTACCGTTTTGGAGGGAGGGGAGTTCTCATTTCACCTTTTTGTTATTTTTTTTTTACAAAAAAAAACTTTTCGGTATGGCCATGGCATCCATGTTGGATGCAAATTTTTTTTTTTTTTACAAAAACCAAAAACCATTTGTATATTCTTAGCTACATTTTAAGACCATAACCATTAACAGTGGTTGCGGCGTTCCTATGCTATAAGCGTTTGAACGTGGCCATATTGATTTTTTTCGATTTTTTTAATATCAAATGTCGAAACTTTTAAATTTTTTTTTCTAATTTTTCGACAAAACTTTAGTAATTTTACATTTCCATTCGTTCTACAATCTTATCAGAATTCAATTAAGACTTTTATCTTAAAAGTGCATTGCGTTTATCTCGAAATATTAAGATTTGAATGCAACCATGTCAAACAAATTTTCGTTTATATTTTCTATGAGAGCTTTTTTTCAAATCTCATTTTCTCCGCTTTTTTTTTAATATTTTTGGAAAATTTAAATTTTGCTTTGTGTCAAACAGTGTGATCAATAAAGTTTTGCGAGTCAACGCGTTGACACTGCTAAGTAAACGTCACGTTGACCCACCTGCGCGTCAACGTAATTTGGGACAACATTGACGCGATAGTGTCAATCGTGTGATAGTCAATGTTTTTGAGACACTGTGAACGTTGACGGTGAGATGACAGAGAGAATATGGATTTTTTCTTGACGTCAGAGAGTCAACGCGTTGACCGATTTCGTTGACCGTGTAATCATAGCTTTTGTATTCTGTGCTTACCCTGTTTAAATGTCTATGAAAAGTTCTTTTAAGTTTTCGAAGCCAAATGCTTTGAATTTTCATAAGATTTTTAGTAACCAGTGAAAATTTTTGTATTTAAGGTTTTTTGTGATTTTTGTAACTGAATGGCTTTCTACACTTGTATTTATTTTATTACTTACGACTTGTATAAGATCGTCAATTTCTGTATTCGAAATATTTTTGCTTACTGGAAGATTCATTCTAGAGAGACTACTGTGTAGTTCTATTCTAAAATGATCCCAATTTGTATTTTCGAAGCAAGTGTAGGTAGTAGGAGGTACAAGTAAAGGGTAAACATTGAAAATTTTTACATTGGTCTCTATACCAAAATGGTCAGAAAGAAAAGAAAATGTTTGGCAAACAGTATTATTTCCTGTGTTTAAGGAACTAGACAACATGAAAAAGTCTAATACGGAAGATGATCTGGGAAATGTTGGAATATTCGGTGAAACGATATCCATATTTAGATATGGTCCGCTGCAGAACCATCTTTGCATTATACTTCCATTACCATTAGTCACTACATCACCCCAATCAGGATGTCGGGCGTTAAAATCTCCCTCTAGTATTAAGGCATTATAAGAACTTGCAATGCTAAGCAATCTATCCAATTCGGACGGAAGAGACTGACCTGCTGCGGATGGAATGTAAATACTTATAACAAGTATTCTTTTCGTGGTTTGATTGTTGTTCTTGCAAATTAATGCACCTAAGCAAGCTGAGAAGGTGTCACTATGAAATGATACTTTATTTAGTTTAAACTTTTCATCAGTAACGATGGCTGTTCCCCTACCATCGTCATTTCTTAGTAGATTGTAACTTTCAAAGGAAGGGTTATGTCTGTTGTGCAGTCTTGTTTCAGATATGAAACATATTTGGGGTTTTTTGTTTTGAAGGGTTCTAAGGAGTGAGATTCTTTTATTGTGGGAGATTATGGAATTTGTATTTATCGATATTATTTTAAGGTTTGTGTTTTCGCCCATTATGTGACAATGGAGGCGACGAAGTCAAGATAAGCGAACATCTTGTCTTCTTTACTCTGTAGTTTTTGATAATTTGGCCAAAATTGCCTTGGAAGTTGGAAGAGCTTGCTGCGTGACCTTCTAGGTTGCAATTAGCGCATTTCGGAATTGGAAGTTCTTGATTTTGTTCTTTCAACAATTTAACTGATTTAATACAAGCATTTGATTCATGGAATTCAGCGCACAAAACACAACGACTGTTATATGAACAACATTCCCCAGTGTGGCCAAACCTCTGACAGCGATAACATCGAATAACCACATTGTTATGTTTCCTTTCCCAGTAAACTCTTTGATGGAGAAGATACCTGATGTTAGTTAAATCTTTAGTGCTTTCCCCTACATCCAACTGAACTACAAAGATGTTTAGTTTTAGACCTTGCTCTTTTGTTTTGGCTGTCATAAATTGAGTTACTTTGTTAATTTTGACATTAGGAGCAGCTTCTTCTAATGCATTTTGTATTAGTTCTACCTGTGTATCACCGTCAATACCCTTCAATAGAATTGTCGCCCTTTTTGTTTCTTTGGGAGAGAAAGAGAAAGCCCCTATGCCTGTTTCACGAATTTTTTCTATGACTAACTAGTGAACACTAGAATTATCAACATAAACTTTTGTCTTTCTATAACCTAGGTTAACAAATTTATGTCTTAAATTTTCTATTTTACATTCAAGTGCGGCTAGGTTAATTAAGTCGGTTATCAAACTACAATTTGCTCCAAAAATAAATATAGGTGGACAGAAAAGTTTGTTTTTTATGTTTTTGTCATCGTTGACAAGGCTAGTTGTTAAGTTGTTGTCTCCCTCACCAAGAGTACTGCATGCTGAATTGTTGTTTTGAGTTATGATTTCATTCGAGCTCTTGCTATTTTTTTGTTTTTTGCTAGGCAAATTTATTGATGGATTAGTAAGATCAGATAATGGCGCAAATGGATTATTTGCAAGCACTGATAAGCTTGATGCTGGTGACTCATTGTCATCTTGATCAATTCGTCTTCGTTTTTTACTTGCAAAATTATTTGCTGCTGTTTTTAGATTAGAAATTACAGTATTCCAATCACTTTTATTTAATAGTTCATTGTTAGTGTCCATATTTTGATCAGATTGATCAGAGTGATCACTGAATGGTTTATCACTTAATTGATGGTTGGCATTGGCCATTTTATTGGATAAATAACACAATTTTAAGTTCGATTTGTCTGATGTGTCCCACAGAACTTGTTCTGGGGTAACAAAGTTATTATTTTTGTTATTTTTTTCCACTGTTTGTGTATTTTTAAAGTACCTTTCTAAAGCAATATTTGATAATTAATTGGGCTTAAAAAGCCCTTGATTAACAACAAAACAACTTTAAATAACTTGAGAGAATACACTCGGAAAAGTTAGACCAAATGTCAACTCCACACAGAAATATTATGTTGTCATCTGAACTACATATCTGAACAAAGTTTCAGTTCGATACGATATTTTAATGTGGGTCAAAATTTAGTTCCAAGATTTTATTACATTATTCTTAGTTAGTTGTTTAGTTAGTTAGTTACAAAAGAAGCTAATAAAAAGAGTGGTCTATTCCCCTCGTTTAGCGGAAAAATTTGGAAAAAAATTATCAAAAATCAACGGTTATAACTACAATAACGTGCTATACCTCTTTGTAAAGTTAAAAATCTAAAGTCTTTTACAAAATTTCAAGCCATTTTATTGCATAGTTTTTGAAAAATTAATTTTCAAAATCAAAATTTTGAAAAAAAAATTCGAAAAAAAATTTCAAATTAATTTTTTCAAAATTTTATGTACAATGGATTGTACATTGTACGACCATCGCAATAGTCGGAAAAAGTATTTTGACAAAATGAACATTTTTCTAACTGATGAGAAAAATCTGTAACGGTTACACATAAAACAAGGAAGTTGATGGTTATTTAATAAGTATATTGTGGTGAATTTCATGATGGTCAATGTCAGTCATATATTTGGTATTATGCTTTGAGGCTGGATTTTTTTTATAGAAAGTTCTAATTTCTGAGGAAAAAATTGTTTTGACAAACGTTCTATTTCAATAATGGTAAGGTAAGGTAATGCATTTTACATGTTTCAAGCACGTATAAAACTGGGAGACTTGTTAAGGCTCCGATTTGTAAAAAAGTGGGCAAAACGGCGGAACTTAACATTGAAATTAGTGCATCTTCTGTTGCAAGTCATAATTTCGGTGTGTCTGTTAAAAAATCTGTGGAGAATTGAATTTATTGCGGGAAACTATAAATTTCCAAATATGAAAACATAAAAATATAATTAAGTATACTATGCAAAATTTACCACAAATGGACAAACAATGAAAAAAATGCACTACATAAAAGACGCATTTTGAGGAATTCACTTTAAACCGCGGATTGACCCCAAAAATTCTGGATTTTGAAATGCCATTCTTTCATCAAAAACTTTGTAAGCAAAAGTGCCTTTCGCATTGAGCTCGAAGAAGACAATTTGGCCATATTTATGGGAAGTTAATACAGTATTTACCTCACAAAACAAAAATTGAAAAAAAACTGAATTCTCAAAGGAACGTATTGGTATCAGTGGCGTAGATAGCTTTTTGCTAAGGGGGGGGATAGATCTAGTTCGCAAATTTTTTTTTAAGTTTTAATAATGCTTCTTTGTATTGTTTTTATTCTCTTTAAATTGGAGAAAGTTCTTTCGGTAGTTGACGTAGAAACCAGCAGTGTAGCTAATATCTTTAATAAAATATAAATACCAGGACAATTTTTTTCGGTGCAGCTTTCGAGCGCTTTCAATGAGTTCATAGAGGAAGTATTTTTCCTTCTGATCAAATATCTTTTCTGAGTTTTTAATTTTTCACACAGAGAAAAATATGACCAGGACCACCTAAATACCAACAGATTTCCTTATTGAACTGTTTTATGAAGAAACCTTATTAATATCAACAATTAATAAGGTTTTTCCATAGAGATTTCTTATTATTTTCATGTACAACATCTTTCAAAATTTTTTGTAAAAATTTTATATTTTGTCCAACTTGGCACTAGAACAAAAATTGTGATCAATATTTCTATAGTAAGTTGGAATATGTGATCCCGTACATGATCGTATTTTTTTTATTAAAAAAACAAAACCGACTTCCATGGATAAAAACTGGGTTTTATGGTTTTTCTAATAGTACTGAACAGAACAGGCACCAGCTTTTCAATACCTACAAAAAGAATTATCAAAATTGGTTCACTCGGTCCAAAGTTATAAGGTGACAAACACAAAAAAAAAAGTACAGACGAATTGAATAACTCCTCCTTTTTGGAAGTCGGTAAAACAATTAGGAAATCCCGATTGTTTAAATAATATTTCCTTTTTGGATGAAAACTATAAGGAAATTTTATTGTTTTTGTTCTATTTTATGTGGTCTAGTTTTTGGTAAAACTCAACAGTTTCATTAAATTTTTTAGCTGCTTTGTCTATTTCAGACGAAGAATCCTTAGAAAGAACCGGAAACCCTTCTAGTGTGTTTTCATGGTTTGTACATTTTTCTCCAAGGCCCATGATATATCCAAGGGGGATATATCCCCCTGATCCCCCCCCTATCTACGCCAATGTCTCGGACAGTAGAAAAGATGTCTGAAAGATTTAAATAGATTTAAGGGTAATATTTCAAAAACGAGATGTGATCGAATAAGTCCGTCTTTGGATTCGAGTTCGGCCACCTTTGAAAAAGCATAGTTTAGTCTCGGCACCAAAAACCCTGCATAAGTACTTGTGGTATTTAAAGGGTTCTTAAAAGATCATTTTAAGGTATTAACATAGTGCTTAAGGAAATGGTCAAAGAGATAAAAACTCTTTGTGATGGACCAAACAATTTTTGTTTTCCTTTATACAAACTTCATCGACAGCTTCTGCAACGATGCAAAGTTGGTAGTGATTTTAAGGGAGATTTTCATATAGGTAATCAAATCACTAAAATACAAAAACAAATCATTTAGTGCTGCACATATTAGACTTGTGTATGTTTATAATATAGGTATCTTTTGATTTTATGAAAAAAAATTTCGGGGGGGGGTTAAACACCCAAAACCCCCCCTAAATACGGCTATGAAGCAAGTACTTAATCCTGTCTGGACATATGGTATTCAACTCTGGGGTTGTACCCGCGATACAAATTTAAATCGATTACAAACCTTTGAAAATAAATTATTACGATCATTTTAAATGCGCCGTGGTATATAAGAAACGAAGATCTTCACAGGAATCTTGGAATTTCCACGGTTCGCGAAGAAATAAAAACTTTTGCCCAAAATCATAGAAAAAGGTTAGTCGAACATACTTATCGAACAATAATAGAAATTCTCGACGAGACAAACTTAGTACGACGTTTGCAATTGACTAAACTTCCGATTTGGTACAGTGAAATTTTTCAATCTAATTCCTTTATTTCAAAATATCGGCATTGTTAATATAAATTTAAGCTTTATAGATTTTATTTGTTTAATTTCCTATAAAATACTTTTTTTGATAACAAAAATTCGAACCATTACTTTAATGATTCAATTAAAAAAAAAAATTAGGAACGATGAAAGTTAACATCGGCGAATAAAAGAACGCACTTCAGATACCGTGGCCACTGGGTTGTCATAGCACCCCATATGTGTTAGTTAGTGCTATACCTTTTTTTTGAAGATTTGTAGGTACACTTTTTTTTTATTTTATGAAACTGTTACAAGGTAGGTAAGTTAGTGAACCCAAAGCAGGAAAGGTGCTTATTATGTCCTAGAACGCGAGACAAGACTAGAATTGCTTGCAGTACTTCCCAAAAGTATCTACATTTGTCTAGAACACCACAGCGAAGTATGCAGTAGCTGCCTATATGTGATGAAAAAGAGGATTAAAAATAAACTGGAAAGTCTTCCAAATTTTTTTGATTCTACTTAAATGTCTCCTTTCAGAAATAAGACAAAATTGCAACAAATAATTTCCAAGATAAACGGAATCAACATCTGGTCACACCCCTCAAATGGACTCTTTTTATTTTATCTTCTTAATTTCTAAGGCTGTGAATTAAATGCCATATTTTCTTAATTTAGTTAGTAAAAACCTTGTTTAAAATAAAATAAATAAAATTTATAACATTTTGTTATCATTTCCTGGTATTTTCAACCCAAAAGTACTGAGGTGCAAACGAACCCCATATGTGTTAATGTTTTTCAAAAAACCTTATGCATTGTAGTGAGATAACTTCAATATTATTTGTTTAAAATTCATATCATAACATCCTTTTCTGATATCCACTTTGTATGTATGTTTTATGTTCATCATTTACATATATTTTGATTATTCCATTTCTGCACATAAACACGCGGGGGAGAACTAGGGTTGCCAACCGTACTCTAAAAAAGAGTATTGTACTCTATTTCACGTATGTGTACTCTATAGTCTATAACTCTGATAGAGTACGCCAAAATACTCTTTTTTCACTTAAGGCTAAGTGTACCGCCACATAAACATCTTAACATTTACAAATTGGTGGATAATTTTTATATTTCTAAAGATAATTGAATGAAAAGGAAAACGAGGCTTAAAATATTCGACCTTATAATTTCTAAATTTGAACAATTGTAATTTAGAGATTACAAAACACTAAAATTTTGGTCGTTGTTTTAGTATGACCTGCTTGTTTTGTTTGTTTCTTAGTCGGACTTAAAATTTAATTTTTTTTAAAATTCTATTTTGTAATGAAATTGAATGTTTTTTTTTTTTAATAGAAAAAAATTAATCGCAACTGATGCTATTTTTCTCGATTTTCCAATGTTTGAACTGGTGTAACTTTTGCTGTTATCAATATAATTCATCGAAATAAAAAAATGTATAGAATATTAATACCTTGATTTTTTACAAAAAAACGTTTTAAATATTAATTAAAGAAAAATTTTTAAAAAAGGATTTTTTTACTTTTTCAGAAATATTAGCTTAATTTTTTTTTAAATTCTAATTTTGTTCTCTATTTTACTTTGTTTTGTTTAAGACCTCAAAACATTAGATTATTTCTTGTAAAAAATCAAGGTATTTATGTTTAAGTTAAGCTTCTTATTTCTTTTTATTTCGATGTATTATATTGTTAACTGCAAAAATTGTGAACTATATACTATCTGTTCTTGCAACTTCAGCATTCACTGAGAGAGTATTTTGGGTCATGAATATGAAGTGATGAGATAAGAGAAATAAGGCTTCATTGAAATTGATCAAAAATGAGCTCTTAATTTATATGAATTTTGAATTTGAACGTTTAGAGTTATACACATATTTAAAAAATAACAAAAATATTGTTATATACTGCAAGAAGCATCAAAAAATACATTTTCAAGACTTGAAATAAATGGTACTCTTCTTTTTTCAAATGTACTCTTTTTTTTCATCTCTGAAATCAAATATACTCTATTCCTTCTTAAAAAAGTTGGCAACCCTAGGGAGAACACAAAATTTTATTACATTATGCATTGTAATATCATATCAACAACTAACAACAACTAACACTAACAAAAGAAATACATAACAGAGGTCGAAAATAAATTTCAACCTTTTCAAAGGTCTTTCAATAAAAGTTATTTTTTGAGATTTTTATTTATGATCTCTCAATAACCGGTTTACTAAAATAATTACACTGGTCAGCAAAATTTAACTTTTTTTTTGCCACAAGAACCAAAATATACTTTTCTAGTAGTTTTTGGGGTGCTGAATCCGAATCTGAAGTCAGAAAAATTTGATTGGCCTTCGTTTTTGAAATATTACCGTTAGAAAATGTCAAAAAACGTAATTTTGGCTGTTTTCGAGGTTCTGTTTTTATGTGGGGTAATTCACTATAAACAAATTTGTAACGGTTATTATAAGAACAGATATTCTTCTTTCAAAAACTGTTTAAATTTTCCCGATATCTCTTTTATTGCTCGAAATATCTTAAGTTTCATTTAATAAGTCAAAGAGAAACTAAACTTAATCTAAAGTTTAAGTCACTGATCACAGAATTTTTGCCACAAGAACCAAAATATACTTTTCTGAAGGTTTTCGAGTTGCTGAACTCAAATCCGCAATCGGAAAAATTCTATTAGCCTCCGTTCTTGAAATATAACCGTTATAAAAAAAACCTTTTTTGCATTTTATAACGGTAATATTTTAAGAACGAAGGCTATTAGAATTTTTCTGATTGTGGATTCGAGTTCAGAAACCCAAAAACCTTCAGAAAAACATATTTTGATTCTTGTGGCAAGAAAAGTGTAATTTGGTTGGCCAGTGTTGTTTCTGATTCAAAGACCGCTACTTAAATTTTAAATATCTCAGGCAATAAAAGAGATTTTTGAAAGATTAAAACATTTTTTGAAAGAATAAAACTAGCTCTTATAGGCACCGTTACAAATTTATTCACAATTAATTACTCCACATAAAAACATAACCTCGAAAACAGCAAAAATTACGTTTTTTGACATTTTCTAACGGTAATATTTCAAAAACGAAGGCCAATCAAATTTTTCTGACTTCAGATTCGGCTTCAGCACCCTAAAAACTACTAGAAAAGTATATTTTGGTTCTTGTGGCAAAAACCTTGTTGACCAGTGTTATTTTTGGTGACGGTCAGTGGGAAGCTTTTATTTTGTTTATGCCACATAACGCATGCTACATTCCAACTGCCACATGCCACGTGCCAAATGCTATTAACAATAGGGGAATTCATATAACGGTGTAAACTCTTTGTAAACCTGGTAAAAAGGTAAATAAGGTAAACAAACAGATCCACCTCATATAAATTTTTTACACATTTACCACTTTACCAGGTTTACCACCGTTTCATGAATACCACTTGTGGTTTTAGGTTGGTCGTTTCCTTTTATTTTGTATGAATAAAAATTAAAAGTCAACCAAAGATCTAAAAATTGATTTTTTTAAAATAAATCACACACCTAAACCTATATATAAATTGGTGAATGTGGTTTCTCTTAGTGATAAACCTTTGAAAATAAAAGTCTACTGTTATTTTCGACCTCTGAGAAATATATACAGATCCATTTATAACTTGAATTAAAAAAGTTCAATTTTGGTGTGTAGCACATTTGGTATGGTGCGTTTACCAATTTCACTAACACAAACACACGCATCTGAATTTTCAGATTAAGATTTTCACCTGAGAATCGTAACTAAATGCCACCTAATTTTGTATGACGTCTGGCCAATCAAGGCCTATGAAAATTCAAATCTTAAGTTCAGGTAACCTGCGTTGAACGCGGGGAGTGCCTCTGCGCGCAAGGTTAGGCCTTTTTTTCCGACGCGACGCTTTGACTGGAGTATCTTTTTTTGAAAATCATTTAGTCAAATCACAAGCAACATTGCATTGTTACTCACCTTATTTCACCATCAGTCGGTCGAATATAACCAAAATACGTTTCTTTAACGAAAAACCATCTGTTTCGCCACTTTCCACAAAGAACATCGGAGCAAAAGTAGTTGCAGCGTATACAACATTTGTGTTGAAAACATCCGAAACAGTTACATCCAGCTTGACCTGGACGGGTAGATCCAGTTCGTTTTAAGATGGCTCCCTCCTTCCCCTTAATTCCAAGGCCAGATACAAAGGATAAATTTGATACTTCCACAAAGTTTAACTAAAAGTAAATAAAGGTAATTAAAGATAGGCATGGAGTATTCGTGTCACCTCGTGGCTCATTCTTATTCAACAAAATGTAGAATCTTTTAAACGTTTCCATGAGAAGGTACTGACGTAGTACGAAACCACAACAACTACGAAACTACTACGAAGATATGGAAACGCATTTTGAAAAGTTAAAATAAAATAAGCAGAATCTCCCATTTAAATTTAGTTTGCCCCAATGTCTTCACAACCAACTTACTCACAGTTTCATGATGACATCTATATAAGCTTATGTTGAGTAAGTTTGAAAGGTATTCCTCTAACTCTTGTTTTCTAGTTTCCATAGACTCCGCGGTAACCAAAGATTCTGGACGATTTGGAAATCGAGGTAATTTGCGTTTTTTCTTTATTTTTCGTGTCACTGTTGTTGAGCCCAATTGATCTGTTACTATACTTTTTGTTACACTTGAATTTTGGCTTTCGAGGGCTTGAGTTGATTGTTCATCCATTTGTATTGCAACAGTTCTCATTGTAGCTCTTTTTTCCTTATGGCTTCTGATGGGAAATGGAATATTCAGTGAAGCACGAAACACCATGAGCTGTTGATGTAAGCTATTAAAATGTTTGTACCGTTTTTTAATAGTCCATGAAAATGATCCATGAGTGAGCTCAATTGTGTACCTGCAAAATGTATTATATTAATATTTTTTTAACAAAACCTTAAACCATTCCTTACAAATTTGGACTCAAAAAGTGTGTTGTTACACTACGTTCAGTATCAATAATATTTACTTTAACATCAACACCTGGGATGAATATTTTTCTTTGAAAGGAATTGAATTTTACACATGGGCCATAGATAGATATAAACGGGATTTCAGAAATGGTTTCTATTCGATCCGCTTCCTCATCGTCTGTTTCCGTCCGTTCAACTAGAACAGGTTTGTCACCCACATTTGATAAAATTGTTACAGAGTCAGGAAATGCAAGTCTTTCATCATAATCTGAATCAACTATAGAGAATTGAAAATCAGGAAGACAACTAGAATTCTTTGTTTCGTCATCCTCCTCATTTCTATTTTCTATATCTACTTCAGCTTTTTCACTTCCCTGTACTCGTAGTTCGACCAAGGTTCCATCGTCATTTATCATTGTTGGATTGGAAGTTCCTCTGTCAGTGTTATTTGTGAATTCTATAAAAAGTAAAACAAGGAGTAAAAAATATGACTTATATTAATAGTCATAGACGCAAAACTGGGATACACTATGGTGTATGAAAGATGAGGGAAACCGACAAAGTTATGAATACCAGAGTTATGCGTGACAGAGTTATGCGCGACAGAGTTATGCGCGACAGAGTTATGCGCGTCAAAGTTATGCAATACCGAGGTTATGAAAAACCGAACTTATGAAAATCCGAAGTTATGAAAAAAAACAGAGCTATGAACTGCAAAGCTATAAAGCGTGCTATTTGGGTTGGCGGCTGTACCTTCAGTGCGCTCAAATCAAAAGATTTAAAAATTTAAAAAAGATTATTTTTATTCATTTTATCATATTAATATTTATTTTTTAAATATACAAGAACATTATTTAACAAATAAAATTTAAAATTATGACGAAACAATACGAACGCTTTGCTAAGCTATTAAGGTTTATTTACCCACCTGCTTAACCTACCCTACCCTTGCTTAACAGGTAAATGTGCCTGACGCGTGAAACAAAAGATATTTCATTGAAATAAACCGAGAAATAGAACTACTCTCAATGGGCGGCGAGCACCCCAGACTTAGTAAGAAAAATTCTCAGGTAAGTTTTCATGTGTTATCAATGAAAAAAGTTGATCAATTCAAGGTAAATCATATAGGTACTGTACCACTTTATTGTATCCTTATTTAAGTTTGAATATTTAAAAAATAATTGCCGAATGGTTAATGTTTCATAAATTAATTTATCAACAAGTCCAGCCACGTAAAAACAGAAAATAAAGAGTTTTTTTTAGAAAAAAGAAGTTTTGGTTTTTTGTTAATTTCTCGAAAACGACAAGATATTTTTGTATACGATTTTCTGTTTTTGTCTAAAAACAAATAAGAGCATCGAGTTTTAAAAACTAAATCACTACTTAATTACATAAAATTTTGAAAAAAATTAGTTTGAAATTTTTTTTCCAATTTTTTTTCAAAGTTTTGATTTTGAAAATTTATTTTTCAAAAATTGTGCCATAAAATGGCTTTATTTAAAATTTTTGTAAAAGACTAGGGGTTTATCTTGACAAAAAGGTATAGCACGTTATTAGCCGTTTTTTATTATCTCACTTGTCCCATATAGATAGATTAGATTGATCTACACTTAGGAGCAAAAAAACGGAATCAAATAAATTATTTTTATTCAAAACAAAAAATGCAATGTTTAAAATAATGTTCCTTCAAGTCTCATGGCCTCATCTAAAATTTTGAATTTTTTACTTTGAATTGTTGGTAAAAACATAAAAATGCGTACCATAGTATCATCGCTATCTGTCAATAAATTGCACTTCATTTTTGTTTAATGTTAAATTTTCTTGATACCCTTTGTTTCAATTTCAGCCTTTTTTTCCTTACGTTACTATTGACGTTATCTGTCAATAAATTGCACTTCATTTTTTTAAAATGGTAAATTTTTCAGTTTTTTTTTTACTTACATACTTCTTTGATGTTGATTGGATCTTTATAAAGTGAACCGGTTTTGAAATTCCTAGCATTGATTTAAAGCATTGTTTTAAGCTTTTTAATGGTGCAATTAACATTCATGTGTGTCAATTGCATCCTCACCAATTATCGTTTTTACAGAACGCAAAGTTTGTTTCCATTTTTTTGCTCCTAAGTGTATTTTTTTGTAGTTTAATTATTTGTTCTCCAAATTAAGTAAATCTTTTTTTAAATTGCCCCTCCCCGCTAAACGAAAGGAAATAGATGTAGGTATTTGCTCTTCAGTTAAAAACAATTTTTATAACAAATTATCAGTTGTATTTATGACTTTGGCATAGTAAAATTGAACTCTACAACAGAATTTAAGTATTTAATTGATATAATTTATTATATATATCATTAAATGTTACTTTTATTACATTTTCTTCACAAATAAACAATTTAAGTTCACAATTCATAAAATCGTAGAAGAAAAGAACATAGTTCTTAGTTCTGAAATTCGTCGGTGTGCACTCAGAAACAGAAAATCGAACCGGTCTATTGTTGACAACCAATGTCAATGGATACGACGGATGAAAAAGTAGAAAGTTGGGCTACTCCTTCCGTCGAGCCCGTTCGTCTCCGTCCGAGCCGTCGCTTATGGGTCGCTTCCCATAAGAACGTGTGTATTTTATCGAGCTGTCAGTTGAAAACTTCGATGGAACGGACGCAACGGATTCTATGGGTTGGGCCCTTAATGACTGTTCTAAAAACAGATAGAAACAAGTTCTATCGCAACCAGTTGATAAAATATTTGTTTTCGTTCAGTGTAGTTTAAATTTTATCATCTTGTGTTTTCGTTCACTACAACCACGAATAAATAAATTTATTTATTTCTTTTTTTTTAATTTTCTACAATAATTGGATATGTACATAAACACTTAAAAAATTTTATAGCTATTGCGCATTTTCCTTAAAAAAAAAATTTAAATCTGTTTTTCGATCCAAAATGTAAAAAAAGTACTTTGTGAAAAATTTTAAACACCTGTGGTATAAAATAAATCTAAAGAAACCTAGGTGGCCAACTTTCTTAAAAATATTCTTGTCTAAGGGGAAGACATAGTAAGATGCTAAAATTGTTTAAAATTAGCTAATTCTTCTTTTTAACTTAGTAACTTACTAAAATAGCTTTAATATTTCACTCAACCGTTTAAAATTTTCCGCCAATAACATCGCTTTCAGAAAATATTCATCGCATGGATTTATTGTATAAGAAATAATAAAAGCTCATTATTCAAATTGTTTTTTTTTTTTTGTTATTTTTAATCTTAATGCTTAGTGAGCAAGAAAAATGCACTACCAGTTCGATAACTTACCAGCCGCCACTGGTTATAGCTATCTTTGAAATCAATCCGTGAAAACTTTTGAATGCACCGAAAAAAAAATTTGATAATATCAGCTATCAATTTAACATTTTTGATTGACAAAAGTCGTCCAACAATTAAAATACCAATTTTTATATTTTATCACATCATTTTGACATTTTTTAATTTTATGTGGATAGTGAAAATTTCACTTTTACAATTAAAATATCAATGTTGACTAGATTTTACTTTTTAGTTTATTATAACGAAACCTATTTCTTCCCTTTTCTTTTTTATTATTTTTATTATTTTAAGTATTTTCTTTCTTTTTTCAAAATATTACTGAAAGTGAATATTCTTTACAAAATAGTGGTGATATTATTTTTTCTATTATAGGTGATATAATTGTTTTGTTATTTTCTACCAAAATATGAAAAGTAAAATCTTATTGCCGATCAAATTTTCTCAGTAAATCATACATTTTACTTTGAAAAAAGACAAAGCGCCTTTAAATTAGTACACATTAAGAATTTTTTATTTAATATTTTTCAATAATTTGGAATGAGAAATTGATATGAAAAAATGATAATAAAATAAACAAATTTCCAAAATGTGACATTTAAATATCAACCTCATAATAAAAATATTGTTTTAGAGCCCCCGCACACTACCAACTTTCTATCGGCCGACAGTTTAGTCGGTTTCTTAATCAGTATGAAAATGTATGAAAGTGCGCACATTACAACGATTAAGTATCGGCCAATCAAAAAGTTTGTTTGATCGAAAAAAAAGTTTGTTTTGCTACACAATTGCCTTCAAACTAAAATGTTTCCTAGCGACCCGACTGTTTAGTCGGCTGCCTGTGCGCACACTAGGAGCCCAACCCGACTAAACTCTCGGCCGATAGAAAGTCTGTAGTGTGCGGGGGCTCTTAACGTTTTAAATATCATAAAACACAATTTATAGAGCATTTTTGGCTGATATTAAAAAAAATGTTAACTTTGTGTTTAAAAAATGTTAAATTGATATTGGTTTTTTTTTCGGTGTAGATATTTGACTGTGTTGCCTTTTGATTAGAAATGCAAATTATATATTGATCGATTGGAAATCACACAAAGAATTTTTATGTAGCAAACAAAATTTAATTTTTTTTTCTAATGCTTCTGAGAGAATTATTAGCAGCAGATATCACTAAAACTTTGGTATCTTTTGCAAGTAAGAATAAATTTGATATTATTTTAGGATGTGATTCTAATTCACACCATGTGCAAAGGGGAAGCACTGACACGAATACCAGGGGCAAGTCCCTTTTTGAATATATTATCGAGAACAATTTGGTGGTAGCTAACAGAGGCAACACCCCTACCTTTGTTACAAAAATACCGGAAGAGGTTCTTCATATTACCTTGACGAGTAATTCAAATACTTGCCAATTAGAGCAATGAAAGATTTTAGATGAAATCTCTTTTTCCGACCATCGCCTAATAGAATTCTATGTCCCTAATGCTGCTCGGCACAATAAACTCTTTAGGAATAATAGGCGTACCGATTGCATGTCTTCAATAAGGAAATAGTTAAGAACATAAGTCACTTGAAAATTGACAATAGCCCAAGCCCAAGTGGTCTAGATAAATTGACAGAGGAATTCACAGGAATTCTACGCGATGCATTGGACAAAAGCTGTCCTCTCATTACCGCGGCAAAGAAAAACAACAAACCCCCCTGGTGGACTGTTGAGCTCAGCAACACAAGAAAAGAAACAAGAAAACTTTTCAAACGTGCTAAACGCACTAGAGAAGAAAGTGACGGGTTGACGGTAAAGAGAGAATCCCTATGCCAAAAATCCCCATGCCAAAATCTCCAAAAAAAATATGTTCAAGTAGTGAATCATGCGATTAAATCGCGCGATTTAATAGCGTGATTCACTACTTCAACATATTTAATTTGGAGATTTTATTTGATTTAGTTAAGGGTGCACCAGATGTCATTTAAGAAATAAAAATGTAATTCATTATAATGTTTATTATGTTTATTCAAAGTCAGTAAAAAAAAGGAATTTGAACAAAAAATCTTCTTTGAATGTTGTAATATATCTACCTACATATATACAAAATTAATAATAATAATAAGAAAAACAAAGAATTATACAAAAAAAAAAAACGAATCTTGTATGTTGTAATATCCATATATGGTATACAAAAATAACAAAAATCAAAAACAACAAAAAAGATACACAAAATTTAAAAATTTAACAAATGATGTGCTATTCCTTTCAAAAAATTAAGTTTTGATAGGCACATTTTTTCATTGTTGTATTAATCGTTTCAATTTATTGTATCTTATTTCCATGTATTTTCTTTTATTTTTTAATTCACCAGCGTTTATTTTAAGTATTTACTGTGGATTTTATTTCTATCATCTCCTTTCCCAACTCCTTTAAAAGTCAATGTAAACCTGCATGCTTTCTTCCTATTATGACTTTTATTCGGCGATGCCACGCCTCAACTTTATTCTGGGTTCTAGGGAAATTTTCTATGACAGACCAAAACTCGGGAGCATAATTAACTTTTCTTGTGACATTTGAAGTCAATTTTTTTAACTCCTGGTCCGAATCCGCATCCAGTGCTGAAAAGTAATCAAGAATTTCCTCTGGCGGAACAAAGGCAAGGCTTTTAAGCATCCGAGCATTGATATTATAGCATCACGGAGGGTTTCTAAAGAGAACTTTATCCCAAAATATTCATTTCCCCATTAAAACGCTTCTCACTCAAAACAAAAAGTTCATTTCCAAATATTTTAAACCGTTTGGAATGTTAATCGAAGAAATCTCTTTAAGTTCACTGAATTCCCTGTCTACATTACGCACGCGCAATACTTTTTTTTGGCATCCTTTGCTGGGAGATAAACACGACCGTCAGACTCACAGGTCACAGCTAATAGTATCTTCTCATATAAGTTGAGATGGAAGCAACTCTCTTGATTCAGCATTTTGTTTGAGTTCATTGCTGACACGTAATAGCTCTTTTTAATGGGCACGTGGATCGTGATTCTGATTATGTTTAATATTAGGTCTAACCAAACTATGCTTCTCATTTTCTTCAAATGTCACTAAAAAAGCTGGAAACAAATGACTTTTTTTCTTATCACAACACCATCGATAAGGGAGAACTACACTATCTCTAAAATAAAAAAAATCTCAATCGGATAAAATCTCCAGAAAATTTTTGAACCCAGAGATAAAATCTCCATGGGGAAAGGCACCCAATGGACAAAATCTCCAATAAATAATTTTTTCTCCCAATTTCTCCAAATCCCCAAAAATCTCCAATCATCAAAAACAAAAACAATAACAAATGATAAAAAAAACCACCGTAAGTCAAGAAAAATCAATATTAAACACAACAATTTTGAAATCATAAAGGTTCCACTTTAAAAACGCAACAGCGTAAAAAAAATTAATGTAAACAACCGTGATTTGAAAATTCGTTGTTTGACCTACCATTCGTCTGCCTTAACCATCATGCTAATATACTGTAAAATACAGCAAGTTGAACCAAAAGCATAACGTTTAAAGTAAGTTGTCGCTTATAGTTAAATGGGTATCAAGCAATCAAATCGTGCGCGCGATTTTTTGACGTGATAACGTCTTATAAATCGATGAACCATGGCAGCCACCACAAAAAAGTGACGCCATTTTCTCCCGTTCCACTCTCGCACTTTTGCAGTGCGGGCAAAAAATTCAATTAAAAATTAAAAATAAACTATTAGAGATACAAAAATCTCCTATAGCTTATTTGAAAGATAATAACCTAAAGCTTAATCCAAATGAAGGATTTTTAAAAATTCCGTCTTTTAATAGGGTAAACAGGGGTAAAACGGAAAGATGAAATTTGCGCTAAAATCTAAACGCGTGGCTGTAGAGAGTTGATTCTTTTTGCTATAGATAGAAGAGACTGATTTATGGATAACTGCATTTAAAAAAATTCTAAAAAATACTAAAAAATTCTGGAACTCCGCTATAACGTTTTGTTTGAACGTTGATCAGGTGTTGTGGGTATGACAAAATGTTGATTATGGGTAGGGGAAATTTTTTTTGTCAATTCTAAAGATGCCAGGTGAAAGATGAAGGAAAAAAAAATTAGGGGTCTAGTCCGGATTTTTTTCCAACATTCTGCGTTTCGAAATATGAATTTTTGAAAAATACCTACTTTTTTAGTGGTATTTTTGGGTAGTTTTTGATTTTTAGCTTTATTTTGGAGCGATCAAAAAATCTCAAGTTATATAGTTATATAGGACATGTAGGGCTGATCAATGCACATACATATGCAAAAAATTGGAATCGTTAAAAGAGTTTTGACTGAATACGGAGAAAAATAAATTTTTAAAAAACAGGTTTTTTGGCCGTTTTTAACCCATTTTCACCGTTTTTTCTTTTTATCTTTTTTTCTTTAATAGATAGAGGAATATTATATATGGAGTAATGATAGACCATGACCACGACTATATGTGTGCGAAATTTCAATCATTTTCGTAAACACAATTTTGAGATAACGGTAAAATAAAATTTTAGAATTCAACAGGTTATAACTTTTTACCAAAAGCAGATAGAAATTTGATTAAACATTTATGAGCATTCTGATACAACTACCTTTCATTTGGTATATCACACATAACGCTAGACTAACTACAAGCCACACAACGTTAAATCAAGAAACTTGCGAAAAACCTCAAACCACCAGTGGAGATCTGTTGCGCCACGCCATGAACAACCACCAGTGTGGGAAGTACCGTAATCTCAGTCTGGAAATTCCACATGGTTGACTTTAAATAATTCTAACTTCTCTTGTAGGCATCTTTGAAATGATTTGAAAGTTGAAACAATAAGCTTTCACATGGTATATAGGTTTTTAGGGAAAAAATTCATTTAATAGCATGAGAACATAAAAATAAATGTTTTTTTGCTTTTTTTGATGAAATTTTATCGAGTTTAAAAAATTCTAGCTCTTTTTGTAGATGTCTCATAGACTTGATCTATATATATATTTTTAGCTAAGACAATAAGCTTTTAGATGGTGTAAAAATTTGTAAAGATTGTTGAAAAAAAAATGGATTTAATAGCGTGAGAAGATAAATTTACATGTTTTTTTTTTTGCTTTTTTTAATGAAATTTGATCGAGTTCAAAAAATTGAAAAAATTCTAGCTCTCTTTGTAGATGTCTAATAGACATGATCTATATATATATTTTGAGCTGAAGCAAAAGGCTTTCAGGTGGTATAAAATTTATTATAGGTTGTTGTATCAAAAAAATGAGTTTTTGTGTGAAGTGATTTTTTCACTTTTTTCATAAGAAATTATTGTTTTCAATAAATTATTTTAATACTTTTTGCTCATTGTAAAAATTTAAAAATGGTTTTATTATTTAGAAGAAATATTTGGCTTTTTAATGGTATAATTTTTTTTGTGAGGTTTTAATAAAAAAATTAATATAATGAGAAAAGAAAAAAGGTTTTCCTACGACGTTATCACGTAAAATCATCGTCCGTAAACCAGTTTTACAGACAACCTCTTTTTTTTTTTAGGCCTATCATACTTCTTTAACACTCAAAACACTTGAAAGGTTAATAGATATACAGTTGTGTTCAAAATAATAGTAGTGCCTGCAACAAAATAACATTAGTTATATTTACGGTGCGTACAAATTAGTGTCTAACATTCACCTCCGAATGTTCACTGCACTGCAATCCAGGCTTAAAGCCGTCTGGATGTGAAACAACGATGCAGAAGGCTCAGCTTTGCTCGTCTGGACAATACGCCTGTCATCTACGGCGGACTTTTTTCTTTTTCTACCGCGCGTTTCGGGTCTTTCGTTGACTTTATTGCATTGGCTACCATTGTAGGGGAGCATCCTAATATAAACTTGAATTTCCAAGTAGGTTTTCCCTTCTTCAAGCAGCTTTCGTATAAGTTTCCGTTATCCGAACTGCAGTGCTTTGCTCTTCGAAATTTAAATAGATTAAAACCGAAACAAATAGTTTTTTGTTGAAAAATTATTCAAATTATACGAGTTCTTACTTTTAAACCAAAAATAAATATTCTAAGTTATAAACCGCTTTTAAATTCTTAAAAAATAACTTTAACTACTATTATTTTGAACAGGTCAAATTCGAAAGAACAACCAAAAATCAATGAAAAATTATTTGGCACCTTTTTTTTCATTTTAAAATTACGATACATTTATTAGTAATTTACCGTTACAAACTTTGACATCAAAGAAATTAAATTTTTAACCATAGAAGCACCGTAAATATAACTAATGTTATTTTGTTGCAGGCACTACTATTATTTTGAACACAGCTGTACATATCCGCAGCTACTTATGGCCGGAGACTATATGTGCCTATGATTATATCAAAGTGGACTAAGTCACTTTTTGCATTGTATAAGAAAAACTTACATAATAATTTCCTTATAACGATTTAATTATATATCTATTATGAAATCACTAGAGGAGCAATAAAGAAGTTTATTTATTTATTTATTTGAGGCCATTTTTAGGAGTGACTTAGTCCACTTTCATAATTAAGGGCACATAATATGTCCCTTTGAACCCGCATGCACAAAAGGCAGAAGTGTAGCTCTACACTATGCAGTTAAAACTATTATAGAAAAGTCATTTGTGGTTAAAGTATACACTAGAGTGACCGCAACTCCTATAGAAAAAAATTTTTGTCGAACCCCATTAAATGTTCCGCCTTTGCAGCTTTTTAGATAGACAAAATTTCAGCTCGATTGGATAAGTCTAAATGGTGCCGACACTCGCTACTGTTGTTACACATAGTTCAGATCCTAAATTTGTTTAATTTTACTAAAAAAAAAAATATTGTCATCAATTTAAATTTTCAGTACTTACCTCAAAAAGAGCTGAAGTGCAAACTCGATTTAAAATAAAACTTTCTATGTTATAGATTGATGTAAGGTATCTAATCGAAATGCTTGTCGTATAATATATAATAATATATAATAATTATATCAACAATAGAATCACAGAGTAAAATTGACAAATTGACAAGACAAACTTCTAGGAGTACCAGTTATAGAAAATAGTACTGATGAAGAGCAGGCAGCAGCTGTGAATGAAATGATGGAACATTGGGGAGTTTCGACTGCTGTAAAAGCAATGTGTTTTGACACCACTGCTTCAAACACTGGAAGAGTGAAAGGATCTTGCAACATTTTGCAGCAAATGTTGGATAAAGAGTTGCTTTACCTGGCCTGTCGTCACCATATTCTTGAAGTTTTTCATTGTAAGTTGGGTTCAACTGGACCTCAACCAGATATTTTTAAAAGGTTTCAAAATGAATGGTCAAAAATAGATTCAAAAATATATCACACGGGTATCATTGATAAAAATGTAAATAAACACCTAACCCCTGAAGTTATAACCCAGATACCAGGTGAATTAAAGGAAAAACTACAAGAAAGTCAGCCTAGAAATGATTATAAGGAATTTCTTCAGTTGGTTTTGGTTTTTGTTGGAGTTCTAGATGGAAGCGTAGTTGGATTCAGAACACCAGGAGCCACTCATCATGCTAGGTGGATGGCCAAAGCTATTTATAGTTTAAAAATATTCATGTTTCGAAGCCAGTTTAAAATAAGTAACGAGGAACGAAATTCTCTCGGTCATATCTGCATTTTCATCGTAAAAATTTACTGCAATGCTTGGTTTAATGCCCGAAGAGCTTGTGTGGCTCCTAAACAAAATCTTGATCTTTTGCGTAATTGCATTGAATACCGCAAGATTGACAAAGACATTTCAGAGAAGGCTCTTGCTAAATTCTCAAACCATTTATGGTATTTGAGTTCAGAGCTGGTAGGTCTGGTGTTCTTTGACCCAACTTTACCATATGGCGAAAAATCAGAAATGGCCAACATAATTTTGAAATACAGCGAAACGGAAACCAACAGAAAAGTAAAGCCAAAGCTACAGACACATGAAGTTGAACAATTTGTCACAGCAGGGTTAAAAATGGGTTGGGGTCAAAATTCTGCCGGGGTCAAAATTCTTTTGTCAAAATTCTGCCTTCAAAATTCTGCTTTACAAAATTCTGCTTTCAAAATTTTGCTTTTCAAAATTCTGTTTTTCAAAATTCTGTTTTTTTAAATTCTGCTTTTCAAAATTCTGTTTTTCAAAATTCTGCAAAAAATTAAAAAAGGGTTTGGAAAATGTTAAAAAGCGCGCGCTTTTTAACATTTTCCAAACCCTTTTTTAATTTTTTGCAAAATTCTGTAAAATCATCTTCTTGATAAATTGTCTGCTTATTTGATTACTTACCTACATAATTTGTCATTCCTTGAATGCATACTAATTTTTGTTTTAATACTAAACATTTCCGAAAATAATTCAAATTTTTTTTAATTTATCAAATAAAGATGAATAATCAAAAATTTTAATAAGAAAAGGAATATTTTGTATCAAACAACATCGGTTCCAATAAGTTATAGATTTTAATCGAAAGAAAGTCAGTCTATGCATTTTAAAAAAATTTTTCCGACACTTAAACAAAAAAAATTAGGAAAGTACCAATGTTGAATTACATTAATGAGGTGTATTTTTCTTTAGTCAGCACATATCCTATAAAAAAAAACAGAATTGGCAGAATTTTTTTGTTTAAGTATAATGCTGGCAGAATTTTGAAAAGCAGAATTTTAAAAAGCAGAATTTTGAAAAGCAGAATAGAAAAAAAGCAGAATTTTGAAAAACAGAATTTTCGTTAAAAAAGCAGAATTTTGAAAAGCAGAATTTTGAAGCCAGAATTTTGACCCGATCCCTTAAAAAATATTGTGAACAAAGAAACATTGAACTTTTTCAGCCGATTGAAAATAAACATAAGTTTTCTCAAAGAATCTCCAAATCTTTGGCCCGAAAACCCGTATTTTAAATAAGGCTTTAAAAAAGTGCAATCACTTAAAGTCGTAAATGACATTGCAGAAAGAGCAGTCAAATTATTAGCCGATTTTAATAACCTTTTAACTAAAGATGAGAAACAAAAACAATATGTACTTCAAGTAATCAGTGTCAGTGAGTGCCGAAAATTGTATCCTGATGCTTCCAAAACTACTTTAAGTAAATCTCGTGATTAAATTTTTTTAGTATTTACTTCATTAATTATGTATAAGAAATGTAACACGATGTTAAATATTTTGTTTTTTAGAAATCTGTTAAATGTTTCGTTTTTTTTTAACAGTTAAAAAAAAAATTTCATTTTAAATCGAGTTTGCAACTCAGCTCTTTTTGAGGTAAGTACTGAAAATTTAAATTGATGACAATATCTTTTTTTTAGTAAAACTAAACAAATTTAGCATCTGAATTATGTGTCACAACACTACCTAATTTAATATATAAAAAGTGAAAATAACCCCATCTGTTTGGGAGCTAGAGCTAATTTTCTTCGAAAAACAGTGAAAAAACAGAAATTTTTGATACTTTGAGCGAGTGTCGGCACCATTTAGACTTATCCAATCAAGCTGAAATTTAGGCAATCTAAAAATCTGCAAAGGCGGAACATTTTATGGGGTTCCCCCGACCAAATTTCGAAAATCGATTTCTTGCGGTCACTCTAGTATACACCCTTGCACCCCTTAAAATTGAAGACACGGTAATAAAATGGATCGTGTGCATGTTGAAGGACAGACAAATCAATAGTGAATTAGGTGGGTCACATATAAAAATGAACGCATTTAGAGGAACCCCACAAGGTGGTATTCTCTTACCTCTTCTCTGGATTTTGGTGATGAATGAGATTCTCATCAAACTGAAAAACAGTGTCAGGGTTATAGCCTACGCAGACAATCTAGCTCTTCTAGCGACAGGAAAATACCTAACCAATACCGGAGTAATCTTAGATAAGAAACTTAACTGGGGTTCAAACATTCAAGAAAGATATAAGAAATCCACATTTGCACTTTACTCATGTAATAGGATTCTTGGCAGAAATTGGGGACCAAATCCTAAAATAATCATGTGGATGTATACCGCCATTGTCAGACCCATTCTGACTAAGGGCAGCTTACTCTGGTGGCAAGCTCTGGGGAAATCCACGAACTTGAAGATCGTAACCAAAGTACAAAGAACAGCATGCATTAGTACTACGGGGGTGATGAGGTCCACTCCAACCACAGGTTTGGAAGCAATCCTTAATCTCACTCCCTTAGATCTATTTGTACAATAATTAGCAGCAAACAGTGCCCTACGACTCAGTCAAACCAACATTTGGAGTACTAGTTAAAGCGGCCATACTACGATCCTTTCTAACTACGTTGGCAACAACGTAAGTACAGATTACATGACCCCTTACTTAGACTTCAACAAGTCTTTTAATCCCAGTTTCCCCAACAGACAAGATTGGGAAAACAGTGTACCTTTCTCAAATGAGTCGACTATCGCCATCTTCACTGATGGCTCGAAAATGAACACTGGGGTTGGTGCAAGTTTCTACTCAGAAAACCTCAACCTTGCCAGTTCTTTCAGGCTCCCCGATTATAGGAGTGTCTTCCAAATGTAAGAAAAGGAAACAAATCCTTTCGAGCGGTCGTTTCTCGCCCATTTTGTTTTTCCGTCTTCAACCTTAATAGGTACATATTGGATCTTGGATACTTCTTTGAGTGCCCAGTTATATTCCAATGACAAAAACAATATTTATACAATGAAATGTAGGGGAAGGTGGCCTAAAATGGCCCCCCTAAGGAAAATGTCCTATATCTCGAAAAACAGTAGCATTCAAACTTAAATGCTATACACTTTTCAAAGTTTAATATATTACTCTCACATTTTTTTCATTTGCGAGTTGAAAAAGTTCCAAAAAGTATTTAATTTTTTTAATTTTCAAGACGTCTACAAATTTCACTGATCAAATTTACCCGGGTAAAATGGCACACTGTCCAAACATACGTGATTTTAAATGCAAAATTGAGTCAAAGGTCTTCTTTTCCATTTTTTTGGAACAAGTGGTACTTAATTTACCCAAATCTTTCATCAAGTCATTCAAAACCCAGTTCATGTTGGTTGCTCGTCTCGTTTTTGTAGTTTTTGCAACTTTGAGTGTTTTGGATGCTTTTTTCCAGGTTTTTGACGGAATCAAGGGCTTTCCTCAGTCCAGGACTTCCTCTCTGTACATCGTTCATAAATAGCAACTATTTTCACTTTAAAAAAAATGAAAATGTGAAAAAAAATTTAAAATGACATGTGAAATAGGTATGCCATTTTACCCGAGCACTAAGTAGGCCATTTTGCCCATTTTGAGTTTTTTCAATTTAATTTTTACACCAAAAAATTTAAAATCGTTTTAAACCAACTTATTTCAGTAAATTAATAAGAAATACTTCATGCGTACACACATTTACTTCTTTTTCCAAAATACAATGTTTTTTATACTTTTTTTTTGCAAAAAAAATTTCACAAAATTATAACGAGTGTACTTTTTGATGTGGATAGAGACAGTTTGACCTGTCAAATTTCAAATAATGGCTTGAAGTTCTTGAAATTTCGTATATGTTGGTTTTGCCAGATAAACTAAAGAATCGCGTTCATAAAACTTTCTAATTATTTTCGATTCTACGATTTCTAGCAAGGGGCCATTTTACCTTGGGGTGCCATTTTAGGCCACTTTCCCCTAACCCTTATTTCACTGGACTATTACAGTCAAATAAGGTGAAAAAAGGGGTAAACATCGGAATGAATGCTAATATAATTTTTGTATGCCAACATCGATGCGTTTCAAAATCGCATCGTCACCTCCTCGCGGTGACCGCTGGATAGCCAACTAACGACGAGCGTTGGATCCATTCGATCCATGAGCTGAGTCACCTGAGTTATCTTTTCAGGAACTAGGAGCAAAAGAACAGAAATATCGCTCTGAATGCACCAGCTCACGATTAAATCCAAGAGCGTCTGACACATATTGTGCGGCGCACTGGTCAGCGACTGTTCCCTGTGGGGCGGCTGAATATAAACTATGGATAGAAGTAACTGACCTATTTATGGTGCGAACACAAAGTTAAAAAATTATGGCAATGAACAAAACAAATAGATTAAATACCCCAGGTGGCAATCCAGTGAAACTGGTAAATCCACTCTCTTTAGAGGTCAGTCCTATGGATTCTGGGGATTACCAATTACACGGTGTTACAAAAATCAGGTTTTAAATTATACGCGGGCGGAGACCTATCACGTTTTGTAGAGCTAGTCGCACTTATTACGAAACGGTATTTTAAAAGTCTCTAACACCCCTAAAATCTTGAGTTAGGGGCAAAAAACGGTTTTTTGACCTTCACCCATTGAAAAAAATCAAGCTTCGTCAAATTTTTACCCATTTTCGACAGTTTCGACATTTTAAAGTTTCTAATAGGAGAAAAATATACCTTTTCAACAATGTATAAAACATGTAACTCGGTTAAACCACTTAGAATTTATAAGCTGACAAAGTTCAAAAATTCCATTTTTTTCGTCATTTATCCAACTTCGACATCAAATTAAGGTATACATTTTCACAACAGCATGCTGTTTTAAAAATATATTCTAAAATAATATTTATTTCCAAATCAAACGAGGCATTTTTTATGAAAATCAGTTTCAAATTGGCTTAGAAAAAAAAATTTTCGATTTCAACCCAGATACAGAAATTTGAACTTTTAGGTATAGAACAAAAATATTGTTTCCTCACGTAGTAGAATAACTTGGGCGCCAGGATTTGATAACGGATTTTTGTAGAGGAGCTCAATACAAACCTTTTTTCTTTCTGAGGGAGTTCTATCTTCCCTCGTTTAGGTGGGAGAGGCAATTTTCTAAAAATAATTTTCAAAATAAAAAAAAAATGATTAAAAAACAACAGCAAAATCTACAGTAATAAATGATACCATTTCCGAAAGGCAAAATTGTATATTTAATTCTAATTTTTAAACCAATATATTATAACAAATAGTTTTTGAAATAATCGATTTCAAAGTAAAAAAATAGGCGAAAACAAATTTTTTAAAACTCATTTTATTCTATTTTTGTCCAGACTGTGAATTTTTATAAAAAAAATTACTTACCCAGAAAACTACCTCAACTGATTCCTTATCGTTTCTATGTCTTCTAGTTTTTGAGAAAATTGAAAAATAAAAACAAATAAAAACAAAAAATATTTTGAAAAAAGAAAAACTGATAAAATAATTTTTCAATTTTCTCAAAAACTAGAAGATATTATAAATATTGAGAGACGGAGTTCAAAGCTACAAAGAACTCTCCCAAACAAATTTACTCCAGGGGTTACATCATCGACAACCCCAAACAATTCTATTGATGTTAAACACATCAGCGAAAAAGGGACCAAGAACAATGGAGAGGTCGACATTACAGATCAACAGAGTTCCAACGAAGACTAAGAGATAGACCAATCAAAATCAAAGAACTACTTTGAAGAATGGCAAATTGAAATAGCGGCAAGAAAACTACTTTAAGTTCTAGTTCAAAGTCTTCAGCTGCAACTGAAAAAAACTCCAAGAGAAAGTTTTCTTACTTGACAAGAAAGATTTAGAGTCCACGCTTCAGTTAAGTCCAAAATATATTGAACCTGAATATCAAACTGATGAAGAAGAGCTCTTGTTTGAAACTGAGAAAAAGAAAAATAAGCATATCACAAAGAAAAGTAAACGTAGTCCTGAGACTCGTTCAAGAAATCAGAAAAGCTCTTAAACCGAAAATAACAAAGAGTTGATTACAGGAACTAAAGAAGCTAATAATGTGGTAGCTGTTGCTAAATCAATATCTCACGCTAAGGCAGCAAAAAAATTGCACCACCAGCAATTATGATCTCAGAATTTCCAATTTTTGGAGATCTTAAGAAAATAATAGAAAATTGTACTAAAATAGCTTGCAAATACACATCGTACAACAAAGATAACTGGAAAGTCACAGTCGAAAAAGCCGACGAGTATAGATCTGTCACTGAAGAACTGAGCAAACACCAAATACATGGCATTCATATGAGAACAAAGCTACAAGGTCAATAAAAGTAGTAGCCAGAGGTCTTCATTCCTCGTGCTCTCCCGAGGAAGTAGTGGAAGATCTTGTACAAAAAGGCTTTCAAGCCCTTGATGCAGTCAATCTAATTAAGAATGAGACAATTAAAAACTCCTCTGAAGAATCGACGACAAGTAAGAGGTTACTACCTTTATTCATGCTAACTTTTGACAGCAAACAAAGTCTCTAAAAGGTTTTTTAAAGTAAGATCAATCTTGGACATAGCTGTTAAAATTGAACCACTCCGAAAATCTAAAGTTGTTCCGCAGTGCAAACGTTGCCAAGCTTTTGGTCATACCCAAAAATACTGCAATCGCGAGTTTGCTTGTGTAAAGTGCAAAAAAAACATGCAACTAAAAATTGTCCGATGAGCAAAGATCAGACAGCAAAATGTGTGATCTGCCATTGTTATCACCCGGCAAGCTATAGAGGCTGCCCAGTTGCCAAAAAATTCTAGAGTTCAGAGCAAAAATACATCTGCTAGCACCAAACCCAGAAACACAGTAAATACCGATTTAACTGCTGAAAAAAAATACTAATAATGAACCGCCTAAAAAAGCTGTTCAAAGTAAAAGCGATGAAAATAAAGCCTATTCTCAGATTGTTAAAAATGCGCGGAAGAATGAAGAGACTTCCATAATAGCCCAGGGAAATTAGTAAATTAAATCGCATTTTTCGCGGGACAAAATTTTTTTCATGGAATGTGTTCGGGTGGTTGTCCTTATCATAAAAGTCAATTTGTTGGGATAATTGGAGGTTGGGAACAGCCGCCATCTTGGAAAAGACATTGGTATCGTTTTTATTGAATAGCTCCATTGTTATTCATTTTAACAAAAACTGACAAAGGTAAGACTTATTAACAATAAAATTATCTAAAAAATCATATACAAAACAATTACGTGAGTTGATTAAATAAAATTTTATAGTTGGTCAAAGTGCGTGTTTGTATCGCAAGGTTGGGGCAAAATGACATTTGTTCATATATCTGACGAACTTTTGATTTGTTTGGATAATTCTGCAAAAATGAATTAAAGTATTTATAATTATCTATAAAATGAGACCACAATCGTTATTGTGACCATCATATTGTAGAAGTAATCTAACTCCAAAACTCTCCATGTACTAGTCAAAAGTGAGAAAAAAGCTAGTTTTTTGCTAGTAGGCCGAGCAAATTTTGGGAGTAGAGGTACAACCAAAATATAAGTACGCAGTTTTGCAGCCATACGCGTCTTAATATCGATTTCAAATGTCTGACAACTCTAATTTTTTGCTTTATACGGTTTTCGGGGGTTAAATAACTTAAGTTTTCCACTTAATGTGAATGGGCTAAATTTATACTATTTCCAATTATAAATATAAAAGCTGATGCTCTATCATTTTTCCTAAATCTGGACACCTCAATATCTGCGATCGGGTTAATAGAACTCACGACATAAGCTTTCTTAACTAACCATATCACGCTTCTCAATTCAAATAAACAAAAAAATCTAAACAAAAAACCTCTAAAACATAATCGCATCAACGGCTTATATCTTGAGTTCTATTGGTCACATCCTCAAGATTGGGGTGTCTAGATTTAGGAAAAATAATAAAGCACCAGCTTGTATATTTATAATTTCAAAAAGTATAAATTTAGCCCATTCACATTAAGTGGAAAACTTAAGTTATTTAACCCCCCGAAAACCGTATTAAGCAAAAAATTAGAGTTGTCAGACATTTGAAATCGATATTAAGACGCGTATGGCTGCAAAACTGCGTACTTATATTTTGGTTGTACCTCTACTCCCAAAATTTGCTCGGCCTACTAGAAAAAAACTAGCTTTTTTCTCACTTTTGACTAGTACATGGAGAGTTTTGGAGTTAGATTACTTCTACAATATGATGGTCACAATAACGATTGTAGTCTCATTTTATAGATAATTATAAATACTTTAATTCATTTTTGCAGAATTATCCAAACAAATCAAAAGTTCGTCAGATATATGAACAAATGTCATTTTGCCCCAACCTTGCGATACAAACACGCACTTTGACCAACTATAAAATTTTATTTAATCAACTCACGGAATTGTTTTGTATATGATTTTTTAGATAATTTTATTGTTAATAAGTCTTACCTTTGTCAGTTTTTGTTAAAATGAATAACAATGGAGCTATTCAATAAAAACGATACCAATCTCTTTCCCAAGATGGCGGCTGTTCCCAACCTCCAATTATCCCAACAAATTGACTTTTATGATAAGGACAACCACCCGAACACATTCCATGAAAAAAATTTTGTCCCGCGAAAAATGCGATTTCATGCCCATATTTTGACTAATTTCCCTGAGCTATAAAAGAAATGCTACAACTTATTCTTCAAAGAATTGATAAACAGGATTTGAATATCAAACAGCTAAGCGAAAAAGTCGCTCTTAAAAAACAATGATGGACAGAACACTTAAAATCGCTACATGGAATGCAAACGGTCTTTTACAACACTTATCTGAACTAAAAATCTTTTTAGATCTAGACCATATAGATATTTGCCTGGTGTCCGAAACTCATTTCTCCAATGGGCAAGGTCTAGATAATGTAATAGAAAACTATTCATGTTACCACGCTCCACATCCAGCTGACAAGGCAAGAGGTGGATCGGCGATTCTTATAAAAGAAAGCTTAACACATTATGAAGAAACCAAGTTTAATAATGAAAATATGCTAGTAAAAACTATTAGTATTGGTATGAAAAAGAAAGTTTAAGATAGCAGCTATATACTGCCCACCAAGGCGCTCCCCAACAGAAGATGGCTGTACAGATCTATTAAATCTTCTTGGGCATAACTTTCTTGTTGGTGGAGACTTCAATGCGAAACACACCCATTGGGGTTCAAGACTTATATCAACAAAAGGCAAAAGACTTTTCCAAGCAGGCCGTAAATACAATTGCGAATTCTATTCCTCCACATCGCCAACTTACTGGCCTTCCGATACTAAGTAAATACCGGACCTTATTGACTTTTTCGCAGCTAAAGGAATCAAACGAAATCACATTAGTATCGAAGGTATTGTGGGTAGAAACTCTTCATGCAGTGCCAGAGTTGTTATAAATCTGACTCGGATATATTATTGATTTTTTTACTAAATAGACAACAGTGGCGGATCAGCTCAAATTGTCACTAAGGCATAACAACAGTGACAATTTGTTTTTGTGAAGTTCTAATTGGGACTTAGATAAACAAATCATTATAGATAATTGTCCGAATAAATGGTTTATAAATTCAGGGTCGACTATGCCAACGTTCGTGGGCTAAGATCCAATTTCTGTGACGTGTACATTTATACTGTACAAAACAGTCCAGCTGTTTTGGCACTGAGCAAAACGCAAATAGGTGAAAATACGGATTATTCTGAATTTAACCTATTTGGGTATAACTTAGTGCCATTATTCTTCTCCCACCATGGTCTCGCCGTTTATATTAGGAATGATGTCACATACCATCTTCAACCAAAATACGGCCCATGTATAAACACAAATTTTAATTTCATGTTGTTTAAATTCACGGTAAATAAGTGCATCATTCATATATGTTTTATTTATCGGAGCCCCAATTTTGACAGTTATTCAACTGCAAACGAACTTGATGCTTTGTCCGACTCCATTCAAAGGATTGTTTCCCTTTATCCTCACACTAAAATCGTTGTTACGGGCGATTTCACACAGAGAAAAAATAAGGCAGGGATGACTATGCTTCTGGTATATTTAACTTTATTTCTGGTATATTCAACTTTATTCTGATTAAATATACTAGAAGTAAAGTTATCCCTGGCGTTATGTTTTCTCCGTGCAATGTACACAATTCTTGGAGGCTTCGCTTTTCGGGCCAGACAACACCCGAAGGAAGGTATGGCGAGATCTTTGCTGAGTTAAACCACCTAACTTAGCTAGTTGACGAGCCGACTCGAATATCGGACGTTAATGGTCGAGCTGAAAACACCCTAGACTTGTTTCTTACCTCTGACCCTGATAAGTACACAGTTAGTGTATTATCGCCTCTAGGCACATCAGACCATTGTGTCATATCTGCAAATTTCTCATGTCAAACAAACCCAGTTAAAGAAAAAGCACCCAAAAGAACTGTATGGCAATACGAGAAAGCCAACTGGGAGGGACTCAACGAATTATTCAAAAACTTTAACTGGTCGCTATGCTTCCTTGATAGTGACGTTGATTCCAGTGCAGATATGATAACAAACTTAATTCTCTCCGTAATGAAGGAGAGAAGAGAGAATAGGGTTAAAACAATCAAACCGAAAGAGAATGCATGGTTTGATTCGAGCTGCAAAGAGGTTATCAGGTATAAAGAGGTAAGCTTTCGATGTTATAAAGCCAATCCCACTGAGGAAAACCGAAAAAAGTTCAAACAAGCTAGAAAGGGCAGCAACGCCCATATTCGACGAACCAAATTTTTGCGTGATCAAGAATTAAGGCAAAAAATACTAGGCAATGTCCCAAAGGTAGTAAAAATGTTTGGTCATTTGTAAAAAATATTCGCAATACTACCTCGTCGTCGGTTCCAACGCCCGTCTTAAATGACACCCCTTTTGTTAGATCTGTAGAAAAAGCTAACCTACTTGCGAGGCAGTTCGCTGCCAACTCAACACTGCGCCTGATAGTGTCATGACTCCGCCAGTACTTGAGCGCGTTAACGAATTCATGGGACGAATCTTCTTTCGCACTCGTACAGTAGCAAGAGTTCTAAAAGATCTTGACATACACAAATCCGCTGGCCCGGATAGTATCCCCCCCATCGTTCTGAAGAGGTGTTCTTCCACGCTGGCAAAACAACTGCGTAAGCTTTTTCATCTGTCCTATTCTACTGGTCACTTCCCAAGTGGATGGAAAACAGCATTTGTCCAGCCTGTCCCTAAAAAAGGCGAATCTTCCTCACCCTCAAACTACCGACCGATCGCACTTACGTCCCTTCTTTCCAAGTTAATGGAAACGTTGATTAATTTCCAACTTAAGAAATATCTTGAGGAACGAAAGCTTTTTAATGACCGGCAGTACGGCTTTCGTAGCAACAGGTCCACTGGTGATCTGATAGTTTATGTCACCGAGCAGTGGAACAAATCTTTACATCGTTTTGGAGAAAGTAAGATTGTTGCACTTGATATTTCAAAGGCATTTGATAAAGTTTGGAATCAAGCTCTTTCGAAAAGACGTGCTTTTGGCGTCGATGAATCTCTTCTTCGTTGGATTAGAAATTACCTTTCGAACCGTTCAATACAAGTTGTATTGGATGGATTCAAGTCTGAAATCCGCAAAATAAATGCTGGTGTGCCCCAGAGCTCCGTTTTGTCTCCGACTCTCTTTCTCATTTTTATAAATGATCTCCTGTCTGCTACTTCTAATCCACTCAACTGTTTTGCTGATGATAGTACCCTCAGTTTTTCATATTCGTTTCCTGATTCTCGCCCATGTTCTTCGGATGAGGATCTTGAACGGCTTAATATGATACACTGAGAGAAAAAATAAATTGAAGTTGAAACGTCTTTGTTTCAAAGATGAACTACTTTGATTTATGTGATTTTAAGTTACGAAACCATCAAAAATTAACCTTTTCTCCGCGTTGATTTTAAAATGTTCATCTTCAACGCAAAATCAATTCGAATAATAGTTAAATCAATGTGGTTTTAATTGATTTTACATTGTTTTATGGTGGCTTTTCCCTCAGTGTAAACTCATTAAATTCTGATCTTGATAGCATTGTCCAATGGGGAATAAAAAATCGCGTAGAATTTAATGCTTCAAAAACACAATGCTGTTTACTTTCATTAAAGCGAAACCTTCCTCCCGTGCCACTTTCCATGAGTGGTACTTGCATCGAGGAAACCGAACAGCTTTCAGCTCTCGGTATGTGCATTACAAACCACCTTCTGTGGAATTAACACATATTTGACACCGCTTAATCTGCTGCGAAATGTTTAGGTTTCCTCCGAAGATGCAAGAAATTTGTCTCCCCGTCTGATCTAGTCATTATTTATAAAGCATATATTCGTCCAAAGCTCGAGTATAACTCCCACATCTGGGCAGGTGCTCCAATAACGTCGTTGAGTTTCTTGGATAGAATACAAAATAGAGCTATAAAAATGATAGGTGATAGGTCAATAACTGATACAATTACGTCTCTCGAGCACCGTCGTAACGTATCATGTCTCACGTTGTTCTATCGTTATTTTTATAAGCAATGTTCAGAAGAAATAGCTAGCTGCATTCATCCCCTTAAACAATTCAACCGTAATACTCGCGCTTCAAGGAATGCTCATCAGTTTACCCTAGAGTCCAATTTCAGATGTACCGTTAAATACAGAGTCTTTCTTCAGCCGCACTACACGAATGTGGAACGCATTACCAGGCTCTGTTTTTCCATCGAATTTCAAAACTCAGAACTTCAAAACTAATGTTCATCGGCATCTCCTTTCAAATCCCTCCCTTTTTCTTAATGCTCGTACTGTGTTCACCATATTAAGGGTAGACTAATCTCTTTAGTGCGCGCTTATTATAAGAAAAAGGTTATTATGACCTGTCCGAGGAAGTCTTCACGTCAAAAACACCATCTTGGATAAAATACAGCATGACCATTTAAGCTGGTACTGTCATGTACAAAGACGAAGCCCTGAGAACCCAGTTCAAAAGGCGATCGCTAACGACGTTCCAACGCAATCGCGAAGAAGAGGCAGGCCTAAGAACTCATGGAGAAGACAAATGCAACGACAACTGCATTCAGTTGGCCTTAGACATGGAACAATTCAAAATCGAGAAGCCTGCCGACGTTTCCTGAGGTCAACCCGGCGAACCCCACATGCGGAGCCGTAGTGTGAAGCAGTAGAGTGGGAGAGTTCTGACCCCATCCGAGATCATGACTATCGTCGATAATGGAGAAGAAGAATTATGACCTGTCATCAGATCATACTCCAGTGATTCTATTACTAAGTGAATCCGAAGTAATAGAAGAAAGTAATCCAAAAATTGTAAATAAGAAAACAAACTGGAGTGACTGAAAGGTGTTTAAGTTATATAAATCTAAGATCTCCCATGGATACAATCGAGCAAGTTGAACATGAAGTGGAACAATTTATTGCTGATGTGCAACAGGCCGCTGAAGAAAGTACTCCAATATTTTCTAATAGAAGACAAAATCAAATAAAATACATAGAGATAAGAGAGTTGATAATAGAGAAAAGAAGAGCTCGAAGAAAATGGCAAAATACTAGATTTCCAGATTATAAAACAACGTTTAACCGTATATAAGCAACAATCTTAAAAAACAAATTTATAAATTAAAAAATGATTCACTCAGTACATTCCTAAAGAATTAAACGACTGATACTTCAGCCAATTTTTCGCTATGGAAAGCAGCCAAGCGCCTGAAAAGACCGCAGTTACAAAACTCACCTTGAAATCTCAAGATGGGAAACGGATCGGTAACCCGAAAGGAAAAGCTAACTTTTTCGCTGACCATCTTGCAAATGTTTTTAAGCCCTACTCATCAAACGCGGCTGAAAATAGCTTACAGTTTGTTGATAAGATAGATGAAAGTGAAATACCAATTGTAAGACTAAAAGAAAAAAAAAGTATGTGTTTACATCAACTATCAAATAAAAAATCACCAGGTTACGATCTAATTACTGCTCAGTTTATTAAGAAATGGCATTGAAAGCCTTCATAAAACTCCAATACATAATAAATGCATGCCTTAAGCACCGGTATGTCCCACACCATTGGAAAATTGCTGAAGTAATTGTCATACCCAAGCAAGGTAAACCACCTACAGAAGTGACGTCTTTTCGAGACGTCGATTTGATTATTATGGATTCCCCTTAATTGAGGATTAAGAATCCGTGATAATCAAACAGCGTTTGTTCACATTTTTTTCACCTTGATTAAGAAATCATGGGTTTTCTACAAATCGTTCCATTTTCCAGTCTATCTGTCAGTTGGGTTTTCAAAACTTGATCAAGGATGAAGTTATTTTTTGTATTATGTTGTCGTTTATGACATTTTGTTTGTGAATATTTATTTGAAAATAGCGTTTACAGAAAAGAAGGTAATATAAGTAAATTGTTATTTAAACCATTACTAGTATTTTTTTTTTATTTTTTCTTTATGATCATGCGTCTACATATAACTCTTCTGTTTTCAGCCAAAACCAGAAAGAACATAATATGGCATTTCTCCAAGGACGAAGAAAATAAACAATGTCGATTGGTCTTGCAGAAAAAATTCATTTGGAGAAAGGATGTAGCTTGGGACATAGCCGTAGCTAGGATTTCATTTCGGGAGGGGTTAGCTCATACCAAACAAAATTTTTTTTTAGAAATCACAATACTTTGTATCAACTATATGTAACTGCAGTCGGTTCTAAATCCCGCTAAATCAAATAGTCATTTGAACTGTATAGAATCGAAAAATTTGCCAATATCCTTTTTAAGTATTTTTTAGGAGAGGAATTCGTAGTTAAAAGTTTAAAAAAGCCCTGCTTACGGTAAACGAATTTCAAAATGGCCGAATATGCAGCGGCATCTCTAGTTTTGTAGGTACAAAGAGTGATAAGTTGGTTGATATAAATTGCGAGCGTAAGCGAGCAAGAAAATTTTATTTAAGAAAAAAATTTTAACTATTCTAAGGCTTTATAAAAAAATTATTTCGTACAATTTAATATATAAAACATTGAAAAATTGACTTTTTCTTGCACAGAAATTTTGTAGCAGAAAATTGACAGGTACATTCTATCTATTGAGTTCTAAATGAAATTAGCAATACTTACGTTTTGGAGATATTCCCGTTAGAAAATCGAAAATGCCGATTTTTACCAGTTTTCAAAGTTATTTTTTAGCGTTTACTTAGGTATTTTTTATTTTAATTTAATTTGTAACAGTTTCTAAAAGAATTGTGTCAAAATTTGAAAGCGATTGGTACAGAACTTTTCGATATTTGCTATTAAAAGCAAATAAATATGAGATGCCCCAAACACTTTGATTTCAAGTTATGATTTCTCGAGGGAGAAAATAGATATTTAAAAGATGTAAACGGATTAAGAGAGACAAAACTTAATTCTTTTAGAAACTGTTACACCCTACTATTTTTTTATTAAAGGGGATCAAAAAACAAGAATATTGAGAAGAACAAAATGTCCCGTTACTTTCTCTTATAATTTTTAGAAATAAAAACAAGTTTTTCTTCCATTGCAAAAGTATAATCGCATTTTTTTTATTTTGAGTATGGCCAACAAGGTTTTTGTTACAGAAACCAAGATATACTTTTCTAAAGGTTTTTTATGTGCTGAGCTCGAATCCGAACTCAGAAAAATTCTATCACATTGCGTTTTTGAGATATTCCCGTTAGAAAATCGAAAATCCCGCTTTTTACCAGTTTTCGAGGTTATTTCCTAGCGTTGGTAGGTACTACAGTCTCTGAATAAATCGATACATTTATTTTCGCTTACATACTGGATTTAAGGTTAACATAGAACAAAAGTGGGTAATAAGCAACTGAAGATATCTCGGACAGTAGAAAAGATGTCTGAAAGATTTAAATAGATTTAAGGGTAATATTTCAAAAAAAAAAATATTTCGAGTTCGGCCACCGAAATCCTTTGAAAAAGCATAGTTTAGTCTCGGCACCAAAAACCCTGCATAAGTAATTGTGGTATTTAAAGGGTTCTTAAAAGAGCATTTTAAGTTGTTAACATAGTGCTTAAGGAAATGGTCAAAGAGATAAAAACTCTTTGTAATGGACCAAACAATTTGTTTTCTTTTATACAAACTTCATCGACAGCTTCTGCAACGATGCAAAATTTGTAGTGATTTTAAGGGAGATTTTCATATAGGTAATCAAATCACTAAAATACAAAAACAAATCATTTAGTGCTGCACATATTAGACTTGTATATGTTAATAATATAGGTATCTTTTGATTTTCTGAAAAAAATTTCGGGGGGGGGTTAAACACTCCCCCCCCCCCCTAAATACGGCTATGGCTTGGGAGGCATTTTAATACTCAGCTGAAGTCCTACAATTTGAATTATTAATATTTTATTATTTTATATGGAACCCAAAGAATTGAGAAGATAAATTTCTATTCCCCAACTTTTTATTTAACAATTGATTGATCAATAAATTTATCTTTAAAGTCAAAGAATTTTTTTTTAAATGGGGAAGTTTGTGCTAGTGTCAGTTTTCGTTCCTTGTTGTTTGAAAACAACAACAACGCAAAATTTTGTATTGTATAAACAATGAAAAAATATAAATGCCTGTGGGTAAATCAAGTATGAACAAACTGAGTTTCTGAAAATCCTTGATTAAATGGTGCTGATCGATCAAAATTGGCTGATTAACAAAATCTCAAATTAACTACTCAAATCATAGATTCCTTGATTACAATTTTAGTGAACAAACGGAATCTATGATTATCAACTGGAATAATCCCTGATTAAAGATAATCGATTGTGAACAAACCGGCCCTTAGCAAACATTCTAATGGAATTAACTTTTTTCTTTTATTTCAATTGGCTTTTTATACAAGAATTCCTATAGAACCAACTTAACAACTTAGAGAGCCTTTGAGTTTGGGCATTATTGAACTTTAAAATAAAACAAATTATAATTTTTAACCAAAAAAATTGTAAATTACTTCACACAACATGTTAATAAGTTTAATTTTACATAAATAAAACTGTTTTCATTCAGACTCCGACACAAATATTCTATCGTAGAAAAAAAGGGTTCCATTTAGGGCTATTGATTCTACCCGGGTAATACCCGGGTCCAATGCTACCCGTGTACCCGAGTACTCGAATACCCGGGTATTACCCGGGTAGCACCCGGGTACCCGAAATACCCGAGTACCCGGGTCCTTAAAATACTCGGGTACCCGGGTACCCGAGTACCCGAGTATATTCAACAGCTCGTGTAACCAAGTAGATACGCAAATAAAAAATTTAGTTTTTTTGTTTTTTCTTATTTAGCTATAATTTATTAACTTAGTTGACACTTTTTAGGAGATTGTTTGGCATTGTTAGTTGATAACTATAATGAAAAATATAGGGCTGCCACTTTTAAAATGGGAATTTTTGTGAAGCAACCTTATATCATAGGTAAAATTGGTACATGAACAAATTGGTCATATCTTTGTACTTTGGTTCAACCAGGAATCGCTTTAAATGTCAAACAAATTCCCAAAAAGTGTCAACCAGGTTAATAAATTATAGTAAAATAAAAAAAAAACACAAAAAAAGTTTTGTTTTACGCGAATTTACTTGGTTACACGAGCTGTTTAAAACACTCGGGTACTCGGGTACCCGGGTACCCGAGTATTTTAAGGACCCGGGTACTCGGGTATTTCGGGTACCCGGGTACCCGGGTACCCGGGTGCTACCCGGGTAATACCCGGGTATTCGAGTACCCGAGTACCCGGGCGGGTCTTCGGGTACCCGGGTTTCAAGAGCTCTAGTTTCCATTCCACTCGAATTCACTGATTCATGTGTTTTACGAATTTCGAAAATCGTAGAACTTTTTCCACTCCGAATTTACTACGATGGATTTTGAGATAGTTTTATCGGGAAACGTAGGATATTTTCACCTACGATGTGATAAGGCTGAATATTATCATATCTAAAATTACTTTAAATTAAATTATTTTTTTTTTTTTTTGCAATCCAAAAAAAGTTACGGTAGTACCTATTATACTGCTGTGCTAAGCAAAAAGGGCTCATATCCATTTTTGTAGTTTTGAGATAAATGCATTTTAATGAAAAAGGATAGATTTAAGAATTGTATATATGCTCAATCGCAAAAGTAATTTTAAGCAACTTGTAGTAGGAAATATATATTATATATAATAAATTTTAGTTTACCAAATAGTGTTCAACCTTCCCAAATGTGTAACAAATTTTTTTTTAATTCTTAGAGTTGAAAACATTATGCATTTTTCTATTAAGGAATACAGCTGAGTAATATTGTTGTGCTCATCTTTATTGACTATTTTGAGCCACAGTACACATAAAAAGGTAATATCGTCCAAACCGACATTGGTAGCCAAATTGCCAAAACATGACAATTTGGCGACCAATGTCAGCTACCGAATTCTTAATTGTTTTAAATTACCGACGAAAGACGCACAAAAACCGAAAAACCACGCACACCACTAATTTTTATCAATTAGTAACCATTTTCCGCGAAGAAACACGAATAAAATTTGTTAATTTTCAATTTATAATTTTTTCAAATGACATTTTATAAACTAAAACAAAAACAAATTTCCTGATTACTGCGATTGAAATATAAACAGATTGGTGCCTATTTTTGACAAACAAATTTTGACAACGTTCGGAAGATATTACCTTATTATGTGTATTTTGATTTTGAGCCACTTGGAATTGGAAATGCGATGTTTTTAGTTGACATATAAATGAGGCATTGTTTCAGGAAGACAAATATGATCTTCGTACTCTTCTTTATGTTATAGACCGGGCGGCCACTGCAGAAACGCTCAACTCATCGAGCTAAAGAAAATTTCAAATTGGAAGTGAAAAAGGGCTATTAGTAGTTACGAAAACCACAGGTCTTCCCGACGCGTCCGCTAGAAGACGATGTTGGTGTCAAATTAAAGAATTTGCCATATTCTTCTCAAAATCACACGTTTTCCGGGTCCAATGTTGTCAGTTCGAAACGCAGCCTGTTTTAAATTTAGAAGCGATGAAAGTGAGTTTTTTCATAATGTCTTGTTTTTTCGTAAGTTGGTCGACGAGTTAAGAAACTTTTTCACTATAAAATAAAAATAAGAGTCATTAGCATTTACATAAATACAAAACGGTGTTTTGGAAAAAGCTGTATAGATTCTTAACAACGAACTTAAATACATATATGCAAAACTTTGAATCATTCAGTAAAAAGTCATGAATAATACGCTGCGCCCCTTTGAACATATCGAATTAAAATGCGAATTTAATTTCAAATTAAATTAATTTTCCTTTATATTTTAATAATTTTAAAAATACTTTGTATGGATAAAAAAACAAACTATCAAAAAATGGCTTAAAAAACACCACCAAAAACAGGACCTTAGCCATAAGCTCATGTTTAGCGCTTCTAACCTTAAAATGGGCTGCATGAGAAAACTGTCAGACTTTCACCCGGAAGACGTCTGAATTTTGATAGCTGACAATATCACCTTTAATTTGACACCAATATCGTCTTCTAGCTGTATGAGATGCACAATGCTTTTTACCAGGGTTCAAATATTGCTCCGATCGGAGCATATTTGCTCCACTTTTGAGGGAAAAAAACAATCTACTCCAACGCTCCGATTTTTCGCGATATATTCCACTTTTTCCACACATAAAATTGTTTACTTAAACTAACCTACTTAACCGAATTGGAATTGAAATTTTATTTTTTTAGAATTGCATAAACACATTTATGAACCACCACTATTAATGAGGCTTATAAAACAATTAAATTGGTCCAAGGTGAATTTATTTCAAAATAATTCTTTTTTATGAATCAAATTGACTTTAATTTAAGACTATTAGTTTTTATTAAAAAAAAATTGATGAAAATTAAAGATTTTTGTTTTGTTTTTCAAATCTAATCCGAAAATTTTGCATTTGCTCCACTTTTTTAAATTCGTTCCAAAATTTCACAACCGAGGTTCGAACCCACGTCAATCGTGCCAGGATGCGGACGTGAAGACCTGTGATTTTCGTTACTTCTAATAGCCCTCTTTCACTTCCAATTTGAAATCTTTTCTTTAGCCCGATGAGTTGAGCGTTTCTGCAGTGGCCGTCCACTCTATTATATTTTTAATTTAATTTTATAAGTTTCAGTATAAACTTTAAGAAAACGTAAAATATTCTTGTTAAAAGTATAAAAACAATTCTTAGAATGGTTTTAAACTCCAAACCAAGCATGCAGTTAAGTGAAACAAAAATTTCAAAATTATTGGGACGGTTTTTTAAAGGTTTTTTTTGTATACAAAATTTAAAAATAAAAATATTGGTATGCCATTTAAAAATTAGTAATCAAAATCAAAATTTTGAAAAAAAAAATTGAAAAAAAAAAATTCAAACTAACTTTTTTCAAAATTTTATGTAATTAAGTACTGATTTAGTTTTTAGAATGCTCTTATTTGTTTTTAAACAAAAACAGAAAACCGTATTCAAAAATATCTTGTCGTTTTCGAGAAATTAACAAAAAACCAAAACTACTTTTTTCTAAAAAAAAACCTCTTTATTTTCTGTTTTAACGTGGCTGGACTTGTTGAAAAATTAATTTATGAAACATTAACCATTCGGCAATTTATTTTTAAATATTTAGGCTTAAATAAGGATACAATAAAGTGATACAGTATTAGATTAACCCTGAATTAATCAACTTTTTTCATTGATAACACCTGAAAACTTACCTGAGAATTTTTCTTACTATGTCTGGGGTGCTTGCCGCCCACGTTTTTATACAGAGTGTCCCACAGTCACCGCCCCAAATGAAAACCATGGATTTCTGAGGTCATTTTAAGTCGAAAAACTTAATAGGCAATTTTCTCGTTTTCGTTCCGTTTTCGAGTTACCACGGTTTTTATGATTTTTGCTCTCTTGTCCTTTAACTGGCCTTATCTTTGCCAAACTACGTTTGATTTGACAGATTTTCTTTACACCCAATCAAGAATTTATTACAGTTAAATTTGTCTCAAAACTTTTTTTTTCTGCGGACAACCGTTTCTCGACAATTTTCTTCGTTTTTTAAGTTGTTTTTTACATTTAAGTCAAAAAAAAAACACGTTAATGAGTATTAATTTTTTGTGCTTTTTACTAACCCAGTTTATTTTCATAAAAAAAATAAGTTTTATTTCATAAAAAAGGCTACTGAAAGTAATTAAAAAAAATAAACAAACTGAGTGAATTAAAAAAAAAATAATTTTTAAATACAAAAATAATTTAAATGAATTTAAACTTTTTCTGAGCTTTATCTATTTGTTCTTTTCTTAACACAATAGCTCAGAAAAAGTTTTTAATTCATTTAAATTAATTTTTTATTTAAAAATTATTTTTTTTTTAATTCACTCAGTTTGTTTATTTTTTTTAATTACTTTCAGTAGCCTTTTTTATGAAATAAAACTTATTTTTTTTATGAAAATAAACTGGGCTTTATGAAAAGCACAAAAAATGAATACTCATTAACGTGTTTCTTTGATTTAAATGTAAAAAACAACTTAAAAAACGAAGAAAATTGTGTTTGATGCAAAATTGCCGAGAAACGGTTGTCCGCAGAAAAAAAAGTTTTGAGACAAACTTAAACTGTAATAAATTCTTGATTGGGTGTAAAAAAAATCTTTCACATCAAACGTAGTTTGGCAAAGATAAGGCCAGTTAAAGGACAAGAGAGCAAAAATCATAAAAACCGTGGTAACTCGAAAACGGGACGAAAACGAGAAAATTACCTCTTAAGTTTTTCGACTTAAAATTACCTCAGGAATCCATGGTTTTCAGTTGGGACACCCTATATAGTACAGGTAAAATAGGCACTTAAAAAAAAAAATTGATACACTCATGAAACTTGGCAAAAAGTTTGCTTTTGGGATAAGAACCAAGTACAAAAAAAGTCTATAAAAAAAAGTTGGGTGGAAGGGTGTTTTTTCGCGGACAAGAGGGAGGGGGTGAAGGTCAAAAATATACTGAAAAAAATGGTTTGTCGAATACCATCATATGTCACATGTTTTCAATGTATTTTTTTATGCTGAACCTAATGACATAAAATAAATTGCTCTAAGAAAAGTTATTGCCGATTAAAAACAAGGGTGCTGGTTTTTTGACTTCAACAAGTAAAATATAACCGAAACCCGTGTGAAAAACATGCTACACTGATAAAATTCGGGATGAAGGTTTTAGATAATGCAGGGACAAAGGATTCATAAAGTTCTTAAAATTATTTTTGGTGAAAGGGTGTTTTTTTGATGGATTAAGTTGTGTGTCAGGAAGGTATCATAACAGCTGACCTAAATTTTATTAATTTTTAAAACTTGGTGTAAATGTTTTGGTTGGTATAAGAATTAAGAATCTATAAAGTGTACAAAATTATCTTGAGTGAAAGGGTGTTTTTTTTTTAAGAAATGATGCAATTCGGAATTAGTACCACAAAAACTAGGAAAAAATTGTTACACCAATGAAAATTGGTAAAAATGTTTCATTTATAACAGAAACCAAGAAACCGAAGAGTCTATACAAATATTTTAGGTCAAAGAGTGTTTTTATTGGGAAATAGGGAAAAATCCGCGATAAAGCCTGGTACGCTGCTCGCGCTAAATTTTAGCCGAGATAAAATTCCCATACAAGTTATCGATAATTTGTATGGGATCCATTTTAGCTGAGATAAAATTTTTCGATAATTTGTATGGGAGCTAAAATTTAGCGCGAGCAGCGTACCAGGCTTAAGTCCGATAAAATCAATGGCATAAATGGTACAATTACGAAATTTATTAAATATGTTCTCTTTCCCATAGGAATTACGAATAATGTAAGTCTATAATTTTTTTTATGTGAAAGGGTGTTTTTTTAGAAGTAAAGAAAATATGGGTATATTTGAAAAAGTGTGTAATACTAGAGTAATATTAGTGGTACCGTATTGTAATTTAGCAATTATGTTACTTTTAAGAAAAAAAACAAGCTTTTGCTAAAAAGCATCCTTTTTATAGACTCCCTACTTATTGATTTAGTTTCTTTCTTAAATGAAACATATTTACCAATTTTCACGAATAAAATAAGTGTATAAATTTTTTCGTGCACGGAGAAAAATGACAACATAGAATTAAGCCGATCTCTCCTTAATTTAAGTGGATTTCTGCATGGTTTTTCGCTAAGATGACTTCGACCATAAATTAAGGTGACAAATCACATTAATTTCTTGAATGCAAAAAGTGCATTTATTTATTGATCGAATGCATCTTTATTTTTGATTAAAGTTATCTTTTGCAATAATATAAAAATATAATATTTAAAATAAATTAAAAAATAAAAAAAAAATAAGTTTTTTCTCAACTTTTGTATACAAAGTTAATGTTATTTTTTATTGATCGAATTCATCTTTTTTTATTAAAGTTATCTTTTGCAATAATATAAAAATATGATTGGTATTTTAAATAAATAAAAAAATAAAAATAAAAAAACGTTTAAAAACAGTTTAATTTAAATTCTAAATTGACCTTTGAAGTTGAAAGAAGGCATTTTTTTTCTGAATTCGATCTTACTCCTTATGAGTACAAACATATATGCACATGACAGTTCTGGCTCTAATTTTGGCATTTTTTGTGCCGCACTACCAAACACTAGGTCTGTTTGGGTACTGCCTAAAACAGAAATATTTCTACTTCTTTCAACATTTTTAACCCATTTCCTGTTTGGGTACTCTGTAACTGTGTAGTTTTTCAAAAAAAAAAGAGCACCCCGAGAGAGAAAACCATTTCCATTTTTTCCGAATTTCTGCCCAAAGAATTTCTTCGGACAAAAATCTGAAATCTGTCAAAAGTTGTTTTTGTCGCACAACATAAACAAAACAAACTACAAACATGGTGGTGTGGCTTTTGTCTTGTGTTTTTATTTGTATTTATTGGTATGTATAGTGTTTTAGTTGTATGTATAGTGTTCAAAATAAATAAGATAATAATATTTTATTAAAAATAAAATAAAAAAAAGTGTTTGAAAAACAATACAAAAAGTTTTGAGAAATTTTTCTTATTTTTCAATAGAGGTCATGTTGTTTACATTTTTTTGGTGTTAAAAAATGCAGAAAATTTTGTACTAAATGCGTACTTTTCCACAATAGTTTTTTCTTTGAGAGAATTTCATCTCCACTCCTTAACATTTGACGGGTTTCATATTTTGGTCCAAAAAGAACCCACACAGACCTACTGTAGGTGCCATACACATGCCATGTGGATGTATAAATTAGGGATGCTGCGAATATTGATCCCATACAAATTATCGATAACTTGTATGAAAATTTTATCTCGGCTAAAATTTAGCGCGTACCAGGCTTTAAATTACAATTTGTTTCACTTTAGTTTTAATCGTTTTATTCTTAACAGTGGTTTATTCCACTTTCATAACAATGCATGACCATTGCAATGGTCAGCAAAATTGAACTTATTTTGCCACAAGGACCAAGAACTTTTCTAGAGGTTTTTGATGTGCTGAACTCGAATCTGAAGTCAAAAAAATTTGGTTGGCCTCCGTTTGTTTAATATTACCGTTAAAAAAGCCAATAATGTTTCTTTTGGCAAAATTCTCGTTGACCAGTGTAATCAAATGCACAACTATAAAATACTTTTTATCAAATACCACGTAACAAAGGTAATTAATCTTTTTGTTACAAATTGGTTTTGAATCAAAAACTAGTTTAAATTCTCATTATTTTGATTGTTCGCAACGTTTAATTTATTTATAACCAAACTTCTTTAGAGGCATGTCATTGGAAGTCAAAGCTTTCATTTAAAACACTATACAAATATTTATAACTCATTAGCAGTAACTATAAAAGAACAACCTTAGAACCAATTTATTATTTTTATAAACAAAGTTACAAACTATAGCATACAACACCAAAATGCTGACGTTGGCTTGCGTAAAAGAGTATTTGTTAAATATATATATTTACAGTATTTTATATATGTATTTTTTATATCTATTATAAAAAAAAAAAAAACATTTATCAAAAAATTAAGTCTTGTTAAAATAAAAAGTAAGGGTTTTTACCCATTAACTGAGAAATACTCCGACGGTGACGTCGAATATCTAACATGGAGTGTTTACTCATACTGCTGAAGTTGCACAGAATGACATTAAAATGATCACATCAATCGACGGTTTCTTTGTATTATTATACAATCTTCACAACACAAAACTTAAGCCGTCAATTTGTTAACGACAACTGGGTACACGCTGTTTCGTGACCTGATTGAAGGACAGTCTAGGTACCTACGTCACTATTTTAATTTAAGTGCACTATATAATATTAGACAAGTAATATTCAGATAAATTGTTTATACAAAAAAAAACAAAAACAAAACACTACTGGTATCTATGTACAATAAAAAGAAATATTCTGTCACATATATACAAATATAAAATGTTCAGGTTCCTGGCAAAATAGCCAAACCTTGTCTTCACCACCGAATCGATTATGCTACTAACTTTTTTCATCACGAAACATCAGTAGGTAGGTGTTTATCAATAATACACCTGCTTATCACAAAATAAAGTGATAAGATTTCTCTCACAGTTGTTTTTTTTTATTGAAAAATAACACTTCACATGAAGCTCAAATACTTCAAATTTATGTTTAGGATGACTAATTCTAAGCATACAATTTTCTTTCTTTAAGAAACGTTCATGATCACAAGGCTTGATATGTTTGCTACGAACTGTTGCACATCCAACCCGACTATTTACTGGATCAGCTCTTAACAAAAATATACAATGTATTTTATACATGCATAGATACGTTCGACATTTTTACACAAACACAACTTGGCTCTCAAAGTTAGTCCAAATTATGTGAAAAAAGCTTCATATCATACCCAATTGCCTACAATATAGCTAAATAAGACATCGTAGAGAAATCCGTCGTCGCGTGTTTCAGCTGCTTTCATAATAATAATTTATATTGTAAAAAAGCAGAAACGAAACACGAGAGGTTATTAACTATTAACGGGAATCAAAGCTTTTTGTCAACGAAAACTTATTTATTAATAAAACTATGTAAGTAGGTATGTATGTTTACCTTCATAATAGTATATGTATATACAATGTATGTATATTAAACAAAGTAGATGTATGAAATCAACGCGATTGTTTTGTTGATTTAGATATCAGGAATTTTTACAAGAATTACTCTGAGAAGCTGAAGATGAATCTCACGATAAGTAAAGTTTAAAGTAGCATTAGTGTTAGTGGTCTTGGTCTTAAGCATGGAATACACGGTACAATTATTATCGTACCGATTACACTGGTCAACAAGGTTTTTGCCACAAGAAAACCAAAATATACTTTTCTAGTATTTTTTGGGGTGCTTAATTCAAATCTGAAGTCAGAAAAATTTGATTGGCCTTCGTTTTTGAAATATTACCATTAGAAAATGTATAAAAAACGTAATTTTGACTGTTTTCGAGGTTATGTTTTTATGTGGAGTAATTCATTATGAATAAATTTGCAACGGTGCCTATAAGAGCTAGTTTTATTCTTTCAAAAAATGTTTAAATCTTTCCGATATCTCTTTTATTGCCCGAGATATTTAAAATTTAAGTAGCGGTCTTTGAATCAGAAACAACACTGGCCAACCAAATTAAACTTTTTTTGCCACAAGAATCAAAATATACTTTGAAGGTTTTTGGGCTGCTGAACTCAAATCCACAATCAGAAAAATTCTATTAGCCTTCGTTCTTAAAATATTACCGTTATAAAATGCAAAAAAAGGGTTTTTTATAACGGTTATATTTCAAGAACGGAGGCTTATAGAATTTTTCTGATTGCTGATTTGAGTTCAGCAACTCGAAAACCTTTAGAAAAGTATATTTTGGTTCTTGTGGCAAAAATTCTGTGACCAGTGACTTAAACTTTAGATTAAGTTTAGTTTCTCTTTGGCTTATTAAATGAAACTTAAGATATCTCGAGCAATAAAAGAGATATCGGGAAAATTTAAACAGTATTTGAAAGAAGAATATCTGTTCTTATAATAACTGTTACAAAGGAGAGTGGGCATTTTGGCCCATTGCAATGGGCATTGGCATGCACCAATGCATTGGTGTAACACATTGAGACATACATCAAATGAAAGGTCTCGATGAGTGTACTATTTTTTTGTATGGGCACAAGTCTGTATCTCGTGCAGGGAAAGTGCAGTGATGCATTTTATGTTTAAAAATGTATGTAATAAAATTCAGAAAAGTATACATTTTGACTAGACGCTCGATTAACTTGGTTCAAACAAATTACATAACGGTGTTGGAAGTTCAATTGGGCTATTCCATCACCAGTTTTTACCCATGACGCAATGCATTTTTCGGTTTCTAAAACACTTTTGTATGGGACGTGGCTCATTTGTGTAACACATTGATACATACTTCAAATGAAAGGCCTCGATTAGTTTGTTATTTTTTTATATGGCCAAAGTCTGTGTCTCGTGTAGGGAAAGTGCAGTGATGCATTTTATGTTTAAAAATGTATGTAATAAAACTCAGAAAAGCATACATTTGGACTAGATGCTCGATTGACTTGATTCAAAAACATTTTAATAACTTTGTTCTGTTTGACTAATCCATCGACTGCTCTAATTTTCAAAAAAAATGTATTTATCGGTTTTTATGGATTTATGAAATGCAATACCAAAAAATGTTTGAGTAAGTATATGATTTTCTGTAGTCGTGTGGGAAACTACCTTGTTGGTTTTAAAGTAATTTAAATACACGATGGTTGTGACTTATTTTTCAAAAATGCAACTCAAACTTTAAGTTATATTACTAATAAAATGTTGGAGTGAATTTAAACTCCTCTAAAAACACAAACATGTAAAATAAGCTGTAATTCATTTTTGAACATAAAGCCTGGTACGCTGCTCGCGCTAAATTTTAGCTTCCATACAAATTATCGAAAATTTTTAGCCGAGATAAAATGGATCCCATACAAGTTATCGATAACTTGTATGGGAATTTTATCTCAGCTAAAATTTAGCGCGAGCAGCGTACCAGGCTTAAAATGCAAAACTGCACCTTCCACGAGATAGAGTTTTGGTTCCATTCAAAGGAATAATGCGCTCACCAGTACCTTTCATTTGATGTAAGTCTCAATGTGTTACATTTATTTTTGAGCATAAAATGCACCACTGCACTTTCCCTGCACGAGATAGAGTCTTTTGCCCGTACAAAGAAATAACACGCTCATTGAGATCTTTCATCTAATGTGTGTCTCAATGTGTTACACCAATGAGCCACGTCCCATACAAAAGTGTTCAAAAAAACCGAAAAATGCATTGAGTCATGGGTGAGAGCTGGTGATGGAATAGCCCAATTGAACTTCCAACACAGTTATGTAATGTTTTTGAAACAATTTAATCGAGCATCTAGGCAAAATGTATACTTTTCTGAATTTTATTACGTATATTTTTGAACATAAAATGCATCACTGCACTTTCCCTGCACGAGATACAGACTTGTGCCCATACAAAAAAACAATACACTCATCGAGACCTTTCATTTGATGTATGTCACAATGTGTTACACCGATGGGCCAAGTCCCATACAAAAGTGCCCAGTCTCCTTTAGTAAATATTTTATAAATTATAAACTACATTGGGTACCAGCAGTAAAAACTAAAAAGTTCGGGAGAGCAAGTGGAGGATCCTTATTTGGATACAGATTGGATAAAATTGTTGGCTCATACATTGAATACAATGAACAAATAGTATTGCAACTAAAAGATAAAAAAGAAGAACTATATATATTGCCAACCTATCTAAACTGCAACCACTGGAATCGTGATTTTAACAAACTAGCAGAAACAATTCAAGTAATTGCAAAAGAAAATTTAATGGTAATTGGTGACATGAATGCACGTACTGGAGACCTGAAAATTAATGAAACGAGCTTTGTAATATCATGCAAACTAAAAGAACACAGAAAATCGAAGGATACAATTTGTAACGCAAATGGATACTCTTTCGCCGAGCTTTGTCAAGATACTAATTTATTTGTCTTAAACGGTTGCTTCGAAGCCGATATAAATGGAGACTACACCTATATTAGTGGACAAGGAAAATCGGTAATAGACTACTGCGCGATCTCGGGAAAATGGATGGATTTCGTAAATCATTTCAAAGTTGAACAGAAAATATTTTCAGACCATATGCCAATTGCAGTAACGTTTTCAACAACGGTGCACAATAAAACTAAATCAATTGATCTACCTCTGAAACTCATATGGAAAGAGAGTAACAAAAGCAGCTTTGAAAGCAGACTAGCCCTAAATCTTGCCCAAATAGAAACACAAACTGACCACGAATCGCTAGAAAATTTAGTAAAATGCATCGTGAAATCTTACCCAACTCCTGGTAGAAACACCAAACAAGCAGGAAAACAGAAGTGGTTCGATCGAGAATGCAGAGAAGCGAGAAAACTGTCTTTCAATTTGCTGAACACAATAAGGAAGTCAACCAATGTAGATGAAAGACTTCTTTTGCGTTACAGCCAAACCAAAACTAATTTAAAAAAATTATTATGTAAAAAGAAGAACGAATACCTACAACAAACAGCACGAAACCTTGCAACCGAAAGAAACCCAAAAGAATATTGGAGGCAATTACAAATCCTAAAAGGCCAAGAACATAAATGGGGAGTCAACATTAATGGAATCGTATTGAGAGACCACTTCAAAAAATTACTCAACCAAAATACATTGAATATGCCTATACAGTATGCAGAACCATTTGTAGAAAACCAAATTCTTGATGCAGATATATCGTTGGATGAGATAATTGTGATAGTCCAACAAGCAAAAACAGGCAAAGTCCCAGGACCAGATCGTGTTTCAACTGAATTTTATAAAAATGCACTAATACAATTTCTCCAGAAAATGTGTGAAAGTTTTAACTACATTTTTAATACGGCCCAGGTACCTAACTCTTTCAAAGAAGCTCTAGTATTTCCCATATACAAAAAAGGAGACCCAAATGATCCAACAAATTATAGAGGTATCTCGTTTACAAATGCTATAGCAAAAATATTTACAGGAGTGTTACTTTCTCGTATAACAAATTGGGTAGATGAAAAAAGCCATCTCAGTGTATATCAATCAGGTTTCCGCTCTGGTTTTTCGACTACTGATAATATCTTTGTGATAAATACAATTATCCAGGACTTCCAACTCCGTCAACGTAAATTATATATTTTCTTTGTAGACTTCAAGGCAGCCTTCGACACTATAGATAGAAAAGCGCTATATTTTAAATTAAATCAACTGGGAATGTCGACAAAAATGCTAAGGATAATAAAGGAACTGTACAACGGATCAAAATCAGCAGTATGGGATGGAACAAAAGCATCGGAATGGTTTGAAACCAAAACTGGTTTAAAGCAAGGATGTTTACTAAGTGCCATGCTGTTTGTACTTTTCATAGACGATGTAACATCTTGTTTACCTGCCGGAATAAACATAGCTAACAAAGTTATAAAATGTCTCCCTTATGCTGATGACCTGATTTTACTAGCTGAATCACCTGAAAGTTTACAGCTGATGATTAATAAGCTAAACGAATATTGTAATTCCTGGAACCTTATCATCAACCTTGATAAATCTAAAATTATGGTAGCAGGCTGTTCGAGAGGACGATGCTCACAAAGAGAGAAATGGTATTGCGGTAGAGAGAATATTGAAGTAGTCAAAACCTACAAGTACCTTGGAATCGATGTAACTCCAACCTTCAATATGAAACAACATCTCTCTTCAAAACTTATCACAACGAAAAATGCCATTAATATTAGTTGGAATCTCCTATTGAGAAAGAAAGAGGTACCGAATTCAGCTAAATACAAGGTATATGAAGGGGTTCTACGTTCAATGATGTGCTATGGAGCTCAGGTGTGGGGCTTTCAAGAATTCGAGGAAGTCGAAAAACTACAAAGATTCTTCATCAAAAAAGTATTTCAGCTTCCTAAAAATACTCCAAATTATATGCTTCATCTCGAAACGGGACTAGCCACTCTTTATATATTCACTCTGAAACTACATGTTGACTACATCATAAAAGTTATCTCGACGTATAGTCAAGAAAGGCTGCAACACGTTCTAGGATTGTATGCTATCAGAAGGAATCATCCCTTTATACAAAAATGGAAAGAACTAGCTGAATCAGTCGACTCACTTTTGGATGTAGACATTGAAAGACCATTAGAACTCAGAAATCAAATGTATGTTATAATAAGAGAATTAGATATAAAACACAGAGAAAACTACACGAAAAAAGCACTAGAATCAGAAAACCGACTCATATACCCAACTCTAGTCCATAACCTCAACGAAAATAATTATTTCAAAGACTCAAATAGCTGCAGAAAAATATCGTTGTTGTTTAGAGCGAGAGGGGAACTCCTCAACTTGAATGGAACGTCTTTTAACAATAGCGAAACCAATTACTGCACACTATGTAATCAACATGCTAGAGAAGACACGTTTCATTTCATGGGTATTTGTCCAATATTGAGAAACTGGAGGATGCAGTATTTCCAAAAACCATCTTTAACCCTAGAGGAACTCAAGGAACTACTTAGGGCCAGTTGTACAAACGTGGTTCAGCCTCGGATCAGGAATTTAACCCACCAATTTCGGCGGATTAGCTGTGGGTCAACTTCGGTTCAAGCATGGATGTGCCTATTTTTACATATGTGGATCTTGCACCAGTGCAAAACCGGAACCTTATTACCGATTAAAGAAGATAAAAGTTGCTGAACCATGGATTAAATATTTGTACAACTGGCCCTTAATGGACCGAATTGGGAAGCAATATATAAATACTGCAATGAAGCTCTAAATTATTGAAGACTAATTATTACGGAATTTATTTAGAATATTTAAGTTACATATATGAACCTATTAGATACTATTATATAGGTCCCTCCGACAGACGGCAAATTTCGCCATTGTCATTTCAATCATTTAAAAATTGTAACAAAACAAAATGTCAAAACTGTGTTAAATAAATGAATCTTAATCTAATCTAATCTAATCTTTCAATTTTCTCCAATTTTATCTTAAATAAACTCGAAGGAGGGTACCAAATTGATGTTTTTTATACTGATTTTGCGAAGGCTTTTGATCGAGTCAGCCATAGTATATTGATTGAAACTATTTGGTTTTCACTCAAACATACTGTTGCAATGGCTTAAATCCTATCTAAAGGGTCGTATACTAGAGTTGGGCACTTAAGTTCATTTGAGTGATCGATCACTTTAGTTCAAATCACGCTACTGAACTAGTTCTGAACTAGTTCATTTAAGTTCAATTTATTTTTATCACTCCGGTTTTGTTAAGGTATAACTACATTGGCTCAAAAAGTGAAAAAGTACAAAAGTGAAAATTTTTAAACGCATTTTTGTATAGTTTTTCGGGCTAGAAAATTAAAACAAATGATGCAGAAAGCTTATTTTTTGGTCTAAAAAATAATTTGTACACTCTTTATCACAAAACAATTGCGATAGCCAGAAAAAAATCTTTTCACTTTTGTACTTTTTCAAAAAGTGGTGTATGTAGTTAAGCCTTTAGAATTAAAAAACAAAATTAGTTTGTGAAAACTGTATCCAAATTTATGTAAAATTGACGCATTCTTCATAATAAAACAAATACAACCTAAAAATAACAGATATGTACATATTTTATTTTCTATAAAAATTCTTAATGTCGTTCATATACTTGTCGAGCTTTCTGGTTCCTGACGAAAGTTTAGAAGAAGTACGTTTTGCTTTCATTAAATCGAAACCATAGTAATGCAAGAACCAAGATGCTACTTGTTTTTTTGTTCTTGCTCAGAAATAAGAGTAAAGCCTGGTACGCTGCTCGCGCTAAATTTTAGCCGAGATAAAATTCCCATACAAGTTATCGATAACTTGTATGGGATCCATTTTATCTCGGCTAAAAATTTTCGATAATTTGTATGGGAGCTAAAATTTAGCGCGAGCAGCGTACCAGGCTTAAGTGGTGCAATGCTTGAAGAAGAAACGCTAATACTGGCACAAGCGACCTTTTGTTTTACATCTAAATCTTGAGGTAGAACAGAAGAACTGATTTCGCTCAACAAAGAATTGGATGCAATTTCATATGCACTTTGGTTTCTGCACTCCTTCTGACAGACGTTTAAGTATGTCGGGTTAAAAGGGCGCTGTCGTCGTATAAGACAAGGAGACCAAATTTGAAAATTCCTTATACAGATGGGACTTTCTTTCCCCCAAAAAATATATAAAAAATGATAATGTAAGGTGACCATAAGCTGTTTTGTAATGTCATAATACGACTGCTCTAGGTTGCTGTTTAGTTTTTTGAAACAAATCTTTTTCGCTATTCGCGAACTAAATTGAACTAAGTAAGTGAACTAAGTTCACTAGTTCACCAAGATGAACTAGTTCATTGAACTAGTTCGTTCGCGAACTACACAAGCCTATCGTATACAGTTTGTTTCTATAGATGAGGTGCTGTCAAATCCAATTGTAGTAAACTCGGGTGTTCCCCAAGATAGCCATCTTGGCCCCCTTCTTTTCCTAATCTTTATTAATGACATGGCTGATATCTTTTTGAACTTCAGTAGGCTTCTATTTGCAGATGATTTGAAGTTTTTCAGATGCGTTAAAGCCTGGTACGCTGCTCGCGTTAAATTTTAGCTCCCATACAAATTATCGAAAATTTTTAGCCGAGATAAAATGGATCCCATACAAGTTATCGATAACTTGTATGGGAATTTTATCTCAGCTAAAATTTAGCGCGAGCAGCGTACCAGACTTTAATAATAATTCTAAAGGCTTAACTACATACACCACTTTTTGAAAAAGTACAAAAGTGAAAATATTTTTTTTCTGTCTAGCGCAATTGTTTTGTGAAAAAGAATATACAAATTGTTTTTTAGACCAAAAAATAAGCTTTCTGCAACATTTGTTTCAATTTTCCAGCCCGGAAAACTATACAAAAATGAGTTTCAAAATTTCCACTTTTGTACTTTTTCACTTTTTGAGCCAATATAGTTAAGGCTTAAAGCCTGGTACGCTGCTCGCGTTAAATTTTAGCTCCCATACAAATTATCGAAAATTTTTAGCCGAGATAAAATGGATCCCATACAAGTTATCGATAACTTGTATGGGAATTTTATCTCAGCTAAAATTTAGCGCGAGCAGCGTACCAGACTTTAATAATAATTCTAAAGGCTTAACTACATACACCACATTTTGAAAAAGTACAAAAGTGAAAATATTTTTTTTCTGTCTAGCGCAATTGTTTTGTGAAAAAGAATATACAAATTGTTTTTTAGACCAAAAAATAAGCTTTCTGCAACATTTGTTTTAATTTTCCAGCCCGGAAAACTATACAAAAATGAGTTTCAAAATTTCCACTTTTGTACTTTTTCACTTTTTGAGCCAATGTAGTTAAGGCTTAAAGCCTGGTACGCTGCTCGCGCTAAATTTTAGCTCCCATACAAATTATCGAAAATTTTTAGCCGAGATAAAATGGATCCCATACAAGTTATCGATAACTTGTATGGGAATTTTATCTCAGCTAAAATTTAGCGCGAGCAGCGTACCAGGCTTAAAGCCCTGGATAACTTGTATAGCCTGGTACGCTGCTCGCGCTAAATTTTAGCTGAGATAAAATTCCCATACAAGTTATCGATAACTTGTATGGGATCCATTTTATCTCGGCTAAATATTTTCGACAATTTGTATGGGAGCTAAAATTTAGCGCGAGCAGCGTACCAGGCTTTTATCACAACAAAATTGCGCTAGCCAGAAAAAAAATATTTTCACTTTTGTACTTTTTCAAAAAGTGTTGTATGTTGTTAAGCCTTAAGCCTGGTACGCTGCTCGCGCTAAATTTTAGCCGACATAAAATTCCCATACAAGTTATCGATAACTTGTATGGGATCCATTTTATCTCGGCTAAAAATTTTCGATAATTTGTATGGGAGCTAAAATTTAGCGCGAGCAGCGTACCAGGCTTTAAGGACAATAAAAAATGTTTCAAGGTGACTTAAATAAACCTACCAAATCTAGTTTAAACCTACCAACCTACCAAAGCCGACAAAAACCTACCAAATTTCGTAGGATTTTACCAAAACGGCAACCGTGCTCTCAGCTCTCATGTAAACAGTGCTTAACCTAAGAATAGGGTTTCCAGAACATCTCTTTTAAAGAGAACATGTTCTCTTTTTCAACTTTGATCTTTTTTACACTCTCTTTTTTCATAAAATTCTTTTTTTGTTCTCTTTTTCCAAATATCCTCTTTTAGTCTCTTTTTTTATTTGCCTACGTAGTTTTTCCAAAATAATACGGTTCTCTTTTTTCCTTTAACTATATTTTTATTTACTTTCAAACAAGTTTAATTTTTGTTGTTTGTACCTTTTGTCAAAAATTTACTTCTGTGATGTGAAGTCGACTTTTTTAAACCGATTGTAACAAATCAGTTAGTAAAATGTCGTCACAAATGTTGACTGAAAGTCGATTCAGACTATGTACTTAAAATATATTGTTAGAAGGTAGTAGTAGTTCCCACTTCTATCTTACTCATCATAACATTGGGTGGATGCGAGATTTGGGCTTATGATAAGTGTTTAAAAAAACCAAATATTCTGGTCGACTTTTGTGAAGTTAAGATTTCAAAATTTATTTCTATAGTGATGGTAACCAACCATCATGCACCAAGATTAAATTAACTGAGAGAAAAGTTAATTTTTATCGTTTTACAAGGAAGTCCTGTTTGAACAGCTGATCATGTTTCCAACATTCCATACTTATAAGAAGTACCTACCTATGTAGTAAGAACAATAAATGTATTTAGTTCATGTAAGTTGTTTGTTTTTTTTTTAATCAAGTGCTCTTTTTTGTTCTCTTTTTTTCTTCAGAGTAAAATGTTCTCTATTTAGAAAGGTCCAAGATGGACACCCTACCTAAGAACTAAGCCATATTCAATTCACCCACCATTTTTTGAAAAACATTGATAACACGAGTGAAATCTTCCATCAAAAATCTTATCTACCTATTCAACTATGTGGCAAACACTATTCAATATGTAAAATGCCTGTAACCAGGAAAAATAAAACAAATTTTATTTATTTGTCCATTATATATCATATTTAATATATTAAATAATTTTTTTCATCCCAATAGAATTACTTCTGCGCAAAACAAACGCCATTTTATATTTCCAGAAATTCCCATTATTTATTTCTCATACGAGGCATTCCTTCCCTGTATTTCATTTCATTCTCTTATTTTCTTTTTAAAATAAAGAAATGAACTGGTATGCCAGTTGAATGTCAATCGTCGCGCACAAGTGTCAAAATCCGGCTATCGTAGAATGCACACATGGAAATTAAAGTAACACTTTTTCGCGATTTCAATTAATTATTCAGATTAATAAGGTATAATCATTGTTTTGGAATTGCAAAAAATGTAATTGTACGTGATTGCATCTTTATCTTTATTAATTTTATTCGCTATGGACTGACTGAATCGATACTGAGTGGTTGAGTTTTGGTCGCAGAGGTAATTTTCATCAAATTTGTGAATCCTGTGATGTTATTATTGTCGCTTTAGTGGAAGGTTAGGAATTCATTTATTTGGATGACTTTAAGGACAACAATAATTTGTTATGCAAAACTTAACTTTCAAGAACTATATCCTCTATTTTTTTTCTTCAGAGAAAGTAGTACAAAGTAGTTTGTTGACGTACACAAACAGTTGTAAGTGTGTGAGTGTTAACTCGTCCAATCTCAAATTTGGCGTTTCCAAGTGGAGCAATAATATCTCAACTCCGTTTTCTTGCTTGAAGCCTGGTACGCTGCTCGCGCTAAATTTTAGCCAAGATAAAATTCCCATACAAGTTATCGATAATTTGTATGGGACTCATTTTAGCTCGGCTAAAATTTTTCGATAATTTGTATGGGAGCTAAAATTTAGCGCGAGCAGCGTACCAGGCTTGAAGCCTGGTACGCTACTCGCGCTAAATTTTAAGGCCCCAGCCCATAGAATCCGTTGCGTCCGTTCCGTCAATCCATCCGTTGAAGTTGAAGTTTGGGACAGAGAGGGGTGACCCATAGAATACGTCGTACGACGGATTGCTTTTTGACAGCTCACTTCAAATTCCGAGGTGTGTTCGATATTTTATCGCTGAATGTGCACTAAGGAAGTTCTGATGCAAGAAATTTTTAACTATTATTGTTGTTCTTTTTTTTAATAAAATAAAATGCGCGACTAGATTTCATGTAGGTACTTGCTCTTCAGTTAAAAACAATTTTTAATAACAGATTATCATTTGTAGATATAACTTTGGCATAGTAAAATTGAGCTCTACAACGGAATTTTAGTATTTAATCGATATAATTTATTAGATATATCATTAAATGTAACTTTTATTACAATTAATTCACTAATGATTACCGAAAGTTCACAACTCATAAAATCGGAGAAGAAAAGAGCGCAGTTCATTTAGTTCTGAAATTCCCCGTGGTGCACTCTAAAACAGAAAATTGAACAGATCTATTGTTGACAACCAATGTCAAACCATACGACGGATGAAAAAGTAGAAAGTTGGGCAACTTCTTCCGTCGAAACCGTCCGTCTCCGTCCGATCCGTCGCTTATGGGTCGCTTCCCATAAGAACGTGTGTATTTTATCGAGCTGTCAGTCAAAAACTTCGACGGAACGGACGCAACGGATTCTATGGGCTGGGGCCTTTAGCTGAGATAAAATTCCCATACAAGTTATCGATAACTTGTATGGGATCCATTTTATATCGGCTAAAAATTTTCGATAATTTGTATGGAAGCTAAAATTTAGCGCGAGCAGCGTACCAGGCTTGAATAATTCTTCAAATTCCTCAATCTCTGCGATCGGGTTAATAGAACTCACGATATAAGCTTTTTTAACTTACCATATCATGCTTTTCAATTCAAATAAACAAACAAAATCTAAACAAAAAACCTCTAAGACATAATCGCATCAACGGCTTATATCCTGAGTTCTATTGGTCACATCCTCAAGATTGGGGTGTCTAGATTTAGGAAAAATAATAAAGCACCAGCTTGTATATTTATAATTTCAAAAAGTATAAATTTAGCCCATTCACATTAAGTGGAAAACTTAAATTAGTAAATTAAATCCCTAACACTAGCTGCGTTCCTTTGGAAATATTTATCTACTTTTTAGTACTTAAAACTACTTGAACTACTTTTGCTATACTGAAAAAGTAGTTCAAAGCAGCTTTAAGTACTTAAAAGTAGATAAATATTTCCAAAGGAACGCAGCTACTGTTGAAGCCTGGTACGCTGCTCGCGCTAAATTTTAGCTCCCATACAAATTATCGAAAAATTTTATCTGAGCTAAAATGGATCCCATACAAATTATCGATAACTTGTATGGGAATTTTATCTCAGCTAAAATTTAGCGCGAGCAGCGTACCAGACTTGACATGTAAAAAAATTACATTTTAATATCTACAATAACCTTTGGATATTATTCCTTATTCCTAGGAGAGATTAATTACAAATCTCATTTTGACTGGATATCTTACATATTTCGAATTACTTTGTGACAAAGTTTGGAGGCTTTCAGTTAAAAACGGGAATTTCTGAAATATTAATTAGTTTTTGAATTGCTAATACTTTCAGAGAAAAACTCTCGTATTAGGTTTTTTTTCTTTATGTACGTTGAGGTGAGCTTTCTAAGAAGATTTGAAATTTTGGGATTGGAAATACATATAATTTTCGTAATCTGAAATTTATACTACGAGTATTTGCTTATTTTTGAAATCTTGTTTTCGGTATTGATTGAAAATTACAATATTGTAAAGAAAATTTGTTTTTATTCGCGGACTGTTAACTTAAATTTTGCGTATTATAAAAGTGTTCCACATAATTTGACTGATGAGCCCAACTGAGCGAAACGCATTATTTTGAAGTACAAACCAATAAAATTGAAAATTATTTCAAACTGTCCACAAAACAAAAAATTATTTTTTTGCATGATTCTTTTTTAATGGCTACTTACTTTACTTACTTACTAAGTGCCTGGCTACACGGTGATTTTTCAATCGCCTAAACAGTGAGTTTGTAGGCAAGAGGGATGAGGAGTGAAGGGGGAAGATGCTCACGAAGGGAACTGAATTTTCTGAGGGTAGTACAGTTCCATTGCTAAATTTTTCCTCTTTTTTTGACGTTTGTTCCTAGAAAATGTAAAAGTAGAACGTGATCGGGCACAACAGTGTGTAGCCACCACATGTGATTTTTCAATCGATTGAAAAATCACTGTGTAGCCAGGCACTAAGGGTGACCAGCGGCGTAAAGGCTTGGCCACAGCGGAGGGTACGCGGTAGCGGTACGGGTAGCGGCAACGATATTTGTATTAAAAAATTCCACACCCGAACGTTGATGTGTCAGTTTGGAATTTTTTCCATACAAATACCCGTACCGTTACCTGTACCTCTACCGCGTACCCTTCGGTGTGGCCAAGCCTTAAGGCGGCTACAAACCGCTGTGGATTTGGGCTTTTGTGGGGGAGAATAAAAATGAAGCAAAACGAAGAAAAAAAGGATAAATTTTAGTTTTTGATAAAATTTTGATAAAAAAAACTTTACGAAGTATTTCTGATGCTATTCGAAAAAATTCTTGGCTTTTATCATTTCAAAACTAAAAATAGGTATTTTAACGACCTGAAGTTTGTTTTAAACGTAGTGACTGAATGAAATTAAATTATAAGTTGTAGTGACCTCTCCTCTAAAATGAGTTTTGTCTGAGTAGGTAACACAGTGAATTCATCAATGAAGTGCAAAATTTTGGTCGATTTTTGACGTTATCTGGATGACACGCTTTTTGAAGAAGAGGATACTAGAACTTTTAAATGAAGTGTTGAAGCTTTATTTCTTTTTTTCTTACTATTGCATTGAAATTGTAACTTTTAGAAACAGATTTTGTAATCTTTAAGAAAGAAATTAATAAAATGTAATTGACTGACTTGAGAATTACGCGTTTAGTAATCATTCTAAAAACCATTGACTTAATATATATGGACTGCTAGAAGCATATTCAGGTTGGTTCCACTTGTTTCTTCGCGATACTAGCGCCCTAAAAAAAAGCGGAGAATAAGTGCAACATTTTTGACGAAGTGCGAAAGGAACAAATATAGAAAAACAGAGAAAGCACTACCTTTTAACGACAGATGTCATTCACTAAAAGTTTCCTCTTTTCGCCGACTAAGGTTATACCGCTAGTAGAGCTAGAAAGATGTGGAATCATTTTTTTTCAATTTTTCTATGGAAAAGTCAAACGGCTAGCAGTCCATATATAGTAGGTCAATGCTAAAAACTATAAAAAAATTTTTAAGGTGACTTAAATAAACCTACCAAATGGAGTTTAAACCTACCAACCTACCAAAGCCGACAAAAACCTACCCAATTTCGTAAGATTTTACCAGAACGGCAACCGTGCTCTCATGTGAACAGTGCTTAACCTAAGAACTAACTGTTCTCGATTCATCCACCATTTTTTGAAAACCATTGATTAACACGAGTGAAATCTTCCATCAAAAATCTTATCTACCTATTCAACTATGTGTCAAACACTATTCAATATGTAAAATGCCTGTAACCAGGAAAAATAAAACAAATTTTATTTATTTGTCCATTATATATCATATTTAATATATCAAATAATTTTTTTCATCCCAATAGAATTACTTCTGCGCAAAACAAACGCCATTTTATATTTCCAGAAATTCCCATTATTTATTTCTCATACGAGGCATTCCTTCCCTGTATTTCATTTCATTCTCTTATTTTCTTTTTAAAATAAAGAAATGAACTGGTATGCCAGTTGAATGTCAATCGTCGCGCACAAGTGTCAAAATCCGGCTATCGTAGAATGCACACATGGAAATTAAAGTAACACTTTTTCGCGATTTCAATTAATTATTCAGATTAATAAGGTGTAATCAATTGTTTTTGAATTGCAAAAAATGTAATTGTACGTGATCGCATCTTTATCTTTATTAATTTTATTCGCTATGGACTGACTGAATCGATACTGAGTGGTTGAGTTTTGGTCGCAGAGGTAATTTTCATCAAATTTGTGAATCCTGTGATGTTATTATGGTCGATTCAGTGGTAGGTTAGGAATTCATTTATTTGGATGACTTTAAGGACAACAATAATTTGTTATGCAAAACTTAACTTTCAAGAACTATATCCTCTATTTTTTTTCTTCAGAGAAAGTAGTACAAAGTAGTTTGTTGACGATGTTATTTGTTTCGGTATTTGTAAGATTTTTTTTATTTTTATTCGATTGATTAGGAACCTTTGGGAACAATGCTCCGAATGATCTTACAATTAATAATACCTGTGTGCCTATATATTTTAAAGGTGTATATCACATTCTGTCTACTATTTCATTGAAATGTTTCATACACTAAACTGTTAAAGATATTTATTTTATTTGAAAACATATCCATTTTGTTTTTGTTTCTTATTTAATAATTCGGACATCTTTTTTTTTGTTTCCGGAAAATGGCTGGCACGACCACGTTATATATATATATATATAATTAGACTGATTAAAAAAATAATTGTTTTTTGTCCATAGTTATATCGAAAGTATTGTTGGAAATGACGAAAAAAAATACTGTAAAAGTTACATCCCTTTATATTAATATTAAGTACTGCCGCATCGCAAATTTCTGTTTCCCATATGATTTACATGGGAAAGGTTGTGTTTTTAAGTTTGGAATTTTATAACTTTTTAATAGTTCATCAAAAAGGCTGGACTTAATCAATTTCTTGGATAAAATTGAACGCTCTACAACCGCTCCGTTTCGATTTTATTCAACTTTAAAATATAAAATTTGTTTTATCTTCATTTTTTTCAATATTTTGACGAAATAATTAGGTTTTTCAAAAAATTTGGCAAACCTTTCGAATTTTTTGTATTCTCCAAAATCATTTTATTTAAATGGCAAACTCCAAATACTAAAAAAATTAGAATTTTTCAATAAATTCGAATTATTCATTTTTCCAACTAAAAATTATTTTCATTAATTTTTCGCTTCGGTTTTTTCAAAATTTTATAAATGCATTTTGTAGAGCGTTCAATTTTATACAAGAAAATGATGAACCATTAAAAAGTTATAAAATTCCAAACTCAAAAACACAATCTTTCACATGTAAATTATATGGGAAATAGAATTTTGCGCAGGCAGTACTTAATATTAATATTAAGGGCTGTAACTTTTACAGTATTTTTTTTCCTTTCCAATAATATTAAACTAATAATATATAAGTTCAAGATGCACATCATTTTATACAGGGTGTCCCGGGATGAGATAAGAAGATTTTGGGGGATGATTCTTGGGTAGCTATATTCTAAGAAAAAAATTGTTCTTCAGTAACTCTATCTGCAAAGTTGATATTCTTTAGCGATGATTTAAGAAAACGTCCTTGGTACACTTTTACTCATGTAAATGTCAATAACTCCATTAAAACTTATGATAAAAACTTGATTTTTAGAAGAAATGCTATTCTTTGTAACTGCATTTAAAAAAATGTTAATATCTTTTTTAATTGCTCAGATATTAATTTTTAAAGGTATTAATTTTTTCTTATCCATGATAATTTTTGACTTTGGGGCGTATTTATTAGATTTTTGTCTACTTATACACTACATTACTTTTTTCAAATTGTTAGAAATATGCTTTATTTAATAAAAATAATAATCACATTATTCGCGGTTAAGACAATCTACTCGTTTGTATAAGTTTGACAGCTATAAGACAACAATAAACAAGGTTTTTGATCACATTTTCCAAATTTAAACAGGGGGGTCATTCAGTAATTTTAAAAACGATAATCGAATCGATGATAATCGTTTCACAGTTTGAGAATCTTTAAAGCTATTTTAAGTCAATTCTGATTCAATATTTCTTAAAAAGTTTATATAAATAAAAGTTTTCGTATCCTTAGAAGTCGTATTAGTCTAGGTGATTTAGTAGTTGCCTCTTACTCGGGTGTCCGAGGTTCAATTTCCGAAATTGAACTTGTTTTTTTTTTTTTTTATTTTCTCAATAATCGTCAATAATCGTCAATAAATAAACCATAGCTAAATAGGTCTCGTTTTTGGAGAATTTATTAGTTTTTGGATGCAATATTTGATTTTTTTAAAGTGTTTATTAATTTATGCCAATCACCGATTAATTTGCAAATTCCACAAACGAAAAAAAATATTAATGATTAATTTCTAAATATAACCAATATGTTAGAGTAAATTATTTTAATATGTGTATCGAAAAACTATTCGTTTTTTAATACAAGATATAGCCGGAATGTATGTTGAACGGCGGCCGTGTTTAAATTAATAGTTTCTAATACTAAAACGAACGCTTCTTTGAATAGGCGAAAGTTTTGAAAAAATCTGTGAGAATTATTATCAAAATGGTCATGTACACTTAAATATGCGATGGAAGAGACAAAGGATTTGATTTGTTTCTAAGTTGCCTTCTTAATCGTATCGTACCTAATATGAGTAATTTTTTTAAATTTTCATTTTCCAAAATTAGTGCGTTTAAACGTCGAAAAATTTTGCTATAGCTGAATCACTTTGAATTTTTTAATGACCCAAAAGTCGAAATTTACATACATTGAATACAATTTTGGAAAATGCGTAAAAGGTTTTATTACACATATTAAAATAATTTACTCTAACATTATGGTAGAAATTTGTAGAAATTAATCATTCATATTTTTTTTTGTTTGTGGAATTTGCAAATTAATCGGTGATTGGCATAAATTAATAAACACTTTTATAAAATCAAATATTGCATCCAAAAACAAATAAATTCTAGAAAAACGAGACCTATTTAGCTATCGTTTATTTATTGACGATTATTGAGAAAATAAAAAAAAAAAAAAAAACAATTATAATTTCGGGAATTGAACCCCAGACACCCGAGTAAGAGGCAACTACTAAATCACCTAGACTAATACGACTTCTAGGGATACGAAAACTTTTATTTATATAAACTATTTAGGAAATATTGAATCAGAATTGACTTAAAATAGCTATAAAGATTCTCAAACTGTTAAACGATTATCATCGATTCGATTATCGTTTTCAAAGTTACGGAATGACCCCCCAGTTGTATAAAGTTATACAAAGTTTATAAATAAGGGGGATAGTGTTTTATAAATTTATTCTGCTGAACAAAAAAGTAGTGTACAAGTTTGCCAGAAAACTCATAGATTTTATGCTATTTAGGAAAACCTGCACCAGGTAAAATCTTTAAAAAATGTGATTTTTTGCTTTAGTCAAAAATGGGTAAGAATTCAAAATTTATTTTTGTAGTTAAAATTTATTTTTATGTAAGACCTAGTTACCAAAATTGTTTAAAGTGTGCTTCTTAATTTTGTATGCTTGATGGAGCTCGTTTTTTGGATTTTATTGCTAATATTAATTGATGGAGGTCCTGCAATATGATTTACCAAATCCCATCCAGGATATTTAACTGTTTCAACTAGCTGCTTCGTTCATATTATGAACACGATGACGCTCCAGCCCACTAAGGACACGAATTTTAAAATTTGCTGATGAAGAGTACGGTAAAATCATTGGATGGGAAGATATTGTTCAATGAGTTGCAAGATTTACAAACTGCAAAGTATTGGCTTTTTTTATGAATAAGAGTGAAAAACGTTACTTATTTGACAATCATAGCATTTTTTGTAGAACAAGAAGAATGTATTCTCGAACCAACAATTGAAAAAGAGCAAAAGAGCAGTACTTAATATTAATATTAAGGGCTGTAACTTTTACAGTACATTTATTTTTGTCATTTCCAATAATATTTTCGATATACACTGCCGCTCATCTGAATAGGTTCACATTTTAGTTCATCTTACTCTTAGCCTGTCTTGGTATTTAATGCAATGGCACATCTTTTTTATATATGTAACGAGAGAACATCTTTATGCGCTTAGTTTAGGAGAAAAAAATTGTCTTGGGGCCTACCGTCCTTCTCACACGGTACCTAGACCAAATCTAGTAAAAAAATCAAGCATATTTTTTGGCTCATCTGAATAGGTTCAAAAGCAAAAAATATTTATAAATGATGAGTTGCATGGGTCTGTTGGACTCAAAATTGTGTCTGTAAATAAATCTGATTGTGTATAACCTGTAAGGATGAAAACGGGTCGTGAAAAAATCTTTAGGCGCGAAAAAAATGGGGAAAATAAAAGAAGTCTTTGAATCAGCCCGAAACCAACGATGCATTGGGACATAAACAAACGCAAGTTAAAATTTAGTAAGCAGTTATTTGCGCAATATCCAAGGGTATAAAAACAACATTAAAAGTCGATGCAACTCAGTCACAACATGGCCCGATAGATGTGCAATGATCAGAACAGCATGACTTTGCGCTAAAAATTAAGCCGAAAACCGGTATAAAATGCAGTTTAACGACATTTGAGAAGAACAAATCTTCGCAAAAATTACCACTTTACAAACCACGAAAAGAATGCTTTTGCTGTCTCTTTCGCTAGTGGACACAGAAATAGCACACATTTGTTTAACCGTTAAATTTTTAACCGCGTTCAAAAGTTGTAAACGAAAATGCATTTATTTTATTGCTACTATTTAATTAACAAGTATTTTTGAAAAAAATTGGCAGATAAAATCATTAGACTGCGAAAAAAGGGAGAATTGCTTTCGATCTTCATAGTGAAGGGAAAAATCCTTCTTAATTAGCTTAAACTCTAAGTTTTTCGAAAAAATGATAAATAAAACCATTTATTTAGAAAGAGCAAACAGAAATTTAAACTCTGAAATTAAATTGCGTTAACTGCTTCCCTGCAAAACTTCCAAACGAGTGGATAGAGCGATCACAAAGAAACGCATATGTGGGCCTTTTAAGTAATATAGTATTCGGTGAAAAAAGTGCCAAGCAGACTTTTAAGAAGGAAACTTAATGATGCTGAGTTATACAGACAGGTAAGCTAGAAAAATCAAATGATAAAGACACATAAAAGATCGCCTAACATTAGCTAAAAAACATCTGAATAAAAACATGCAATTTTGAATGAGAGTCTTTTAGAGTGATGAAGTAAAGATTAAGTGCCTTGGAACCGATGACAAAACAATTTTCCATCGATGTTTGCACCTAGCCATCTCAAATTCACGTTCTTAACGCCATAGAAAATGTATAAATTGATGTCAAGGTTAAGCTTAGGGAAACATCTTTGGGCCAGAATCAAAGAAGCGTGGTACCGTACTCCACAAAGTGAATACCAGACGTTAGTTGAAAGTTTACCAAAGAGGTGCCAATGAACTTTGAAAAACCGTGGTCTACTAACAAGTTACTAACTAAGTAGTATTGAATTTATTGGAAATTGTAAGAATTTTTGCTTAGAAATGATTATTTTTATGATTTTGAATTGAAATGAAATAATTTATAATTATTAATTTTATGAATCCCCATAAGCTAATGCATGCCCTGATATAAAAATTATAATATATAAGTTAAAAGGTCCCAAATAAATCCAATTTTTGTAAGAAAAATCAATAGTGTGCTATTTCTTTGTCCATAGCTTTATATACAGGGTGTCCCACAGTCACCGCCCCAAACGAAAACCATGGATTCCTGAGGTCATTTTAAGTCGAAAAACTTAAGAGGTAATTTTCTCGTTTTCGTCCCGTTTTCGAGTTACCACGGTTTTTATGATTTATGTTCTCTTTTCCCTTATCTAGCTTTATCTTTGCCAAACTACGTTTGATTTGAAAATTTTTTTTACAACCAATCAAGAATTTATTACAGTTTTAGTTTGTCTCAAAACTTTTTTTTTTGCGGACAACCGTTTCTTCACAATTTGGCATCAAACACAATTTTCTTCGTTTTTTAAGTTGTTTTTTACACTTTCATATCATTTAAGTCAAAAAAACACGTTAATGAGTATTAATTTTTTGTGCTTTTTATTAAAGCCCAGTTTATTTTCATAAAAAAAAATAAGTTTTATTTCATAAAAAAGGCTACTGAAAGTAATTAAAAAAAAATAAACAAACTGAGTGAATTAAAAAAAAAATAATTTTTAAATAAAAAATTAATTTAAATGAATTAAAAACTTTTTCTGAGCTATTGTGGTTAAGAAAAGAACAAATAAATAAAGCTCAGAAAAAGTTTTAATTCATTTAAATAAATTTTTTATTTAAAAATTATTTTTTTTTTAATTCACTCAGTTTGTTTATTTTTTTTTAATTACTTTCAGTAGCCTTTTTTATGAAATAAAACTTATTTTTTTTATGAAAATAAACTGGGCTTTAATAAAAAGCACAAAAAATTAATACTCATTAACGTGTTTTTTTGACTTAAATGATATGAAAGTGTAAAAAACAACTTAAAAAACGAAGAAAATTGTGTTTGATGCCAAATTGTGGAGAAACGGTTGTCCGCAGAAAAAAAAGTTTTGAGACAAACTAAAACTGTAATAAATTCTTGATTGGTTGTAAAAAAAATTTTTCAAATCAAACGTAGTTTGGCAAAGATAAAGCTAGATAAGGGAAAAGAGAACAAAAATCATAAAAACCGTGGTAACTCGAAAACGGGACGAAAACGAGAAAATTACCTCTTAAGTTTTTCGACTTAAAATGACCTCAGGAATCCATGGTTTTCGTTTGGGGCGGTGACTGTGGGACACCCTGTATATATATCGTTAGTTAATCATGAAACGAGATTGCCGTACCTGTTTGTCTATTTTCGATGGAAATAGGTATGTTTTCGTTTTTTACTAAGTCTGCTTTTACACGAAGACGCAAAAGTTCAAGATGCACATCATTTTATATATATTTCTATAGTACTATCATGAAGTAGAATTTATTTCAAGTCACCACAATTTTGGGGTGGCGCTCAGTGTATTTATGTCATACAAATTCTGCTCTTTCAAGTTACCACCAAAGTTCCTGAGATCGTTTCACTTCATGATAGTACTATGGAAATATAGTGCAAATTCACAAACGCATCACTGCAGAGATGATTTGCGTTCATTCCTGTAGCACGTTCATTAACGCAAATAATTAGCATCACTTAAAATGTCAATTGCTCATTATTGCAAAGCTGGATAAATTGATGCGCAAATATCAAACAAAAAAGCATCAAGAATTTTCTTGGTAAGTTGTTGATGCCGACGCGATTTGGAGTAAAAATGGAAGAAAAGGACAATGAAAAGTATTTAATCAAATTCTAAATTGTTTATAAATTAATTATTTTGATGAAATTCAGGGAATATTTTACCAGGGCACAAATTAAACTACTAATGGAAATATGAAGGTGAACTTATTGCAGGCCGAAAATCGAAGTCAGTATTGTGGAAGAAAGTTCTGGACGAGATAAAATGTCTGGCTCCAGATTTTTATCACAACAAGGAGTTTTTATTAGTATCACGTCCATCATTAAGCAAAAATCAGCTGAGCAATGATCAGAATCGCAAAAAAGCAGTGATGCCTAATCACTACCAACAAATTTGACGTTTGTGAATTTACCCATATATACAATGGTGCACATAAGAGTAAAGGAGAAATCGATCAAAGAAAAATCCTACCTGACTTATAAATAGTACCTAACTTAATGTCCAATAAATAAGGGATGTGTCTGTAGAAATACAGTACAGCCTTGCAGTATGTCTGCCACTAAAAATAAATATAAATATTTCCCCAAGAATGTTCCCCTATTCGCAAACTTCAGAGCGTAATTGACTGACGCGTCGGATAAAACGGAGGGAACAGCGCTCGCAACCGCACCCGACGGATGAAAACTTGTCAAAAAGTCAAAGAAAACAACAACAAAAAAATAATTTTTTTTATAAACGCTCTTAGTTTATTGATATTAGCCCCGTTTCATTGGAGGTGGTAGTTTACGAGAATATGGCTCGTATGTAGAAAAAATTAGCTTAGACTACAGTACCTTGCCATATTATTAGGCCCAAGCGAAAAAAATACAATTTTTCGGTTCAGTTTTTGCTCAGTTTTTAAAGTTTTTGTCGAAATATCTTGAATTTTGTTTGTCCCATTTACTTGTACATATCATGTAGATACGGATTGACTTGAAAAAAGTTTAAAAATTCATACTTTTTGATAAAAATAACGTACAAAAGGGGATAAGCTCCAAAAAACGTACCCTATGGAATTCACGCCCGGATAATTACCAGACCGGTCCAATACTTAATTTCTTGTACCGAGGAATAACGTGACATTCTTAACTTTATGACAAGGATCGCAACTTGCATAAATATAGAAGCCCTGATCGTCTGGAAAGTAAAACATGTTCTTAGATTTGGGGTAGTTTTTTTCTTTTTTATAAGACCAGACGAGCACAGCTATTCAAAGTACATTATTCCAATAAAAAAACATCCTCTTGTCATTATTGGCTGTTGTACTATCTCAGGGAAAGGATGAGGTTCTTTTTATATTGTGGAAAACGCCATAACTCCAGACCAACACAAAAAGGAGCTTGGGAACGTTTTGATTCTACGATTTCGGAATAGGCTGGGGGCTCGAAGCTGCTATATTTATGCAAGTTGCGATCCTTGTCATAAAGTTAAGAATGTCACGTTATTCCTCGGGACAAGAAATTAAGTATTGGACCAGTCTGGTAATTATCCGGGCGTGAATTCCATAGGGTACGTTTCTCGGAGCTTACCCCCTTTTGTACGTTATTTTTATCAAAAAGTATGAATTTTTAAACTTTTTTTAAGTCAATCCGTATCTACATGATATATGCAAGTAAATGGGACAAAAAAAATTCAAGATATTTCGACAAAAACTTTAAAAACTGAGCAAAAACTGAACCGAAAAATTGTATTTTTTTCGCTTGGGCCTAATAATATGGCAAGGTACTGTATTTTCTCACTTTTCAGAGCATTTTCTTCAGATCGATCTCATTTTATTGAGATAGATCTAAAAAATGTATACCTAATGTAAAGTGACAGGGGCTTAAGCTTATTTTTTTTTTTTTTTGTTTGCTATATGACCCAATTTGATTGATTCTGAAGTATATTTGTCATAGTGTTTGCTATATAAAAACATTATTTTTCTTTACGACGCAGCGGCGCGGGCGCGCCGCCAAACATGAATCAAATGATTGATTTAACTCCAATCGCACTGGGTGGTATGCAAAAGCCAGGGGCCAGTTATAGCTATCATTGAAATGCATCATTATTTGCAATTTTAAGCTAGAGAGCAACCAAATATGGCTATAAGGGGTATCAGCATCAAACTAATGATACATATATAGAACATTTTTACTCAAAAAATAATTGATTTTGAACCTTTCTTAAATTATAATTTCATCATTTCACTGATTGAAATTGATTTCAATGAACAGCTGATTTTCGTTTCCATATTTGGAACACAAATCGATTCGATGAATCAAGTGGTCTGTTCTCATCTGTCAGTTTTCAATGATCAACTCTAATCTCAAATGTTTGCAAACCTGCATTAGTGGGCTTTCCAATGATGTAAATTTTTCAATGATAGCTATAACCGACTTGTCAAAAACCACTCTACTGATTTGTTTCAATGGTGAATTCCAATGATAGCTATAACTGGGCCCCTCAGTGTCATATTATTTTGAGCTTTTGCAAGCATTCGTATGCTTAATTGTTCTGAGGCTCATTTATCTCAATTGAGAGATTTTAGTATGCAGGAAAAAAGCTTTCACATTCAAATGAAGTAAAGCTCGTAAAATATTGAGACTGAAAATAAGTTGTCTCAGGAACCAAAATGGCCGAATATTTAAATATTTTTGTTCTCGTTGACTCAACAGGAAGTTATGAAATTCTTTATTATGTTACCCTTACCCAAATTGGCTTTGGCGCAATTGATCATCTCTAATGATTCTGTTAGCAAACAAAAAAGACTTGTGTCACTCGAGGACTGCCGCGGTAAAGCTATTGCATTGCATTTTTTATCGACTTATGCAATTATAATTTATTTACCTACACTACACAAAACCAATGACTATGTTTTTTTGTATTTACCTATCAATTCATATACAACAACAAGGTCACATTTGAAAACATGCATACACACAATCTCATGTCATAAACTTCTCCAGACAAAAAAAAAAAAATAAGAAAACACAAGAATACTTTTTCTCTTCTGATTTAATATCGCAAGCGCAATGCAACGCTTTATTCGTTCACAAATCAGAAGAAGTTGAACAAGAAACAGAAGAAAATAATAAAATACATACACACCATACCATACACGTATAGCGAATTATCTATGTGTGGGGTGTACTAATTTTTCGTTACGAAATATGATGTGAATGAGTTAAAAAGAAATAATCCAAGAGTGCAAATTTTTAATTTATCTGAGAAAATGGACGAAAATGAATTGATTAATTGTTTGAAAAACCAGAATGAAATTTTGAAAGATGTTAACTTAGTGTGTAAAGCCATGTGGAAAAAACCAAATAAAAATTCGTATACAGCAGTGATTGAATTGGATAGCAAGAGTTTTAATGAAGTAATGAAAGCTGGTAAACTAAGTGTTGGATGGGATAAATGTTTAGTGAAAGAATCATTTTATGTTAAGAGATGTTTTAAATGTCTGGGATTTAATCATAACAGTAAGGATTGCAAAGCTGAGAGTAAGTTGTGTGCTAAATGTGGTGGATGTCATATCTTTTCTGATTGCAAGGCTGAATGTTTGAAATGTGTGAATTGCGTACGAATGAATGAAGAACTTAAATTAAATTTGAAAACAAATCACAGTGCGTTTGATAATGAGTGTGAAGTATATAAGCGTAAGCTTAGAGTGTTGCAGAGTAGATCTTTGTAGCAAACAAAACCAATTTCAACAAAAAATTTAACATTTTATTATTTGAATATTCAAAGTTTACTGGCGAATAAAAGTGAATTGGAACTTTTAGTACACAGTTATCAGCCTGATGTTATTATACTATCAGAAACTTGCATAACTAGTGAAATTGATGAATCGGAAATTGGTATTGTTGGGTACAAAAAAGTGGCTTGTTATTCACACTCAAGATACACAGGAGGTGTGCTTATTTATATTAAAAAAGGACTTCGTTCACAAGTTATAGACATTTTAAACTTTTCAAGTGTGTGGTGTATACAAATGTTGATGTGGATAAATGATGAGAAATGGATGGTAGCAGTGTTTTATAGATCCCCTAGTACTTCAAAAACAGACTTTCTTACATTTTTTTCGGATTGGTGTTTACGTTCAATTAAGAGTGATGATAATGTTTTAATGGTGGGTGATTTCAATATTGACCTTCTGACGAAAGATCGTTACGGAGAAAAAATGTTAGAAATTCTAACTGATCAAGGCCTCTGTCAGATTGTTAAACAACCGACCAGAATAACTGATCAATCATCTACTTTAATAGACTACGTTATTACAAATAATGATCTGAAGTCAAGAGTTAAATATGCGATACATGCAGTTGATAAAATTACGGATCATGAAACTATAACTATTGAACTGCAAATTAAAAAGAAACCGGAAATTAAAAGAAGCGAGTATAAGGTTTTACGATACACAAAAGAACGTTTTGATTCATGTCTTAACGAAGAATGTTTTCAGAATGTATTTTTAAAAAATGACTTGAATGATTTGTCATATACTTTCAGTGAAAAACTTAAAAAATGTTGTGAAATGTTAACGGTTACAAAGCTAAGTCCCCAATCTGAAGACAGTGAATGGTTTAATTTAGAACTACAGAGATTAAAAAGTGAAAAAATTAGAGCTTATAAAATAGCGGTTTTAAACAAAACAAGTGAAAATTGGTTGAGGTACAAGAATCTACGTAATAAATATAAAAATGAAATTCGAAGTGCAAAGAGTGACTACATCATTTCCAAAATATCTGCTAAGGAGGGTAATCAAATTGAAATGTGGAAAATTTTGAAAAATATGGTTTTGCAGAATAAAAAATCAAACAACATTGATTTTGTACGTTTTGGTGATGAAATTGCAATGCAATCCAGTGAAATAGCGAACAAGTTTAATAATTACTTTGTTGATAGTATTCTCGAAATAAATGCCTCGATACCATATGTTCCCTTTGTCCCACCTGATATAAATATAAATTCTGTTTTTACTTTCAGTTTTTGTAATGAAAGATCTCTTTACACTTTAATAAATAAATTAAATAACAAGAAAGATATGTGTAGACTAAACAAAGATATGATTCTTCAGTCGATTGAAATTATCGGTCCGGTACTTATGAAAATAATAAATACTTCCCTGTTGACTGGTACATTTCCTGAAAGTTGGAAAGAATCATTGATTATCCCTGTTGAAAAAGTGAATAATACGAACAAGTGTGAAGAATTCAGACCAATAAATATGTTACCATTGTGTGAAAAAATATTAGAAAAATTTGTTGCAGAACAGTTTCAAAATTATTTAGAATGTAATAATCTGTTGATACAGGAACAATCTGGATTTAGAAGTGGACACTCATGTGAAACAGCGATTAATTGTGTTGTGTGGAACTGGAAGAGGAAGATTGACTGTGGACATTCGATAGTGGCTGTGTTTCTTGATTTGAAAAGAGCGTTTGAAACGATTGATAGGCAAATATTACTGAGCAAATTACGTTTATATGGTGTATGTCATCGTGAATGGAAATGGTTTGAATCTTATCTTACCAATAGAAGTCAAAGAACTAGTGTGAATGGTGTGACATCGGATGCAAAAGTAAACAATTTGGGAGTGCCGCAAGGTTCTGTTTTGGGAGTGTTCTTGTTTCTTTTGTATATAAATGACTTCAAAAAATGTTTGAAATATTGCAGCATGAAACTTTTTGCGGATGATAGTCTGATTTATATTTGTGGTAAAAATGGTGAAGATATGTGTGAGAAATTGAATGATGACTTAAAAAGAATTGATGTATGGCTGAAAATGAACAAGCTTAAGGTGAATGTAACGAAAACTAAATATATGAAGTTTGGAATGAATGAAGATATTGATGTGAAAATGGATAGTGAGTCTTTAATTTGTGTTGAAAGCATTAAGTATTTGGGTTGTGTCATAGATAGAAAGTTGAATCTAAAAGAACATGCTAGTCATGTATGTGCAAAAATCTCAAAGAAAATTTATTTTTTAAGCAGAATACGTAAACACTTAACATTCAATGCTGCGATTCTCATTTATAACGCGATAATTTTGCCACACTTTAATTATTGTTCAACCTTATTATATGGTTCGAATGCAGACGTGAAACTAAGACTTCAAAGACTGCAAAATAAAGGTATGAGAATAATCCTAAGAATGAATGTATATACTCCAATTCGTGTTTTACTTGAATGCTTGTGTTGGATGAATGTGAAGCAGAAATTGACGTTTGACGCTATGATTTTTATTTTTAAAATACGAAATGGTATGTTACCGGATTATTTATCGGACGGATTAGTGGAAGTGTCCGCAGTTCAGCCTTATAGTTTGAGAAATGCTACCAACATCAGACCACAGCGTTGTAGGTTAAGTAATACCCAAAGTTCAGTCTTCTATGATGGCATTAACTATTTTAATAACTTACCAAGTGGAGTGAAGAGTGAAAATAATTTAAATGCATTCAAAAAAAAATTGTGTGAATTTATTAAAATTGATATAAACTAATACAAATAATACACATAAGATCATAAGTATATGAAATATTAACAATTTATAGTATATTTAAAAGTTTTTCAACTAATCTCGTTTTTAATTACCTCTTCTAGTGCTAGGGACTAATAGAGCCCAATCTTATTTATAAGATGGGTACTCTTGGCTTTAGCCAGGATGGTATGCGGAAACTCTATTAAAAAAAAAAATTTCTTGGTTAGCTCCCCATGCCAGGCCAGCGTTAAAATCTATGCAATAGCTTAAAAAATAATTGCGATTTTGAACTAGGTTAGTTTCAACTATTAACTAAGCTGTTAAAAAAATAGAAACACTTAATTAAAACCCAAAAAAACTTAGCTGTTTGTTGAAAAGAGTTAAGATTTTTGTAGAATTTTTTACTTTCAAATGAATGTTGAACGTTTATTATATAATTTAAAGTAAATTATTAAATTATTCTTTTAATATGGCGCATGTCAATGGGAACAGCGAAACCTGCAGTCAAAACCATCACGAACTCATTTTAGCAATTCTTTGTTGCGATGAAACTATGAGAGTAACACATGCTTATATTTGGAACTCATAGGAAAATTGGTCAATGTTATGAACACCGAAAGAATCAAATAAACCAGAAGAATTCTATAAAAAACGATTGCAGGAGTGAAAAATAAGATATTAAGGAAAGCTTTAACGAAATTGTCTCTGTTCTCAATATGGACAGGAGTCAGTGCTAGAATTCTTCTTCGCATTCCGAAGGATGTTGACACTAAAGCAATTTACACGGAATATATGTTATATATAAAGTAAAGGAGTCTTATGTGGAATTCTTCAAAAACAATTGATTATAATCAATAATTATTGGTAATTGTCCAAGAAATGTAGTATTCGATTTGTTAAGAAAAGTTGCAAAAGTTGATAGATGATACCGATGCCAAATCCAGTGCAAACAAAAGGGTTTTAACTTTGTATTAATACAAACTAGTTAAATAAAAACGCCTTAGGTTATTAAAATGTCTTATTTTTGTTAAGTAAACTGATTGATCAAGCATTTGTTCAATATTTTGATTAAAAATTTGAAAAAATTTAGGTAACTCATGTTACATTAATTTAGTAACTCATGTTACCTGCGATTTACTATTGCAAAAATAAAGATAATGCATTTTTATTGAATCAATTTTAAAAACGAATATTGTGTAACAAAGCTTGCTAATGTTAATTCATTTAAGCAATCACAAGGGGATATTGTCATCGTCACTATTAGATTCATCTTGTTTTCTGTGGGCTTATTTTTCCGTCACGTTCATGTGAAATTCTTCTTTTAGATTTATACTCCCTGAATTTAATTTCTAGCCATAAGGGTATTTAAAGAATTTTTTCTTCCAACTTGCATAAAGAGTTGGCGTTCGTAACTAGTCATTTGCTATTGGAAAAGTTAAAAAAAAACCTGCATAATTTGTTAACATTTCGTGCCCACAAACAAAAATTCAATGATTCGATTCCATGGTACATAAGTTCCAAAAAATGGGTCTCACATGGTACACACATACATAAATTCCAAAAATTAAATGTTGGTGTAAGCTGTAAGGTATTATTAGTACAAACTTAAATTTGAACTTATATAGTTATACAGGGTGTCCCAAAAGTCAACGTCGAAACGAAAACGGTAGATAGAGTAGGTGGTGACAGTTATCAGAAAAATAATTAAAAAATCGCAGCTTTATATTTTGTGAGCTAAGAGCATTCGAAAAAAAATCGAAAAAATGGTCACCCTGTGACGGTTTTTCATGTGCCGTGACTACAAATCTTAATTTTTCAAATCTTACATTTTTTCTTTTGTTACGGAACCTTGAATAACCCTGCTTCAAAAATTATAACTCAGCTGCATCAGTTTTAAAGTAAATATTACTTTTTTGCCAAACTAAGTACTAAAAAATTTTACATGACTCTAATTCAATGTACCGTAGTGTAAAAAAAAATGCACTATGATGTTTTGGCAAGTTATCTTAAAAGTTGGTGTGTTCAATTCTCTTTATATGGTTTAACATTGTTGGGAATATTCCATAAATAACTGAGATAAAATTTTTTTTCTTAAGAAATCCGACTTTTTTATTAGGTAATTTTTCCATATTATATAAGTTTTGTACCCTTTCAGAACCTTTCAGAATACAAAAACTTAAATAAAATGGAAAAATTACCTAATAAAAAAGTCGGATTTCTTAAGAAAAAAAATTTTATCTCCATTATTTATTGAATATTCTCAACAATGTTATACCATTTTGAAACATTAGAGATCCATTTCTGGCGAGTTCATCTGCTCGCAGTTTCCCAAAATATCTCTGTGACCCGGCACCCAAAAGAGGTGAATGTTAAACTGTTCTGACATCTCCATGAGAGATGATCAGCAATGGTGACGTCGCACAGTGTGACAAATCGCTCATCTAGCGGAATATAATTAAAAAAATTACTTGCAAGAATCTATCCAAAAACCGGTTTTATGTGAAGCTAATACCTTGTACTAAGTAAGTGTGTTTAAATTTTTGTGTGGATCTTAAAGTTGGAATTTGTAATTTTTTGAGGTAAAATTGAGTTTTAAAGGTGCTTTGGTTAATATGGTTTTATAAGTGTTTATTTAATTTGAAAATTTTGTATGATTTTTATTAAATATAATATAGGATCATATTAATTTAGGTAAAATCTCATTTCATATGATGTTCAATATTTTGCTATTGTGCTTAAAAGTTGAAAAATCGTGTTTTTTGTGTTTATTTTTACATTAAGTGTAGAAAATTTTAAATTATTCCGCTTTATTCCATTCAGAATCTATATGTATTTTAAAGCTTGATGTATTAGCTTTCATTGCGTTTTAAGTTGCTGCGCATAACTGCGACACCCATACATCTTTTTTCCATTTTCGATCTAGCCTTCCAGAATAATAACTACTATGGAAATAATCAAAAACAAAATTATATGGATTGTAATGTTAATTTGAAGAGTCTTTTGCGTGGATTTTATTGGCTTTAACAGGTCTTTTAAATGGTCTTTATTCTTGTTTTTTTTTTTAAATAATTTTCGAAATTTTAAGAAACAAATTTTTAATATTTGGGTGTCTAAATTTAAAATTAAATTCCCTGCACCACCAGTGCTAACTTTATTCTTACAGGGGCATCTAATTTTTGTTTTCAGACACCTTAAGCTTCCAACCGAGTTAGTTGTGTGTTAAATTTCAAAAACCGTTTTTGTTAATGGCACTGTTAATGCCAAAGTTATCGAAAATACCCAAAAAATAAAAATCTGATAAAAAAGTTGTTTCCTTATGTTTCGATATTTTTTAAAAACTAGAAGGCATAGGAACATATGATTTTTAGTGTTTGATAAAGAATCAATTGAGACAGTTGGATTTATCAATCAATTTTGTATTGACATAAACAGTCTTTAAAAAAATAGTATTCTATGTGTTTTTTTAATTTTTTTTTCCCAAATTTTGATTTTGAAATCGATTATTTCAAAAACTATTTATTAAAATAACTTGATTTAAAAATAAGAATTCAGTATAAAATGTTAGCTTTTGAAAAAGGTATCATTCATAACTTTGAGTGTTGCCGTCGTTTTTAAATATTTTTTTTCTTTATTTTAAGTAATTTTTTTGAAAATTTAAGAAGGAGGGCTCTTAAACGGGGGGAGATGGACCCCTCTACCGTAACAAAAAATGCTTGTATTTAACTCCTCTTCAAGAATCCGTTACAATTTTTTACCTTCTGAGTTATCAAACTTTTGCCCAAAAATGACCCCCATTAAACCTCTTTTGGTTAAAAATATGAAAAACTATTAACAAAATTGTTGTTAATTTTCATTCTGTATATATTTGTTATAAAGTCAATAAAAAAAAATCCTCGAAAAGTTTTAATCTGTGAGCGCTATTAATTTAATTCCGATAGATGAGAAAATTGTCACACTGTGCGTCGTCAGCGTATGCAATCACTTTGAATCCATCTATTTCTAGATTGACCAGTGGTTCTTTAACCACCAAGTTCCACAGGAGTGGGGAGACTAACCCTCCTACTGACAAATCTTCTTGCTGAGAATTCTCCTAGAGTTGAGTTTATGATTCTGTTGAGTTTATATAGCTATCTACTTTAAGGTTCTTCAGTGCATTTGTGATTGCTATATTGCTGACGTTGTTGAACGCGCCTTCGATATCAAGAAATGCAACTAAGGTGAACTCTTTGTGATGGAGGGAATATTCAATAGTACGTACTACAGTAAGTAGTGCTGTTTCAACCGATTTCCCTTTAAAATAAGCTTGTTGTGCTTAGAAAACGGGGAAAAAATGTTGTACTTTGAGATTCAGTCCATAAAATCTACAAACAATTTGGTGCTTGAGCAAAAAAATATTTTCAAAAAGAATAAGTTATCCTCTGTTTAGAACTGTAAAGAAATTTGAAATTGACCGAAAAATGACTGAGTAAAAAATCGTTGAAATATACAAAAAAATTGAAAAACAGTTTTTTGACGATAATTTGAAATTCTGAGGGTCTATGAAAAATTTCAAGTGCCGAAATATGATGTACTCGGTAATACCTACAACCTCTGGATCACTTCCAAAGTAATTAACATGATTTTTATTTTGTAACACAGCGTTACATTTTTTGATATACATATTTATAACCTGATATAGCACGGTGGTCTTAAAAACGCGGCAGGTTTTATAAAAATGGATCCCAAAAGTAATGATGCAGATTTGTTCGAAATGATCTCAGGATTCCAAATTTGTAAGTTTCAAAATCGTACCTGATCCCTTTTTTGAGTTACAGGCATTATACATATATATACAATGAAAAAAAAATTAAACAAAAAACAAAAGCACATTATAATGTCCTATACCTTTTTGGAAAGCTAAAATATGCTCCTTGAATTTGATGTTTATTTGAATATTTAATTTTAAAGTTATTATTTTAGAAAAAAATAATTTTTTTTTTACTCTATTTGTTTTTAATAAATGGTAATTTTTTTTTACACAAATCAATGCTCTCATTGATTTTAAGTCAAAAACCAAAAACCGCATGTTTAAAAGTATCTTAGTTTTTGGGATTTAAGAAAAATGTATCTTTTCTACAATTTTTTTTTAGCTTTTTTTAAATTTTTCTTTCAAATAAAAAAAATTAACCTCAAATTAAATGGAAAAAGGTCACTGTAACACGCTGCTGATCAGGACGTCTTCTTTTTTTTTTAAATTAACGCGAAAAGTCAACGTGGATTCATGAAAAATGGCTCTCACGATGAAAATCGAGAAGAGGTTTTGTGGTCCCTGAGAACCTTAGCTGTTCTGAAATCTATGTTATGTGGGATATTTTTCTGTTATACGTAACATTATAACTCTTACATTTCAAAAATAGTCCTGAAATATTCAGAACGTAATAAAAATAGCTTTCAAATTTATAAAAATTAAAAAAAAAACTCTGAAAATGGCGAAAAAAACAATTAAAAAAACACCAAAAATGAACAAAAAATCTCAAAAAAGGAGCCAAAATACCACTTCGTTTTTGGGGTTGATTCTGAGTCACACTAAGTGTGATTTGAACTTAAAAATCTGTTGATTAAATAACCATTATACAAATTTTTCCTTAGGAACAAATAAATCAAATATAAAAGTGCCTATCTTTTCTTTCCATTTTTGAAAAACTAGAATAGTTTTTTGCATCTATTTTTAAGGATTTGACTAAGAACTAAATAGAACATTCAATTTTGGAAAAAAAACTTGTAGGTACCTTGTTATTCAAAGGTTAAAAAAATTAATATAAATACAAAAATTATTATTTTTTTTTTAATTTTGACTTTGAAATTAAATTTCTCAAAAACTATTTACTCAATCAACTTCAAATAAACATCAAATTCAAGGAGGAGCTTTCCAAAAAGGTATAGGACATAATAATGTGATTTTGTTTTTTGTTTAATTTTTTTTTCCATTGCAAGTCAAATGTATATATATGTATAATGCCAGTAACTCAAAAAAGGGATCAGGTACGATTTTGAAACTTACAAATTTGGAATCCTGAGATCATTTCGAACAAATCTGCATCATTACTTTTGGGATCCATTTTTATAAAACCTGCCGCGTTTTCAAGACCACCGTGATAGATATAAACTTAAACACATGTATTATTATCATTTTACAATCACAATATTGATAGCCGTTCATATAAAATTAATTCGTAAAATTATAGCGTTTTCGTTTGGTCGTCCGGGACTATCTAGAATTCTTCCGAACAATTCTGAAACTGTTCCTTTGGCACTCAATGACAGTTCTAATTCTGAAAAGAAGAGAAAATCGATTCCGAATTTTTAGGCAGAATCAAAACCAGAATCACGCACACATGTTCACACTTAAGACGTCAAAGTAATAAAATGTCATTTTTTGTTGTTTATTTTTCAATTTTAAGATTTTTAACTATGCACAAACTTTAAACAATATTAAAATAAAGTGAAGAAAACAAAAAAAAAAGATAAATTAATAATATTAATAATATGAAAAACAAATTTTTCATCACACGTTCGCATTTGACTTTTCACAAATACAAAGAAACCCAAACTTCAGAATCAAAAAAAGTATCCAACTCTGATCGTTTGGCATTCCGGATCGGACAGTCCCGGACAGTTCTAAGAATTCCCAAACGAAAACGCTATTAATTGTTTTCGAGCTTTTTTTTCTTATGGGAACTACATAGAACGTCAATCGAAAAAAATCTATCCCCATTTGAGGGGAAAGTTTTTTTTTTTAACGGCAACTTTTACCATAAGAGCGAGCGACCTAGCCACACATTTTACTTTTTCTTTTTGCTGTGTGTAATCTCGAATTGGTGAGTTTTTGTCTGCTAAAAAAAAGTAAAGTGTTGTAGAGCGCACCAACACATTGTCCGCTAAAGATGCAAACCTCGTAAATCTATTTTTGGTAAATTGCTCAGGAGAGTGATTTCTAATATTCAATTTACTACCAGCTCTAAACAATTTACATGGTTAATTTTGTCTTTTTTTGCCATTTAATAAAATTTGAGTTTTCTGCTTGGGTAGACGTACTCTTAAAGGGTGGTAAGCATAAACTGCCATTACGGGGGTCTTCCAAAATTGCCTACCAATAATAGTGTTTTTTACTTGTGATATAGGTACTATAGGGCAAGTTTAGGATTCGTAAAAAAAATCGAACTCGAGATAACAATTTTACATGACATTACGATGCTGGAGAATGCCAAAAAAGTGGTTCCGGCAATTCTGTCTGTCTGTCTGTCTGTGTGTCTGTCTCTATCTGGAGCTGCAGCCTAAACGAGTGAAGTGACTTTCTTCAAACTTGGTAGTTAGCAGTTTTTGGTGATTCCCTAGAGGAGAAATTGAATTTTTTTTTTATGACCAAAACTAACGGTACCTGCCATATAACGGAAATAGAAAAGTTAATTTTTTTCAAAAACGGCTCTAACGATTTTGAATAAAATTTTTGTGTGTAGTACTACACATAAGAGCTAACTTTTGAAATAAAAAAAATATTTTTTGTACCGTTAATAACGGTACCTGTCATAGAACGGTTTTTTTCGTTTCTGAATATCTCGTACAACATTAACCCGATTTAAATGAAAATTTTTATACAAAAGGGTGTAAGTAAAGATATTATTAAAATTTTAGAAAATTTTCAAAAAACGCATTTTTGGTTTTTTAAAAAATATTTCAAAATTTTTTTTTGAAAAATCAATTTTTTGAAAACGGACCAATGAAAAATTTTGAAATTTAGTTTTTATGTGTAAATTAATTATTTCTTCAAAATGGCATACCAACTTTTTTTTTGAAAAATGTTAAAAATTTTTTATATATAAAAAATTATTTCTTTAAAAAACGGTTCCTACAATTTTCGAAAATTTTTTTCTAAAAATACCTTTTTATACAAGAAATAAAATGGCATATTTGTTTTTTTTTTTAAGATAATTTAAAACGGAGTTTAATTAATTATAAAAACAGATTTCATTGGGTGCGTTCAAACACCTATCGGATAGCCTAGCTTATGCCTAACTCCACCGACTAATTTTTATATTTCTGTCCAAAGATTTAAGTTGACTTTAAATTTCCTGCTTTTTATGCTATCTCGTTCTCACCATGAAAAGCAGACTTGGTTGTGAGTTCGGCCTAAAGCATGTTGGGACAGATGTATTTACAATCTATATGCCATTGATTGAGATCTTTGATTTGGTGAGAATATGAATCAACAATAAGAAGGTTACGATTAAAATCTCCGCAAACAATAACGTTGTTATATTGAGGTGAAATTTCAGATAAATAAAAAAAAAACGGTTCAGGTGAGCAAACTCTTTGCGGATTGTAACCACACGCAACCAGACATTTGATGTTAGAATCAAAAATTTCAAGTATCAGATATTCAACGTTCGTATTTAAAGACTTACCAACAACCTTTGCTTTAAGTGAAGCTTTACAGTATATAGCAATACCACCACCAATGGTATTGGTAATCCTATCAATTCCGTACATAGCATCAGGGATGTTCGGTTTAAACCATGTCTCATCAATACATATAGCATCAACAGCTGATTTACAAAATAAGTATTTTAAATAATCAAGTTTAGAATGGTTAAGGCTGTGGGCATTGATGTAACATATTCTAAAACCTCTTTGGCGATTCGATAAAACATTCAACATTGTACGAGTTAAACCTTCATTCAAGCTACGGTCAACATACATTTTAATTTCATAAATTAAGATCAGCACAACAATTTAAAATGAGCAATTAAATTACACGTCAAGAACAATATAACAAGAAAATGTAAGAGGATAGGGGAAAAAGAGGGAACAAAATAGGATATAAAAAAGAAAAATTATTTTTAAAGAGATGAAAAAGTAGTATATTGATATACTTATGAAATAATTATTTAATAAAAAAACAATCAAATAAAAGTAATAGATTGAAAGAGTAAGTAACATATAGTGCACAAGAATAAAAAGAAATGTTTAATTATTTGCAAAAATCAAAGGAATAGAAAAAAGAAACGTAAAACGAATGAAAAATCATTAGAGTATATAAAGCTTAATTTATGATGTCGCAGCTGCAGCAGTATGTAGACCGTCTAAGCATGTTATTAAGTGACTAGCGCTGGTGGGGAACTTCGTAATGTAAACATTACCACGATTTGTGTAAGCGGAGAAGAGTTGTTGTTTTCGCTTGAGTCCAATTGCACTTTGGAGGAGAAGACGAGATTGTTTAATCAAGCTTTCGTTTAAATAGCAGCTAATGTCTCGTTGAGTAGATGATATTCCAAAGTCACTCAAGCGTAGTTCTCTGTTTTTCATCTTGCGGTAATTAGATGATGATTATCATGACGACATCTCTTTCTAAACAGCTCCAGAGTTTAATGATGATAGGTGAAGGAGATTCTTTCATGGTTTTGTTGTGTGGATTACTCACGTTGATTGACTCTTTTTGATTAGCTTGCAGCTAATTGTTTTGCAGAAATCTTCAAAAATAGATTTTAGATTCTCATTTGGCAATTTTGGGACACCAACCAAAACCATATCGGACGCTATCTCTTTCTTCGCCATAAGAGTAAGCTGATTCTCAAGTGCAAGTATGTGAGTGTTTTGTTCATACAACTTACTATTCAGCTGGCTCTCAATGGTATCGACCCGAGAGATTAATGTAGAGATGGTACCTTCAATTAAAGAAAATCTTTGTTCCAGGCTTTCTTTAATCTCTTCAATCTTGGTGACTAATTCAGGGGGCCTATTACATAATACGAAACGAACGGCAAAACAACGATAGCCACGACAAACGATAGTCGCGACAAAGAGCGACTACATAAAACGATAATGAATTAATGCTGTCAAAATTGGATATATAAACAAACAAAAAAAAGTAAATTAAATTTCTAATCTTTGGTAAAACTGTTTTTTTTTTTCTGATTGTAATTTGTAGAATTTCCACACCATAAATAACATAAAAAAGATAAATTTTCTTATGTTTAAAAGAACATACGCGATACGCTTTTCCCAGCCATAGATGTTTTTTCTGGGGGTCCACTTACATTGAGAGCGTCTGCCAAATCCAAAGTATTTTGGATTTAGTCTTGGCTTGGGTGTTGGGCAAATAATTCTTAGCAAGGCCGGGATTGTTTTCCATACATTTGATAACAACATCCATTTGTTGGCGGCCTATTTAATGTATAAAATATTTGATTATTTTCATTCTTCATTTCCAAATATAATGTATTCACATTTTTTAGCCGAACAGGAATATCACTGGCAGACACGAATAAAAAATGTATTTATTTACATCTTCTCTTCAAATTAGTTTTTTATTTTAATTATTTCAAGAGGAATATCACTAGTAGACACAAAATATTTTCTACAACAAAACCAAAACGAAAGCCAAACGACAGCAAAATGTCAGTCGTATTGAAAAAACGAGTATCGTTCAGCATTAAACGATTTTCGTTTTACGCAGTCGCGTGTCATCGTTTTTATACGATAATCGTTTTACGGAGTCGCTTTTCAACGATAACGGGCCGATTTAAACGATAATCGTTTTACGTAATAGGCCCCCAGAACGGTTTTTTTTCTAGATCATCAGTTAGGTTGCGTTGAAGAAAAAGAATTTGTTTTGTCAATTGTTTTTTAAAAGAATCGAGCGAATGTAATGTGATGTCATTTTTCGAACTTTTCGGTGTAGTGTCATTGGTTACATGAGCAGATGAAGATGAACTTTTATCTTGTGACCGTGTCACAGCACCAGTGGGGCTCATGATAACAGATGGGGGGAGAAACACTTATGATGATGATTTTAATTATTTTTTTATTAAGAGTTTCTTTTTAATTAAGAGTTGTTTGCACCGGGCTTACTAAAGAGAGAGTAGATTTTGACGATTATGCAGGGCAGAGTTTAAGATAAACGTGTGCATTCATAATTCATTAAATAAAATCAGATTTTCACTTTTAATTATTATGACTTGGGCTGCAGAATTTTTTAGTATGAATTACCAATAATAAATGACACTGGGAGTAAAAAATACTCGCGTTTCTTAAAAAATAGGCAAGGAAAATGTGGATTTTACTGGTTTTAGCCGGAGCAACAAAATAAGCGACTACTCGCGTCTACAGCACATGACATATTCACTAGGATTGTTATAGTAGAATTATCCCAAATGGAGTCTACGTCTTTGAGATAACGCAGGACATTCACAGGGAAGGTGTGGAATCGATTCCACCTTCTCTTCATTCATGCAGCTTCTTCATAAATCATTGGAATAGATTCCAAGGCGTGTTGCGTGCTTACCTATTACACAATGTCCTGTTATGACAGCTATTACAGAGCTGATTTGTGATCTGCTTAGAGATATTAAACAATTAGAGCGCTTCAGATCCAGCACTGGCCAGATCTGTTTAGTCGCTATACATGTGGTGATATTATTCCACCTAAGGTTTGTTTTATTGTTTAGCATCTTGTTAAGCATTAGTTTACACGTAGCGATAAAGAAACCTATGTTGACATTATTTAGTAATAAAGGTATCAGTGTTCCACTTTTGGCAAGTTCATCAGCTCTGCAATTTTGAAATATCTACGCCACCCAGCAAAGGTGAATGTTAAACTGCTGTGCCATCTCCATGCATGATCGACAGTTAACCCTTTCGAACCCAAGCTATAGAAAACATCACAACTAAGAAATATGAATAGCAAAAAGTTATTTTCCAAAATAATAAATAGCAAAACTAATGTGTTACTCTCATGTTACCTGTTAGTAACATGCGCTGCCCATGACTATGCTACTTCTTCTAAGCCAAAAAACAAAACACTTTCTGGATTAAAATTTTTAATATTTTTATTTCAATATTATGAGTATGACCATTTATGTATATAAAAAAATGTTTGAAAAAAAATGTGAATTTCAGTCCCTTTTTCGATAACAAAAATTAAAGGTATAATATTTGACTAACTTTTTGTAATAATCCAGTAACTAGGCATTATCAAAATTAAAATTAAACTTAAAATTAAAATTAAAATTAAAATTAAAATTAAAATTAAAATTAAAATTAAAATTAAAATTAAAATTAAAATTAAAATTAAAATTAAAATTAAAATTAAAATTAAAATTAAAATTAAAATTAAAATTAAAATTAAAATTAAAATTAAAATTAAAATTAAAATTAAAATTAAAATTAAAATTAAAATTAAAATTAAAATTAAAATTAAAATTAAAATTAAAATTAAAATTAAAATTAAAATTAAAATTAAAATTAAAATTAAAATTAAAATTAAAATTAAAATTAAAATTAAAATTAAAATTAAAATTAAAATTAAAATTAAAATTAAAATTAAAATTAAAATTAAAATTAAAATTAAAATTAAAATTAAAATTAAAATTAAAATTAAAATTAAAATTAAAATTAAAATTAAAATTAAAATTAAAATTAAAATTAAAATTAAAATTAAAATTAAAATTAAAATTAAAATTAAAATTAAAATTAAAATTAAAATTAAAATTAAAATTAAAATTAAAATTAAAATTAAAATTAAAATTAAAATTAAAATTAAAATTAAAATTAAAATTAAAATTAAAATTAAAATTAAAATTAAAATTAAAATTAAAATTAAAATTAAAATTAAAATTAAAATTAAAATTAAAATTAAAATTAAAATTAAAATTAAAATTAAAATTAAAATTAAAATTAAAATTAAAATTAAAATTAAAATTAAAATTAAAATTAAAATTAAAATTAAAATTAAAATTAAAATTAAAATTAAAATTAAAATTAAAATTAAAATTAAAATTAAAATTAAAATTAAAATTAAAATTAAAATTAAAATTAAAATTAAAATTAAAATTAAAATTAAAATTAAAATTAAAATTAAAATTAAAATTAAAATTAAAATTAAAATTAAAATTAAAATTAAAATTAAAATTAAAATTAAAATTAAAATTAAAATTAAAATTAAAATTAAAATTAAAATTAAAATTAAAATTAAAATTAAAATTAAAATTAAAATTAAAATTAAAATTAAAATTAAAATTAAAATTAAAATTAAAATTAAAATTAAAATTAAAATTAAAATTAAAATTAAAATTAAATATTCACATTAACTGGAAAACTAACGTTATTTAACTACCCGAAAACAATATAAAGCACAAAATATGATTTTTCCGACCTTGAATTCGATATTAAGACGCGTATGGCGCGTATGGCTATAAAATTGCCTACATATATTTTGGTTATACCTCTACAAGCAACATTTATTCGGCCTAATACCTAATACTAATGTCATTTTGCCCCTACGTTTCGAGACAAACCCGCACTTTGACCAACTATAAAATTTTATTTAATCAACTCACGGAATTGGTTTGTAAATCATTTTTTAGATAATTTTATTGTTAATAAGTCATTTTTTGTTAAAATGAACAACAATTGAGCTATTCAATAAAAATGATACCAATCTCTTTTCCAAGATGGCGGTTGCTCCCGCCCTCCTATCATCCCAACAAATTGACTTTAATGATAAGGACAACCACCCGAACACATTCCATGAACACAAATTGTCCCACGAAAAATGCGATTTCATGACCATATTTCGACTAATTTGCCTGAGCTATTAACACTTTATAAATATGACATGTATAACTTTTTAAAAAGAACTATTTCATTTTTAGCCTTTTCAGATCAAACAAGATTCAAAGGGAAACATAACTTAGCGGAAATACATTCATAGTCACTAAATTTATCTTTTAAGACAAAACATGAAACTGTCACCCAAACAAGCAAAGTTATTATTCCGCCATGCGCAAAGACGTTTCAAAGTTACAAATGATTTTATTGATCGTAACATGACCGCCATGATGAAGTTCGTACAATACGCTATCACACCTCGAATAGTGTTAAAAAGAAAATTAATTCGTAAACGCAATCGGGTTTTTCTTCGTCACAACTACCTTCGAAAACTCATATTTGACCCTACAAAACTAAAGAAAAGACGGCATGACAAACGTCTGCATTCACAGTGGTCTAAGCGCTTGGTACTGCATTTAAGGCGTCATTCTCTTATTGAATATGTGGAAGAAGAAGAAACTACAAAAGAAGAAATGAATAAAAAAGATGTAAGCAAACAGTTAAAAGAACAGCTAGAGCTTCTCAAAAGTGGAAAACGAATTGTTCCATTGTTGGAAGACCCCCATAATTCCAAACCAACATACACAATTAAAAATTCTATAAGACTTTCTTCAATAGATATCATTCGCAAAGATGAGGATACAGTAAGAATTACAACGTTAGATGAGAATGATTTAGAAGAAAATCATCTTAACCCAATAGTACCATTATTATCGGCAGTGCATATAACAGATGAAGAATTCAAAGCTTCTGCCGACATCACTGATATACAAAATAATAGAAGTTTCCTTGATATGTTGATCTCAAAGGTTAAACACAAGACCTGTGAGGGTGGTGAAACTGAAACTTCGTTATCTTTGGAAAAATCAATGGTACCCCCTAATATGTGTAATAATAAAGCGTATGAAAAAGAGGGCACTGAAACTGAGGAACGTGAAAATTCAAATAGTTCTAGTGATTTTTTTGGATTTGAAGACAATGAGCGCATGCTTGTAAATTTTCCCGGAATGTTATCAACACCACTTGTGCGTCACCGAGATTCTAATGCAGCATTTGTGAGTGAGACTCTTAATGCTTACATGCGGGATAATTCGCTTGGAAATTCAGTATCTATTAACTATATACAACGACGCCCAGAAGATGGAAAGGTTCTTTCAAATTCAGTTCCTCCAAAATTGGATTTTCCTGCCCTTCCAGATGGTCTTCAAGGCTTGCGTACCGTTGCTGAAAGACGTTCCTTTCTACAAAGAACTAAAAATATGAAATATTGCATTATAAACAACGTTGCAACGGTTTTCCGAGAGCTGCAAAAAAGAACCAAAGGACATCGGATTTATAAACAAGCTATTGAATCTGTGATGACTTCTACTTCAGTCCCCATGACCCGACAGGGATGGAAAGCTGCGGCTTGGCTTCTTACCGATATTGGAAATTATTGTTGTCAAACAATTGCCGTAAATGGTAAAAATTTCCGTTTGTGCGGGGGTTTGGGAAATTTTCGAACCAAATACAGAAAACCACATTCAAATTTTTGCGACAAAATAATTTCAGTTTGTCCCAAGAACTGTATCGATCGAACTACTTTCCGTTCGTTTAGACCAATAAGAACTCCAGAAAAACGTTCGAAACTCAATGATTCATCGAAAAAAGTACTTCACAAGCCTTGTCCGCTTTCTCAAAAAATTTTAAAACACCCACGTGATGAGGAATCAGTTTTCGATAGTTTAAGTATTGTACGTATGCCTGAAGTCGAACTTGAAGTATTTCCACAGCTTCATAAGCCTCTTTCTGAAGTAGCAAAAAAATATCTGCAACTAATTCTGCCCTATAAAGAGATTTCGCGGAAATGGGCTGAATTCTCCGTGTCTACACTTATTGAAAGTCGAAATATTGATTTTGCAGCAAACCCACAAAAATCATTTACATTCAAACTACCTTTCGCAAATGATCGCAATCACTTGATAATCCGTCGAATATACAATCGTTCCGAAGAGTTCGATAGCCAATTCGATAGCTCCAGTTTTTTATTTCGAAAGGAAGTAGATCAGAACAATGTAAACGGAAAACCACCTGATTTTTTGACTATTGAATGTGCCGACATATTGACTGATATGCTCAATAGCGTAGCCATAGCTTGCAGTGAAAATTTATTTATAAAAGATGATCCTGATAACATTGATCAGTACAAAATTGAAGATATGGTGGAAGAAAAATCAGCAACGAAGACAGATCAACATCAACAGCAGACGGGAATGTCAAATAAAAAACAAAGCCGATTGCTGTAAGTTGAGACAATATTTCTCTAGGAAGAAACATTTAATTTTTATATTAATATTTGTCATTTAAGGATGGAACTTAAACGTCTTAACGCTACAGTTATTGATGCAGCCACATCCAAAGCGGAAGAAGGTATTAATAAGAATTTCAAATATTGTATTTGTGATTTTATGTTTTTTTAAGTAGTATTCAATTAAATGTTTAATATAACGGTAAAGTTGCAACAAAAGGCTTTGATTTTTTTAGTTATCAGTGCTTAAAAACATATCCAAAATCGCTCAAAATGCAACCATGGAAAAACTCCGAAACACGTGGTCACGACCTCATGACATTCCCCCTCCTGAGAATTTTTCTTACTATGTCTGGGGTGCTCGCCTCCCATGGATTCTAGCTTTAACGCCTTAAGAACCCCAGACATAGTAAGAAAAAATCTCAGGTAAGTTTTCAGTTGTTATCAATGAAAACAGTTGATCAATTAAGGGTTAACCCAATACTGTATCATTTTATTGTATCCTTATCAAAGTCTGAATGTTAAAAAATAATTGACAAATGGTTAATGTTTCATAAATTAATTTATCAACAAGTCCAGCCACGTAAAAACAGAAAAAAAGAGATTTTGTAGAAAAAAGTAGTATTGATTTTTTGTTAATTTTCAAAAATGACAAGATATTTTTGAATCTAGTTGTCTGTTTTTGTTTAAAAACAATTAAGAGCATCGAATTTTAAAAATAAATTAGTACTTAATTACATAAATTTTTTTTTTTCAAAATTTTGAGTTTAAAAATTCATTTTTTAACACCTGTGCCATAAAATGGCTTTGTTTAAATTTTTTTGTAAAAAACTAGCACGTTATTGTAGGTTTAACCGTTAATTTTTAATAATTTTTTTCCAAAATAAGTCAATTTTTTTTTAAATTGCCCCTCCCCGCTAAACGAAGGGGAATATCCCCCCTCCCATACGATTTTTTTCTTGCCTCGACCAAACCTTAACGCTCTAGCTTTTAGGCACATTACTCCTGAATCACCCTGTATACAGGGTGTCCCAAAAGTTAACGTCTAAACGAAAACGGTAGTAGGGTAGGTGGTGACAGTATAATTAAAAAAATCTCAGCCATATATTTTGTGAGTTATGGGCATTTGAAAAAAATTCGAATAAATGGTCACCCTGTGACGGTTTTTCATGTGCCGTGACTACAAATCTTAATTTTTCTCATTTTTTACGGAACCAAATGCATTCAAACATTTTAACCCAGCTGCATCAGTTTTAAAGCAAATATTACTTTTTTGCCCAACTAAGTACTAAAAAAATTTACATGACTCTAATTCAATGAACCGTAGTGTACAAAAATGCACCACGATGTTTCGACAAGTTACCTTGAAAGTTGGTGTGTTCAATTCTCTTTTCAAAACGATATAACATTGTTGAGAATATTCCATAAATAACCGAGATTAAATTTATTTTCTTAATAAAACCGACTTTTTTATTTTTCCAATAACAATAACAATTTTTTCCTAGTTTTTGTGATACTAATTCCGAATTTCATCATTTCTTTAAAAAAAAAACACCCTTTCACTTAAGATAATTTTGTACACTTTATAGATTCTTAATTCTTATACCAACCAAAACAGAGTTTAAAAAAACGGTTCTATGACAGGTACCGTTAATAATGACTTTCAAAAAAATCTTTTTTTGTTAAAAGATAATCCTTGTCCAAAAACCCACACCTAATTTTATTTCTTTTTAATTGTTAAAAGAGTTTTTGAGAAAATTACACTTTCCTAGGATTGGTGCATCACAGGTATCGTCAGATGAGGTTAAAAAAAATTAATTCCATAGAATCATCTGCACAATCTCCAAAAACTGCTACATACCAAGTTTGAAGAGAATTGGTCCATCCATTTAGGCTGTAGCTTCTAAAATAGTCAGAAATTCCAGTCCCAGGTTCGATTCATGTCGGGGCCTATTTACTTTTTTTTATTTTAATGAAAAAAATTAATATGTTTTAATATTTTTCTTCACAAAATGTTTGTGTTAATTTAGAATATAATGTAGTTCGCCGCTCAGGATTTCAAAAAAAAAAAAAAATAGAACAGAGCTGAGCGACGTCGCTCAGCAGCTCAGGATTGACGCTCAGCCGCTGAGGATTGCCGCTCAGGGTCTATGTGGCAACCCCCACACATTTTCATACGTTTTAATTTAGTTTTGCCGCTCAGGGCGTGGCCTTACCCTTACCGTTCGCGTACACTAAAACCGAATTATCGGCCGACATCGGGTCGGAACTACTTGGACGACTTTCTCTGACGATCGTCTGCATACACTGCTTCCGATCTAGGACGTCGCTGCCGGTCTGTAGTCTGACTTTGCGAAACTTGAAGTGCATATAATAATTGTTTTCAATGGAATATTTTGAAGAAATTTATATATTTGAAAGTTCATACCGCAAATTTTTGGAAAGAAAATGCTTTTAGCAATATCTATGTATAAATAAACCCAACAACGGACGAAAAATCCAAACAAGTTCGGATTATTCCGGTTGATCGGTTATTATCGGGCGTCAACGTACTACAACGGACGACGTCACTTTCAGTGGTGTACGCACTCTCTTTTCTTTCTATGTGCTTGGTTCTATCGGCCGAGTTCGGCCGACAACGCCCGACCTTAATTCGGACGATGACGGATTTGGTGTACAGATATAAAAATTTTCATCGGTCATAATTGTGTGTAAACCTACTGTATTTTATAGGCATAAGTTAAGATAGTGATTCTACTGGCTAAATGCGTGAGACGACGCACAGTCCGGGAAAACTTGGAAAAAACATTATTATTCGAAAGTGACAATTTTTAGGATTCAATATTGGTTTCTTTTAGTAAATTAGTTTAAGACCAAGAAATAATAACCGTTTGTCAAATAAAATATATTTAAACGTGAAATTAAACACTCGAAGTTGAAAATTACTTACTTACTACTTACTTAGGGTGACCAGCGCCGTAAGGCGGCTACAATCCGCTGTGGATTGAGTTGATTGAGGTCCCCTTCCACTTGGTTCCGCCACCTCAGACGAGGTCTTACTCTACTGGGTTGGAGTCGAAAACTTTCCGGGCCGGAGCATTGTTGTCCATGCGCTCCACGTGACCTAGCCATCTCAGGCGCTGCACCTTCACTCTCTTGGCTAGGTTAGCGTCCTTGTACAACCCGTAAAGCTCGTTGTTGAAAATTAGTAAAAAAAAAGATAAAAATACGGGTACTTTTAGGGCCATTTTTTCACTCGGAGTTGAACATAACTTGAGAATTTTTAATATAAAAATTCTCAAGTTATGTTCAACTCCGAGTGAAAAAAATAGCCCTTAATCGTTCCGTTCACACTCAAATCTCAACTTTTTTAACTGAATCTTTTACTAATTAGATGAAAAATATTTATAAATCATATTGATGCATGATTTGAGCAAAAAAATAAGATACTATATATTTTAAAACAAGAAACACTCAAATTTAGCTATTACATATTTTTAGTCTTATAAGGTTTTGGGCATAAACGAAAAATACCAAGACTGGAAACTGAGCGGTCGAATGACGTTTGCCTACAAGCTGCGAGGTGTGGTGAATGTCGTCAATCTATTGTTGTGTTCGTGTTGGATGTGTGGTGAATGTCGTGAATCTATAAATGTGTGCGTGTTAACTTCATTTACCACCGTGGTGGCTTTCACATATATTCACAGACAACACTGTACACTAGAGTGACCGCAAGAAATCGATTTTCGAAATTTGGTCGGGGGAACCCCATAAAATGTTCCGCCTTTGCAGATTTTTAGATAGCCAAAATTTCAGTTCGATTGGATAAGTCTAAATGGTGCCGACGACACTCGCTCAAAGTATCAAAAATCTCTGTTTTTTCACTGTTTTTCGCAAAAAATTAGCTCTAGCTTCCAAACAGAGCGCGTTATTTTCACTTTTTATATATTAAATTAAAGGTAGTGTTGTTACACATAACTCAGATGCTAAACTTGTTTAGTTTTACTAATAAAAAAAATATTGTCATCAATTTAAACACACCCTTACAGCTAGAATCCATGGGCAGCGAGCACCCCAGACATAGTAAGAAAAATTCTCAGGTAAGTTTTCAGGTGTTATCAATGAAAAAAGTTGATCAATTCAGGGTTAATCCAATACGGTATCACTTTATTGTATCCTTACTTAAGTCTGAATGTTTAAAAAATAGTTGACGAATGGTTAATGTTTCATAAATTTATTTATCAACAAGTCCAGTCATGTAAAAACAAAAAATAAAGAGGTTTTTTAGAAAAAAGTGGTTTTGGTTGTTTGTTAATTTCTCGAAAATCACAATATATATTTCAATCTAGTTTTCTGTTTTAGTTTAAAAATAAATAAGAGCATCTAATTTTAAAAACTAAATTAGTACTTAATTACATGAATTTTGAAAAAAATTACTTCGAAATTTTTTTTTTCCAATTTTTTTTTCAAAATTTTGATTTTAAAAATTAATATTTCAAAAACTGTGACATTTGTTTAAAAATTTTGTAAAAGAATAGGGTTTTGGCTTCACAAAAAGGTATAGCACGCTATTGTAAGTATAAACGTTGATTTTTAATAATTTTTTTCCAAAATTAGTCAATTATTTTCTAAATCGCCCCTCCCCTCTAAACGAAGGAGAATAGACCCCCCTCCCATACGATTTTTTTCTTGTCCTTAACCTACACGCTCTATCTTTTTGGCACATTACTCCTGAATCACCCTGTATATTATTATATATCGTGGGCACAACGCCAAAACCACGAATCTGCAAAATTGTAGTTTTGAGAAAAACGGCTTCAAAGTTTTGGAAATGCATGCAATCTTATATGCTACGGAAATTGATATTTAAGGCTTTTACGCAACAGATGGATGATTGGGGTCGAAGCAGTGGATGAGGAACCGATAACAAGTTAAATGACGCATTAAAGTGAAAATATCCAAAAATGCAGATTCGCGGTTTTGGCTTTGTGCCGACGATATTATACGAGAAGCATTTCGATTAGATACCTTTCCATAACATAGAAAGTTTTATTTTAAATCGAGTTTGAGAGATGACAATATTTTTTTTATTAGTAAAACTAAACAAGTTTAGCATCTGAGTTATGTGTAACAACACTACCTTTAATTTAATATATAAAAAGTGAAAATAACACGCTCTGTTTGGAAGCTAGAGCAAATTTTCTGCGAAAAACAATGAAAAAACAGAGATTTTTGATACTTTGAGCGAGTGTCGGCACCAATTAGACTTATCCAATCGAGCTGAAATTTTGGCTATCTAAAAATCTGCAAAGGCGGAACATTTTATAGGGTTCCCCCGAAAAAAATTCGACAAAAATTTTTTTCTATGGGAGTTGCGGTCACTCTACTGTACACAAAAGGGTTTTGGGGGGTAAGACGTACGAAAGTTTCCAGTCTTGGTATAGTTTGTCGATGGTTTTGGGCACTACCGCCATTTGCTGCCATTGTCTCGTTGTTTCCAGCAGACAGTGTAACCTTTAAGCAAGAATTTCCTGCAGAGATCTCATCCGGAAGCGTCCGGATTCGTCTTATAGAACGATTTGAAGTTAAAATTACGTGCATTTAAAACCTGGCTTGAGTGTTTTTTAAAAATCTTATATATATAACACTGGTTTACAAGGGTTTTGTTGCCGAAACAAAAATATAGTTTTCTGAAGGTTTTCAGTGGGTTGAACTCGAATCCGAAGTCAGAATCAACTAATCCCATTTTTGAGATATTACCGTTAGAAAATGCAAAAAAAAACGTTTTTTTTTTATTTCTTCGGACCTAATGCTTTTGTATAAGGAAAATTGTTTAATAATATTTAGTAACGGTTTCTATTCGAACTGTTTTCCATCTTTCGATAACTGTTTAAATCTTTTGAATACACTATGCAAGTCGAAATTCTTGACAGGCGCGCGAATAACTGTTTCGCCCTATTTCGGACCCGAGAAATCGAATGGCATCATTAGTTTTTCGATTTATCGGTACGACTTCGAACAAAATTTTTTTTGAAAGGTTTTTCAATTATTTTGAGAGTTTCCCACTGTTTTTAGTCATTTTTCAATCAAAAACAATATTTATATTGCTAATTATTCTACTCAAACGTTATTTGCTACCAGTAGAAAAACATTATAAACAATTTATTTGAAAGTTTGGTGATTTTTTTTGAAAAAATTAAAAAAAAATCGAAATTTTTTACATTGTTTATCGTTTCATCGCTGTTTTTGTTCTCTTTTGCACAAATAGATTGCATGTTTTCCATTAGAAATTAATTTAACTGTTAATTTAGTGTTGGTTAAACTTCGACAGTCTATCGATAGCATCGATAACAAAAAAATATCGAGTATATCGATACTTCACAAAATTATCGATAGTTTCAATACTTCCAAATTATTTTACAACAAGGCTACCGATATTATCGATATTCTTTTCTTAAAACTATCGATACAATCGATAGTGGAAACTATCGAACACTATGTTAATTCGTTGTTTACATCCAATGTCAAACGAAAACTAAACTTGTAGTTCAAATTGTGTTTAATTTATTTCAAAGCTATTTATTTTAATGAGAAATTGTACAAGTGGTTTTAATACTTTTTGCTACGTGTGTGTGCAAATTTGCACACATGCCAAGTAGAAAGAAAATCTCTCCTGAAATTGATGATATATATGAAAAATATTTCAATTTAAAAGTAATAAGAGACTTCGAATGGGCACCAAGCATTATTTGTTCAAATTTTTATAATAAGCATATCAAATGGTCAAAACGAATGTGTGCAAGTCTGGATTTTGGAGTCCCAATGATATGGTCAGATCGAAAAGATCACAGTGAAGATAACTGCTACGCATGTGTAAATAAATTCGCTAGATTAACTCGTTGCTCGAGTATATCGAGTACTATCGATACAATCGATAGTGGAAACTATCGATATCTACCAAACACTATGTTAATTCGTTGTTTACATCCAATGTCAAACGAAAACTAAACTTGTAGTTCAAATTGTGTTTAATTTATTTCAAAGCTATTTTTTTTTAATGAGAAATTATACAAGTGGTTTTAATACTTTTTGCTACGTGTGTGTGCAAATTTGCACACATGCCAAGTAGAAAGAAAATATCTCCTGAAATTGATGATATATATGAAAAATATTTCAATTTAAAAGTAATAAGAGACTTCGAATGGGTACCAAGCATTATTTGTTCAAATTGTTATAATAAGCATATCAAATGGTCAAAACGAATGTGTGCAAGTCTGGATTTTGGAGTCCCAATGATATGGTCAGATCGAAAAGATCACAGTGAAGATAACTGCTACGCATGTGTAAATAAATTCGCTAGATTAACTCGTTGCAAAACACTTTTGTAAATAGTTTTGCAACACACGTAGCAAAAAGTATTAAAACCACTCGTACAATTTCTCATTAAAAAAAAAAATAGCTTTGAAATTAATTAAACACAATTTGAACTACAAGTTAAGTTTTCGTTTGACATTGGATGTAAACAACGATATCGATAGTTTCCACTATATATTGTATCGATAGTTTTAAGAAAAATCTATAGATAATATCGGTAGCCTTGTGGTAAAATAATTTGGAAGTATTGAAACTATCGATAGTTTTGTGAAGTATCGATTTACTCGATATTTTTTTTTGTTATCGATGCTCTATCGAAGTTTAACCATTAATTAATAGTTAAATTAATTTTTAATGGAAAATATGCAATCTATTTGTGCAAAAGAGAACAAAAACAGCGATGAAACGATAAACAATGTAAAAAATTTCGATTTTTTTTTTAATTTTTTCAAAAAAAATCACTAAAAACAGTGGAAAATTCTCAAAATAATTGAAAAAACTTTCAAAAAAAATTTTGTTCGAAGTCGTACCGATAAATCGAAAAACTAATGAGGCCAATCGATTTCTCGGGTCTGAAATAGGGCAAATCAGTTAATCGCGCACATGTCTCAAAAATTTTTTTCAAAAAACTTGCACAGTGATATCTTTTGTATTGCCCGAGATATCTTAAAATTAAGTAAGTGGGTTTTTCTTCATATACCTATCATAAAGGAGATAATGACGTTATAAAATTTATAAAAATACCTAACAACTGTGGATATCTCGGGCAATAAAAAAGATATCGGAAAGATTTAAACAGATTTAAAAAGGTGATAAATAGTTCTTATAAAAACCGTTACTAAATATGCTCAAACAATTTTTCTTATATAAAAGAATAAGGTCCGAAGAACTGCATACTCTAACGGTAATATTTCAAAAATGGGAGCTGATAAATTTTTTTTTGACTTCGGATTCGAGTTTAGCACACCGAAAACCTTCAGTAAAGTATATTTTTGTTTCGGCAACAAAAAAAAAAAGTATAATTTTGTTAACTAGTGTAATTCTCCTGTGCGTTTGTTTGTGACCCTACTCCTTCTAAACGACTTGATAGATTTTTCTGAAATTTCATGGGTGTGATAAGGTCCATGCGAGACAGGTTTTGTTTTACAATTGGACCCGGTAGGTGGCGCTTTTGTCAAGTTATATACAAATTCCGTATTTGGGGTCGAATGACTGAACAGACTTTTGTGAAATTTCGGGTGTGCGATAAGATCTATCCGAGACAGGTTTTGTCCTATAATTGGAACCGGTAGATGGCGCTGTTGTCAAGTTATATGCAAATTGCGTATTTGGGGTCGAATTACTGAACAGATTTTTATGAAATTTTGTGTGTGCGATAAGGTCCACCCAGACAGGTTTTGTGTCATAATTGGACCCGGTAGTTGGCGCTGTTGTCAAGTTATATGCAAATTGCGTATTTGGGGGTCCATCTGAGACAGGTATTGTGTTATAATTGGACCCGGTAGGTGGCGCTGTTGTCAAGTTTAATTCAAAATCCGTATTTGGGGTCGAATGACTGGATTTTTTTTGTGAAATTTTGTGTGTGTGATAAGGTTTGCCCCAGACAAGTTTTGTGTTATAATTGGACCCGGTAGGTGTCGCTGTTGTCAAGTTGTAGTGAAATTCCATATTTGGAGTCCGAAAGACTGTATAGATTTTTGTGTGTGTGATAAGGTTCATTCGAGACAATTTTTTTTATAATTGGACGCGGAAGGTGACGCTGATGTCAAAATATAAGCAAATTCAATATTTGTGGTTTAAAATCATTCAACTGTCTTAAGTTGGACTTAACTTCATGTTATTTGGCTTTTAAGATGAAATTATAATCTAATGCACACTGCTAACGGGTAATGCCTGCCCAAATATTGAAGCAAAGCTACACGTTATTTAAATTTGTAAAGTAAAGGGTTGTATTTTTTAAGTGTGTGGAGTCGTTTAATTTAATAAAAAAAAGATGCGAACTTTCATCTAAAAATAATCCAATTTAATAAAATTTAAACTTACTAAGTATACAAATTTCGATTGTAGCCACGAGGCGTAGATGAATATCAAGAAGAAAGATTTTGGGTTAAGCCTTCTGTTTATACATTTAATATTTTGATAGAAAAAGGAAATAAAAGAAATTAAAAGAAATTAATGAAATTTAAAAGAATGAGTGACTTAAAGTAATGTCAAATAAATTGAAAATTCAGCGATGAAATTTGAGATGTCGCCACAAGTGTGTTGGCAAATAGCCGTATTTCTTAAAAGCCTAATTTTTGAAGTAACGAATTTTTAAAAGGCCATTTTGAAATATTTATTGAAAAAAGTTTGAAGGAGTTGAAAACTCATTGTGCTACCTTTTGTGGTGCACTACAGAAGTGAGCATTTTTACAATCTTACTTACATAAGTTCTAAAGTTAAAGTTTAAAAGTAAACTGATTTTACTAACTAAAATACTACTGAAAACTTATAAAAATGAGTTAAGAACCTTATTTCGAATTCCAAACAACCAAAAATTCAATCTGCAGTCGATTCAATTTGCATTGAAAAAAATGTGTATTATGGACAGTTTTGACTTCTAAACGCCCATATCTCGATTTGTAGAATTTTTGTATGTTTGACTTTTCGTTAAGAAAATTGCGTTTTGAACTTTTTTTTAAATTCAAAATGAAGAATTTCGTTCAAGAGTGTTTATTGTTGAATATGATTCCTTGCCATAAATATACTTTTCGGTTTTTAGATTTTTTAATTTAACTCGAAGTCCAAACCTTATCTTAAGATAAATTCTTCCTTATTTCGTCACCTTTCTTTATTAAAATAATATGATCTTCTTCGTCGGCTATAGGTCTAATTTGAATATATATTATTTGCCTAGTTCTCTGTTGACATTTCAATTGTTTGTTTCCGAATTATTGAAATAATTTTGAAAGAATTGTGAAAATATGCCTCGTTGTGAGGAAACTAAGTTGTTGTCTGTTTTCATGATAGAATGTATAGAATTTTTTGCTTTTATTAACTTGGTATAAGACCAACAAAATTTAGTGTTAGATTTTAAATTAGCTGCAGTATTTAGTATAACAAATTTGTAATCCTTTTTTCATATTTTACGCAAATATTTAAATGTGTTTTTATCATCTTCACTATTCAACAGTTTGTATCTATTATGAAAACGGTTTTTATCCTGAAATAATGTAACAAGAGGGTTAAAGTTTTTTCTCATTTAAAATAGGTATATGTTGACTTATTAGTCCATTTTTTTAGATAAAGCCTAAATGTACAAATTTGATGAGGTTCTATTCTATATTAAACACCCTTTTCAAAAAGGTATAAACCATTTTTCTAGGACCAGGGGTTTAGTCAGGACATGTTTTGCTACACACATCAAAAGAAAATAGAACGTTTTTTTCATCTCCTGAAAAATTTAAAATCATGGACTTATTATGTTTTGAAAATAAATGATTCAATTACACGGTGTTACAAAAATGAGGTTTTAAAATATACGCGGGCAGAGACCTATCAGGTTTTGTAGAGCTAGTCGCACTGAATATGAAACGGTATTTGAAAATCCCCTAACACCCCCAAAATCTGGAGTTACGGGCAAAAAACGGTTTTTTGGACCTTCACCCATTGAAAAAATTCTAGCTTCGACAATTTTTTACCAATTTTTGATTTTTTTACAGTTTCTGATAGAAGATAAATAAACCTTTTTAACAATGTATAAAACATGTAACTCGGTTAAACCACTTAGAATTTATAAGATGTCAAAGTTCAAAAATTCAATTTTTTTTGTCATTTGCCCAACTTCGGCATCAATTTAAAGTATATGTTTTCAAAACAACATGCTATTTAAAAAATATATTCTAAAACTATATCTATTTCCCAATTGATCGAGGTATTTTTTATGAAAATCACTTCAAAATTGGCTTAGAAAAAAAATTTTCGATTTCAACCCAGATACAGAAATTCGAACTTTTAGGTATAGAACAAAAATGTTGTTTCGGCACGTAGTAGGATAAGTTGGGCGCCAGGATTTGATGTAGGGTTTTTGTAGAGGAGCTCAATACAAACATTTTTTTCTTTGGTAGGGGGGTCTATCTCCCCCCGTTTAGGTGGGAGGGGCATTTTTCTAAAAAAAATTATCAAAATAAAAAAAAATTATTTAAAAACAACGGCAACACTTACAGTAATAAATGATACCATTTCCAAAAGGCAAAATTGTGCATTTGATTCTAATTTTTAAGTCAATATAATATTACGAATAGTTTTTGAAATAATCGATTTCAAAGTTGAAAATAGTGGAAAAAAAATGTTTTAAAATTCATTTTATACTATTTTTGTCCAGACTGTGAATTTTAGTAAAAAAAAATTTCTCACACAGAAAACTACCTCAATTGATTCCTTATCGAACCGTGAAAACTATATGTTTCTATGTCTTCTAGTTTTTGGAAAAATTGAAAAATTATTTTATCAGATTTTTCTTTTTTCAAAATATTTTTTGTTTTTATTTGTTTTTATTTTTCAATTTTCTCAAAAACTAGAAGACATAGAAACATATAGTTTTCACTGTTCGATAAGGAATTAATTGAGGCAGTTTTCTGTCTAAGTAATTTATTTACTAAAATTCACAGTCTGGACAAAAATAGTATAAAATGAGTTTTAAAAAAATTTTTTCCCCTATTTTTAACTTTGAAATCGATTATTTCAAAAACTATTCGTAATATTATATTGATTTAAAAATTAGAATCAAATGCACAATTTTGCCTTTTGGAAATGGTATCATTTATTACTGTAAGTGTTGCCGTTGTTTTTTAATAATTTTTTTTTTATTTTGATTATTTTTTTTAGAAAAATGCCCCTCCCACCTAAACGGGGAGAGATAGACCCCCCCACCAAAGAAAAAAATGTTTGTATTGAGCTCCTCTACAAAAACCCTTCATCAAATCCTGGCGCCCAACTTATCCTACTACGTGCCGAAACAACATTTTTGTTCTATATCTAAAAGTTCGAATTTCTGTATCTGGGTTGAAATCGAAAATTTTTTTTTTCTAAGCCAATTTTGAAGTGATTTTCATAAAAAATACCTCGATCAATTGGGAAATAGATATAGTTTTAGAATATATTTTTTAAATAGCATGTTGTTTTGAAAACATATACTTTAAATTGATGCCGAAGTTGGGCAAATGACAAAAAAAATTGAATTTTTGAACTTTGACATCTTATAAATTCTAAGTGGTTTAACCGAGTTACATGTTTTATACATTGTTAAAAAGGTATATTTATCTTCTATCAGAAACTGTAAAAAAATCAAAAATGGGTAAAAAATTGTCGAAGTTAGGGGATTTTCAAATACCGTTTCGTATTCAGTGTGACTAGCTCTACAAAACCTGATAGGTCTCCGCCCGCGTATATTTTGAGTGTTACACCGTGTTATTACAACACAAATTTGAGAATTATACACAGAGTTTAATTGAGAGAGTACAATAAGACAGTCTCGATCAATGCTTCTGCCTTAGGTCCAGAGAAACGCAATGGCATCATTCTTTTCGTGGAGAAATCAAACTCCCAATAAATATCTGGTAGATAAGTCTCCCAAGTAATTGAGCGAAGATCTTTGTCCGAAAGCATTTATTTTCTCAGAGAGGCGTCAAATAAATTTCTGGTTGAGACCGTAATCTTATGTGACAACAACATAGTGTACTTTTACATAGTTTTTACTTGAGAGACAAACCCAGAGATCCTCATTTTTAGTTTCAAAATGTGTCAAGCGCATGGACTACATGTCTTTTTTTATTGTAACCAAACATCCACCTTCCGATTCAAGGTTATCATACTGCTTAAGATCACGATCTTTTCGATAAACGTTATAAAAATTGAATCAAAAATTTCATTTGTATGTATGTATATCTTCTGATAGGTTAGTTTCGGAGAGACATATAATGTCAGAATTAGTATTTTTAATTGCGATATTTACCTCGTGAAGGTTTGTGCGAACACGATTAATGTTTTGATTATATACAGTTCGTAAAACATGGATAGCCTCACCCATAGTTCTTTTAAAAATTACCTATTTTTTGTACTTTTTAGATGCGAACATATTGTAATTTTAACTGAGCAGCAAGTAGACACTGCTGTGGCAGAGATGCAGACAAGTTTTAATTGATTTCTTGAAGTTAAAGGTGTTTCTTAGAACTATTTGTTGAATGTCAATAAATAAAAAAGAAAGTACTCAGTCATAAAACGAATTTCTGACTATATCAATAGTTCTTCCTTTAAGGTTATGGAAACAATTTATAAAGGTTTTAAAAAGTTATTTGTATTAAAAATGTTTCAATATTGATAAAAAAAACTATAAACTAGTTATAAGTAAAAAAGACTATTAGCACGAGGCGAAAAATAATTTTTTATTCAATACTTTCTGTTTTTGTCAGTTGTAAAGTAATGGCACCACCTTATAAAATCAAATTTAAATGGACTTAATATTAATGCCAGGATAATATTAAAGTCCTACAAATCATTTTTTAGAAGGACACTGCCCCGATTCTCACAAATTATGGATGAAAACGTGGAAAGAAAGCTAAAGTTAACAAAAACTATGTTGGCAATCTTGTTCCAACAGCTTCAAATGTAACGGTAAATGTGTGAAATCAACTAAAATGATGGCATCCAAGCCCCCTGGTATAACGTTTCATCAGTTGAAATTTCTTTATTATTATTAAATAGTCGTTTTTTTGACAAAGAGAGTGCGCTAGAAACTTTCAAATTATTTGCTTAACTTCGTAAAATAATAAAAAATTGTTTTATATATGAAAAACTTTAATGCAGGCTCCAGGTCAATGACCTGAGCCTCCATTAAAGTTTTTCATATACATATATATATATTAGGGTGGGTCAAAAAAATCGAAATTCTTTTTTTTGATTTGGTACTCCGAAAAATCGATTGCTAGACACCTCTAGAATATACACACCAAATATGAGCCCTTTATATTTATGGGAAGGTCCTCCGCTTTGCAATTTTCCATTTTTACATCAAGCTTCTACTAAAAAAAAATAATTTTTTTATAAATTGACTTTTTAGCAAATTTCTTTTCATTTTCCTGTAGGAAATTGAACGCTCTACAAAAAAGAACTTATACACTTTTTTCGTTTATGTAACCGTTGAATAGATATTTGAGGTCCAAAAATCGAGAAAATCTTTAAAAATTCGTTTTTTGTTCTTAATTTTGTAACAAATTGAAAAATTATAATAATCAAACGCGCAAGACATATTCTTGTTGGAAATTGATTGCTCCACAAAAAAGGTCTTGTGAACTTTTTTCATTAATCTAACCATTCTAAAGATATTCGACTCCAAAATAAAAAAAAATATAAAAACATTTTATATTTTTAAAAAATTTCCAATTCACTGAAACTTCATTATTTTCAAAAAAACAAGATATATTCTTGTAGGGGCTTAAACGTTCTACAAAAAATTCCTTGGATTCAAATTGATTGCTTTAACCGTTTAGAAGATATTCGTATCCAAATCGCAATGCATACGGGTCATAAGAAAACTATTGAAATCAGTGAGCCTGGTTTAGATACGAATATCTTCTAAATGGTTAAAGCAATCAATTTGATTCCAAGGAATATTTTGTAGAACGTTTAAGCCCCTACAAGAATATATCTTGCTATTTTGAAAATAATGAAGTTTCAGTGAATTGGAAATTTTTTAAAAATATAAAATGTTTTTATATTTTTTTTTAATTTTGGAGTCTAATATCTTTAGAATGGTTAGATTAATGAAAAAAGTTCACAAGACCTTTTTTGTGGAGCAATCAATTTCCAACAAGAATATGTCTTGCGCGTTTGATTATTATAATTTTTCAATTTGTTACAAAATTAAGAACAAAAAACGAATTTTTAAAGATTTTCTCGATTTTTGGACCTCAAATATCTATTCAACGGTTACATAAACGAAAAAAGTGTATAAGGTCTTTTTTGTAGAGCGTTCAATTTCCTACAAGAAAATGAAAAGAAATTTGCTAAAAAGTCAATTAATAAAAAAATTATTTTTTTTTAGTAGAAGCTTGATGTAAAAATGGAAAATTGCAAAGCGGAGGACCTTCCCATTAATATAAAGAGCTCATATTTGGTGTGTATAATCTAGAGGGGTCTAGCAATCGATTTTTCGGAGTACCAAATCAAAAAAAAATTTCGACTTTTTTGACCCACTCTAATATATATACTATTTGAAGAGGTCACTACAAAATTTCTATAAAAATTGTTTTTGTTAAAAAAATTATGAAATAACTTTCGATTCAGCTAAAATAAATGGGGTCAGGCTATCCTGATGTTACAAAAAAAAGTCTATTTTCTTGACATTCAACAAATAATTCTAAAAAAACACCGTTAACTTCAAGAAATCAATTAAAACTTGTCTGCATCCCTGACAGTAGTGTTACAATATGTACGGTGTACGCAACTAAAAAGTGTAAAAAAAAGATGATTTTAAAAGTACTATGGGTGAGGCTACCCATGTGTCCTTTGGAATTAATTTTTCTGGACCAAAAATAACGGTACTTGTCATATATAAATTTTAGTAAAGTTGAAATTGCTCAAAAACGGCTCCAACGATTTTGTTTAAAAATTCAAATGTAGGTTTTAAGACTAGAGGTATTTTTTAATGAATTTTTTTTTGAAAATTATTATTAACGGTACCTCGTACCTGCTATAGGTTTTTTTTTTTAATCCGATATTTCCGAAACGGCTTATTCAATTTCAACGAAACTTTTTTTTGAAGAAGCACTTGTTTGAATAAAATATAATCCAAAAATAAAATTTCGAAAAAAATAATTTTTGGATTTTTAAAAAAATTTGAAAATTTTTTTTTTGAAAAATAAAATTTTCGAAAACGGGACATTGTGTTTTTTTTTAATTTTGTTTTATTTTGTTTTATGTTGTTTTTTTAATGTTGATTAACGATTTCTACAAAATGGCATACCAATTTTATTTTCAAACTTTTTTTCCAAAAAATTATTTATAAAAAATTAGTTTAAAAAAAAAAACGACTATAACGATTTTGAAAATTTTTTTTCTAAAAATGCATCTTAAAATATCAATCAAAACTGCATACTTGTTTTGGGGGGCAATTTGATTTCAGATTTTGTTTTATTTAGAAAAAAAAAACGAATTTTGTTTTTTTTTTTTTCACCTATATACATACATAGTACCTACATTTCTCAAATTTGTATATGAAAAGTCTTAAAAATTTAAGAAACTTGAACTCTAAGAGCAAGTTCGTGCGACCCAGTCGTGCATTTTATTTTCTATATACCTATTGCTATGGCACATGTTGAGAATTTGTGTGTCATTTTGATCGGTAAATGAAAATTATCTTTGTGTTAAAGATTAATCACAAAAAAATAGGAATTGATTGGTTTCAGTCCTTAAGTTTTCAATCAAAATAATTTATATGCAAACAATAATTAATTTCTTTTTTATTTATTGTCTACTAGCTGACCCAGCGGGCTTCGTTCCACCATTTTCAAAAGGGTTTATATATTTTTTACATCAAACGATGGGAAGCAGTGCGTACTCGAACGGCTTCCAACCTTGCTCCACGTTGCTCATCTGTCTCAGACGAACGGGCTTGAGCAGTAAGTTATCGGATGGGCTATTATATTATATTCCGCCATACATATATATTTCTTCCATTATTTTCGTTAATTCTTCACTTTTTCCAAAATGAAATTGAGAACCGAATAAAGGAATTTTTCATTTTTCAATAAAAAAATCCTGGGCCAGATAAAAAAAAATCCCATTTTTTTTCTGCACTGATGGGATATTTTTATTTTACAATTATAAAATCAAACTAAGGGTGTGGGATATTTTTATTTTACAATTATAAAATCAAACTAAGGGTGTGTGCCAATTGGGCTGAAAAAAACCAATCAGAAGCATAATGAAAAATATACCAAAAGTTAAACTAAGTCCGCTTCTACATGAAGACACAAAGCGCGAGACGCACATAAGAGCAAGGGAGAAAGAAAGTTCCAAAGAAAGGGAAGGAAGATTTTCTAGCGTGAGTCTCTTTGATCTTGTTATTTTTTTGCTGTTTTGCTTTATTGTATTTCGTTGGTCGCAGAAGTAGACTACGTATTTTAATTCCAAACAAAAAAACACCAAAATATACAAAAAAAACACCAAAATATACAAAAAAACAACTCCAGTGGGGTCCATGTGCAACGAAAATTTTAGAAACGTTATGTACTATACACGCAAATAATACACAACCGACAAAGGAGGCTCCGCGACCTACGAAATAAAATAAAGCAGAACAGCAAAAAAAAAAAACAATATCAAAGAGAAACGTCAAAAAGAGTCACAAAATTTTTTACCGGAGACTCACGCTTCCTTCCCTTTTTTTTCGAACTTTATTTCTCCCTCGCTCTTATGTGTGTCTCGCGCTTTGCGATTTTGATAATTTTAAAATAAAAATATCCCATCATCGCAGAAAAAAAAGAGGATTTCAAATTCAAATTCATAAGTGTGTGTGCAAATCGGTGTAAATCTGACTAAAAATGTGGAGTAAATCCGGGGTAGTCCGTAGTACTAAAATTACTCCGGAGTAATTTTTTTTTTTACACTTTTGTGGCGCCAAAGAACACAAAACCTTCAAAAGTGCAAAAATAAGTACTAAACGGGTACTCTCATTGGAGTGAAAGAAAACGACATTAGTTACTCTACTATAATTGATACAAAGAAAACGTACCATCGGTGACCAATTTGAAAAAAGAAAACAATAAACCTATGTAATCAATTCTCTGCACTTTCAATTTCCTCAGAACCTAATTCTCTTGAATATCCCATCCCTTTCTCCTCATAGAGAGTTTATGCAGCTTTGCTTCATCGTTGAATTAATGAATGGATCTATTTCCTCCTTCTCAGTTTTGGGTCGTTTGAACTTTAACGCGGCCCGTGTGGGTTCATGAACTAGATTGCCAATACGTCCCAGTTTTAGCAGATCGAACTATGCGTCTAACAGTCCGATTAATCAGTTGATTAATATTTTCAATAAATATTATAACTTAATTGACTCAGTTAACATAAATATTAAATCAAAACAGTTTAAAATTAGATTTTTCGTTAATTTTGTAAATTAGAAATTTAATTCTGTTACCTTTTTTTTTATATATACCTACCTACAGGGTGTCCCGGAATGAGATAAGAAGATTTTGAGGGATGATTCTTGGGTTTATTCTAAGAAAAAAATTGTTCTACAGTAACTCTCTATCTGCAAAGTTGATACCCTTTTTTAGCGATGGTTTAGGAAAACACTTACTTTGGTATGCCTTTACTCATGTTTATGTTAATAACTCCGTTAATACTTATGACAAAAAACTTCATTAAAGTATTGATTTTTAGAAGAAATGCTATTATTTGTACCTGCATTTAAAAAATGTTAATATCTTTTGTTCAGATATTAATTTATAAATGGAATTATTTTATTCTTACCCATGATAATTTTTGACTTTGGGGCTGATTTACTTCGATAAATGTGTTATTAACATAGTGTTTTATAAATTTATTCTTATGAAGAAAAATATAACGAACAAAAATGTTTTTACAAGTTTGCCAGAAAACTTATGGCGTTTTTAATTGGCAATCCGGAATTGTTCTTCGATTCAGAATCCCAATTGAACAGTTTTTCTTTATTCTGGAGAATCTGAAGTTTGGTGTGAATGTATTGGTTGAGTTAAAAATGTGCCACATATATGTGTAATCGCGCCAAACTTCATTTAATCCAGTCAAATAAGGGTTTAACCTCGGAATGAATGTTAGTAGAATTTTTTTTTGCTCAATATCTTCCTTTTGCCATTCTATAATATATCTCAAAAGTCTAGAAAAATCTCATGTCCGCTTGTCGCGATTTCAAGGTCAAATCGCGAAATGGAGATTTTCAAAATTAGCAAAAATAGGCTATGGTATTATATACACATATGATACATGATTTCAATGTATTTTTTAATGCTGATTCCAAAAAATGTAAAATCAAGAAAATCTGACGTCTCTGGAAAAAGTTATACCTGTTTTTCATCTGTCAACTCATATTATTATAATAGTTGCAAACTTACTGCCGAAAAACCCTTAAAAGTTATGGTAGATGAACCAAATTTTGCATGAAGATTTAAGAATCCATCATTATTAAAAATCAAAACAATCCATTACAAAAAGTATATATACCTACGAAATAATGGTATTTTTTGATGGAGGGGCAAATTTGTGGATATGCACTAAAGAAGATACTTGTTCATCTTAGGAATAAGTGCTAATAGGTTATATTTTTTGTTTCTATGTTTGTTTGGATATTCTATAACTTATGTCAAAAATCTAAAAAAATCTCATGTCCGCAAGTCCTAATTTTCCTGGCTTGAAGATAAGATGCAGATTTTAAAAAAATTGAAAAACTAAACTTCAGATATTTGTGCTAGGTCAACATGAATGAGGTGCATTGCTTTTCAGGGATTGTCAGATTGATTTGTTTATGGATTTTGTTTGAATCGGCGTTAAAAAATACCTTGAAATCATATGGGTTATGTTGGTATACATATAAGAATCTAAAGTTTTCTTATTATTTTTTTAAATCTTCACCTAACTTTAGTTTAACCTGGAAAATTAGGACTTGTGGAAATGAGATTTTTTTAGATTTTTGAGGGTAGTTAAAGAATATCCAAACAAAGATTAAAATGAAAAAATTAGCCTATTGGCACTTATTCCTAAGATGAACAAGAATCTTCTTTAGTGCATATCCTAAAATTTGCCCCTCCATCAAATAATACCATTATTTCGTAGGTATATATATTTTTTGTAATGGATTGTTTTGATATTTAATAATGATGGATTCTAAAATCTTCATGCAAAATTTGGTTCATCTACCATAACTTTTAAGGGTTTTTCGGCAGTAAGTTTGCAACTATTATAATAATATGAGTTGACAGATGAAAAACAGGTATAACTTTTTCCAGAGACGTCAGATTGTCTTGATTTTAGATTTTTTGGAATCAGCATTAAAAAATACCTTGAAATCATGTATCATATGTGTATATAATACCATAGCCTATTTTTGCTAATTTTGAAAATCTCCATTTCGCGATTTGACCTTGAAATCGCGACAAGCGGACATGAGATTTTTCTAGACTTTTGAGATATGTTATAGAATGGCAAAAGGAAGATATTGAGCAAAAAAAATTTCTACTAACATTCATTCCGAGATTTACCCCTTTTTTCTCCTTATTTTACTGTATTAATTTGTTTTTGTGCTGCAAAAATTTTGTACTGCTGTCATTTAAATCTATGAATGTTTGAGTGATTCTGCTTCTGATCTGTTTTTAAAACCAGAAGAGAAATTCTCTTTTTTTCAGAATCAGAACTGTCAGTTTTGCCCAATTGAACGCATTCAGATTGCCTTTTTTTTGCTTCCAGATTGCCAATTAAAAACGCCATTATGGATTTTATGATATTTGGGAAAACCTGCACCAGGTAAAATCTCAAAAAAATGTTTTTTTTTTGCTTTAGTCAAAAATGGGTACGAATTAAATATTTATTTCTGTAGTTTAAGTTAATTTCTTTTTAAGACCTAGTAACAACAATAATTTAAAAAGTTCTTCTTGATTTTGCGTGCTTGATAAAGCGCGTTTTTTTGGATTTTATTGCTAATATTAATTGATGGAGGTTCTCCAACATGATTTACCAAATATAATCCAGGATATTTTTCTGATTCAATTAGCTACTTCATATTACGAACAAGATGACGCTCCAGCCCACTAATGACACGAATTTTAAGATTGGCTGATGACAGGGGCGTATTCAGAATTGCTTCTTGGGGGGGGGGGGGGGGGGGGGGGTCATGCCAACATTTTTTTCTCAAAAGTTTTGATAGCAGGCATAAACTTGAAAATCTGCTTTTTGAATTATTACAAACATTAAAATTTGTGCGTTTTGCATTTCGTATCGAAAAGTTCCGAAAATAGTTCTAAAAATAACCAAACAAAAACGGTATGAGATTCGTTTAAGTTTAACGTTAAGCCTTAGGGCCTAGAACGCTGCTGATGTGAAACGAAATTTTTCGTCGGTGTCCACGAGGACAAAGAAATCTGGACGGAAAAATACTCAAAAATTGCAAAAAATAAATTTAAAAAAAATTAAACACCCATCGCAGAAAGACATGCAATGACAAAATGAACAACAAAATCAAACAAAAAAACACAAATGTCATTTTTCCACACACAATTAATGTTCCCGGAAATTGTTTGTGTCCGAAAAAGAAGTGGAGACTTTTCAATTTCGTTGTGCCGAACAGCGTACTGCAGAACGAAAAGTTGGACGAAATTTTTTCCGATGATGAATGTAATCAACAGTATGACCTCCACACAGCAAGGCACAGAAAGCTTCCCTATTTAATTGATATTTTATTCACTTCATCATATAATCATCATATAAAAAAACAAAAGATTGCTTTTTTTATTACTGGTAAGCAGTGACTAGCCCTTAAGAGATGATTGAGATGATCATGACCCCGTGACCCCCTCCCCCCCTTGTATACGCCGTTGGCTGATGAAGATTACGGTTATCATAGGATGGGAAGAAATGGACCTGTTCAATTATTTGCAAGTTCTCCAAATACTACTTCTTGTGGAACAAGAAAAATGTATTCTCTGAACCATCATTAAAATAGGGAAAATAGATAGAATAAATTAATATTCCCAATAAAATCCAAAAAATGGGCTCTATTAAGTACACAAAATCAAGGAGCACACTTTAAATACTACTGTGTTACAAAAATCAGGTATTAAAATATACGCGGGCGGAGACCTATCACGTTTTGTAGAGCTAGTCGAACTGATTACGAAACGGTATTTGAAACGACCTTCACCCAATGAAAAATTCTAGCTTCGTCAAATTTGTACCCATTTTTGATTTTTTTTTTATAGTTTCTGATAGAAAATCATGTTTCCAACTTCGACATCAATTCAAAGTATATGTTTTCAAAACAACATGCTGTTTTAAAAATATATTCTTAAATAATATTCATTTCCAAATAAAACGAGGTATTTTTTATGAAAATCAGTTCAAAATTGGCTTAGAAAAAAAATGTTACGATTTCAACCCAGGCACAGAAATTCGAACGTTTCGGTATCGAACAAAAAAGTTATTTTTCAACGTAGTACGATAACTTGGGGGCCAGGATTTGATAACGGTTTTTTTTTGTAGAAGAGTTCAATACAATCATTTTTTACTATGGGAGGGGGTCTATCTCCCCCCCCCCCTTAGGAGGGAGGGGTAATTTTCTAAAAAAAAATTATTAATTATTAATTATTTTTAACTTTGAAATCGATTATTTCAAAAACAATTGGTTGAAATATATTGATTTAAAAATTTGAATTAAATGTCTAATTCTGCCTTTTGGAAATAGTATCATTTATAACTGTAAGTGTTGCCTTTGTTTTTAATATTTTTTTTTTAGAAAATTACCCCTCCCTTCTAAAGGGGGGGAGATGCACCCCCTCCCATAGTAAAAAATGATTGTATTGAACTCCTCTACAAAAAAAAACCGTTATCAAATCCTGGCGACCAAGTTATCGTACTACGTTGCAAAATAACATTTTTGTTCGATGCCCAAACGTTCGAATTTCTGTGCCTGGGTTGAAATCGTAAAATTTGTTTTTCTAGGCCAATTTTGAACTGATTTTCATAAAAAAAATACCTCGTTTTATTTGTAAATGAATATTATTTAAGAATATATTTTTAAGACAGTATGTTGTTTTGAAAACATATACTTTAAATTGATGTCGAAGTTGGGAAAATGACAAAAAAAATGGAATTTTTGAACTTTGACAGCTTATAAATTCTAGGTGGTTTAATTGAATCACATGTTTTATACATATTTGAAAAAAGAGGGTAAAAATTTGACGAAGCTAGAGTTTTTTCAATGGGTGAAGGTCCAAAAAACCGTTTTTTGCCCCTAACTCCAGATTCTGGGGGTGTTAGGGACTTTTTAAATACCGTTTCGCAATCAGTGTGACTAGCTCTACAAAACGTGATAGGTCTCCGCCCGCGTATATTTCGAGTGTTGCACAGTGTAATTGTTTTAAACTTAAACTACAAAAATAAATTTTTAATTCGTACCCATTTTTGACTAAAGAAAAAAAACCCCAAGAAGGTTTTCCCAAATATCATAAAATCTATAAGTTTTCTGACAAACTTGTAAACAACATTTTTGTTCATCATTGTTTTCTTCATAAGAAAGATTAACTTTAAAATATTTCTTTATTTCGCGAGCCAAAAATTCAACGTGTTGCTCGATTGACAGTTCTCTCAATATCGCCGAAAGAACTTTTCTCTCGAAACAATCCAAGAAGTTTTCATCCGCTTTCATCAAAGGCCATTTCTCAGCACCATATAACAGAACTGGGATGATAAGAGTCTTGTTTAGAGACAATTAGCTTCTCCATTTGATGGATTCCCTAGTTCTGACGTAAAGATAAGTGTTGCCAAATTAAAAAATAAAAAATCATGATTTTTAATCATGATTTTAGAGAAAAATCATGATTTGACCAAATTTGGGAAAAATAAAACAACAACAACGTGTTTCGGATTTAACATTAAGGACAATATATATTTTTTTAGTTTGTACTTTTCAGTTTTTTATGTTTACGTAAATGTACTGGGTAGATAATGGTAATGGGCCATATTCATAGTCATATTTTAAAAGCGATTCTAACTTAGTCTGGAGTCTAAAGTTACTACCCAGGTTAGAAGCAGCTCTTTTCCATAGAAATATGATTTAGAAGTGGGTCTAAATTGTCTATGAATATGATAAACCTCAGTCTATCGTAAAAGGAAGAAAATAACAGCTTATGAAAGAACTATGAATATGGCCCAATACATTTTATAATTTTTTCTACTTTAAAATCAAAGCAATTGTGATTTTTGACAATTTCGTTGGTGTGTAAAGACCAATTGGTGACTCATTATATTAAGTCTATTTCTAGTTTTAGTCTTGAGAAGTGTTATTTTTGAAATCTAAGCTGCATCTAAGAAAGACTGGAGTTGATCCTATTCAAATTACATTGGATAAACCCCAGTCTAAGATAAACGGGGGTCTAAATACGACCTATTGGGCCATATTAATGGAAAACCTGTGGTTTATCATCTTCATAGACAACGTAGACCTCAATTTCCTATGGAAAATGCTCGAAGAGCAATAGATGTGCATGTTCTGAAGTTAATTGCTTAGGAAATAAAAAAAAAATTAAAATCATGATTTGAGAAAAAAACATGATTTCATGATTTGAGTTCAGAATTCATGAAAACTATGATAAATCATAGTTTTTGGTAACACTGGTAAAGATGTTTGTTTCTTTTATATGCATTCCTTTTTTAAAATAAATAATTTGTTATTTTTTTATTTTTATAATTTTACCCGTAAAAAGACTGTGTTTATAAATCTGAATAAAATTAATGTCAAAAACTTATGCCTGGTTTTACTTGGATAACGATTTTTCAATACTTTTTTTTCAGACGGAACTATTTGTGCTAAAGAATGTTGTAAGCTTGGTTGTGTCTGTGCGAGTCTAAGTGAAAGAACTACTGTAAGACAACATTGTGGAAAACAAAAATGTGTTTTAGAATGTAAATGCAAATGCCAAAGTATAGTTCGCTTGGAAACTGATGTAATTATTTCTTTCCTATATTCCTTTAATTTGATGTAATATTAATACAATGTTCTAGGGTCGAACAATAACTACAGAAGACGCTTTCATGCTAAGGAAACAAGCTACGGCTAGACTAGCTCGTGTGGAGAAAGAATTTACATCAACTGTTGTTTTAACTGGAAGTGAAACTCTCCTAATAAATGAATCCCAATACGATAAAAAACGTCGTTGTACTAAAATACCTAAGCGGTACGGTGATTTCGTTGATCACGATGATCCTGATATCGTCGATTTTAAATCATCTGGCAAAAGAACAGAAATCATTTCCACATCAAATGTCCTACTAGAACCAGTGTTAGTCAACGATAAAATTTATAATCGCTTAAAACATAGCTCCGTTAAATTAAAAAGATTGCATGACATCAAAGACTTAGCTCCTTGGTGCATGGTTCATATGTTATACAAATGCTTCTGCAAAGGCCAATCCACATTTGGGAACCCAATTATTATAGAAAAACAAGAAGAGATTGCAGAAGTAACCTCAATTGAGGAATCTGTTTTGAAAGATCGTACATTGTACTCATTTGAAAAGGAAGAACGTAAAAGAGATATAGACACATACACAAGTGATGAAAGTGAGAACTCGGAAACGAGCGAAGCCAGTGAAACAGTTTCTGATTTTAATTTTGGAACTGAGGAAAAAAATAAAAATGAAAGACGAGGTCGAATATCAGACAACCATTACATCGAAGTGTATATGAACGCTAAAGCTAGTCACTGTCGTCGTGTTGTTCCTATTCCTAAGAATATCTATAAAAGGAGGAATAAAAAGCGAATAGCCCATATACAACTGTACATTGCTGAGAATGAGAGCGACGAAACAAGATTGAGTCTAAATGAACATATTCTAAGGTCTGTTTATTATCACAAAGATATCAATGCAATTGACCAAAAAACTGTACCAGAATTAAAAATAGAGGGCACAGAAAGAAGTCAAGACATCAATAAAAAAAGTAGAGCCCGAAGAAGAAAAGATACAAAACCTAATGTTACTCATCAAGCTGAAAATGAATCGTCAATTCCAATGAAGAAGCGTAGAGTGAGCATCGGACAATCTGAGGAAAGATCATCACTTTTGCTTGTGAATCACTATAAGGGTTCGTTAAAGCAAGAAGATCCTTGTTTAAAAAACTCAACACCATTAAAATCTCCAAAAGAAGTTCTAACTACCACTTCTCCAAAGTTTATCCAAGCACCTCTTGAACAAATTACAGTTCCAAAAATTACACAAATATTTTCACTGAATACAGGAAATGTCGAATCACCAGTGCCGGTTCCTCAGCCTGAGGAAGGTTCATCCATTGACATTGCTCAAGCGCCATCAGATGATATGGCATTAACGCATGGTGTAAGCTCAGATGCATTCAAAAATGTTTTTAAACAGGTCATCAAAAATATGAATAATTTGGTGAGCAAGAAAATGCAAGACATTGATATGGCATTGCGGAGAGAAAGCAAAGCTATTCCAGCACCGAATGCTGAAATATTATGCATTATTCGATGGAATAATTTCTTAGAGGCATATCTAGAAGGTTTCGTTTATTTGTGGGAAGTACAAACTGCTAGTTTAACATTTATAGCTGCAACTATAAAACCAATTATGCCATTAGTAATGAATGCGCTGAGTGTTGTTAATATTCAAACTATACCAAAAAATAAACTACCACTTTTAGGAAAGATGCTAAATGAGAAAAAACGCAGTGCGAATTCAGAAGGTCTGGCTGTGGTATGTATTACTCTTTAATGTATGTATGTATGTATTACTCTGTATTCATTCTGTAAAGTTCATGATCTCATTTTTTTTTTTTTTTTGTTTCATTTTTTCAAATTTGTATTCTTAGTTTTAGTTAGTTTTAATTAGAAACATTAAGAAACACTTTCTTTATTTTACTTGAAAACACTTTATTTATTCAATTTCTCTTTCATCCATTGGTTTCGGGTAAAAAAATTTTTTTAATCAAAACTAACATTACGATGATGGAGAAAAGTTTTCGTCATGTCTGTGTGTCGGTGCGTCTGTGAGCTGTCACAAAAAGCTGTACTTGATGCTGCAGCCTAAACGGGTGGACGGATTTCCTTGAAATTTGGTACAGATGATTTTTTTGTAATTTCCAAGGTTGTTTTTTTTCTTTATTTTAATATCTCACTTAAAAACTGTGCTTCCCATACAATTTTTTTTTTGTATTTTGTTTTATTTTATTTTATTTTATTTTATTTTATTTTATTTTATTTTATTTTATTTTATCTTATTTTTATTTATTTTTATTAATTTTAATTTTATTTTATTTAAGCTAAGTACAAGCTATACCTTAAAAACTAATTAAAACTAACTAAAACTACCTTAGACTAATATAACATTTTTTGTTTTCTTTTTATGGTTCTTGTTATGTGTTATTTTTGTTGAATTACATTACGTAAACGATTTAGCCTTTTTGTATTCAAAAATCATCTTATCTATTATATGTATATAATTCTCCTATGCGTTTGTTTGTGACCCTACTCCTTCTAAACGACTTGATAGATTTTTCAGAAATTTGGTGGGTTGAGCATTGATCCTCTTATTTTTATAGAAAAGAGTTGTTATAAATTTATGTTTTTGATACCAAATAAAAGAGAAAAAAAAGATTATTCTTATTTCATCGAAACCCGAAAAGTGCAATTTTGTGACTTAACCCCTTTGTACCCGGCGGCAAAGATTTATAATCGTTGTTTAACTTTAAACAACTGCTTAAATTTGGAAAATGTGTTCAAAAACCTTGTTTGTAGTTGTCTTATAGCGTTCAAACCTGTGTCTAAGTATAGATTGTCTTAACTTTGAATAGGGTGATACTTATTTTTATTAAATGAAGCATATTTTCTACAGTTTGAAAAAAGTTAAGCAGTGTTTAAAAAGGCAAGAATCTAATAAATATGCCTTTTACACTTTTAAGCCACTGCACAGTGGGTCACCTCCCATACAAAGTGCGGTCAAAAATATAATGACCATTTTTTTTTTAATGAAACACCTGTATTATCATTTTATATGATTTATTATTGCAAAAAAATGCATCAAGTCAGTTTTTTAAAATTTTGGTTATTTTCAAGAAAAATAAAAAAAGGTAAAAAAAAATTTTTTTTGAAAATATAAAAAAAAATGGTTTATGCCGGAAATGGACCTGCCTGTCAGTCGAGCACTTTACCCTTACCCTCTAGTTGAGTCTTTTATAAAAATAATAGTGCCAAAAAGGATTTTTTTTAGTTTTACGTTGTAATTTTTTTTTCTCCGTGTATCGTCATTTAAACTCGTATTACTCGAAAAGGGGAAAAAAGGGGAAAAAACGGCGCTTTTATTTCGAAAGGTAGGACGGTATTCTTCATTTGAGAACTTAAATTGTAGAGGGCACTCGAAGGCAAACCAACTAAATCACTAATTTAATGAAAATTGAGCTAAATAAAAATGGTTAAAATTGCTTCGCTAACGAGCCCCATTACAATTAGCCTTAATGTTATTTAACAATATAATTTATGTTTTAACCCTTAACTATAGTGGTGAAAATGTGTGGTGTTTTGAAATGATAAAATAAAATACAAAATTGAATTTTTTTATAAATTTTGTTTTTAAGCATCAAAAGATAACAATTTAAAAAAAAATAAAAAAATAAAAAAAAAAAAGAGAAAATTCATTTTCAACGGTTTTTATTAACTTTTTAAAAGTTGATGTGGGTCCCCTGGACCCACCACTATAGTTAAGGGTTAAGAAAGTATTAACCTTCTCGTTTAATATCCATAACAATTTAATACTGTTCACAATTTTTAACACCCGCTATCACTATCGCAAGTTCACACCTTATAACTGCAGCGATTAAAAAACTGTACCTTTTTTTATATACCGACTTTGAATGGCTATTAAGAAATGAAAAAAAGGGTAACCATCAAATTTTTTTTGGTTTTGGTTCGATGGGAGATTGTAGAACGTTGTTTAATCATTGGATTTTAAAAAATTGACATTTACTTTTTTTATTTTTGACCTATGGCGGGACCCACTGTGCACTGTAGTTAATGCTTAAATGCCAATATTTAATTTTTTATTTCTAAAACATAAATAATAACGTTTCATAAAAAATATAAATTTTCACGTAGATAAAACGTTGCGCCTTGCGAACAACCATCTTGCTGCACTCCGTCCCTGGTTCAATGCATATGTGTTTGTGTAACTAATACTACTTTGTAAAAATGAAAAAAATGCCGTACTGGTTTCTTCACCCTTTCCTGTACTTCTTATTCTTAGACGTTATCATGTCAAAAATAAAACACCAAAACCAATTTTGACTTCCCAATTCATCAGCTTTATTTAAAATTTAACATAGGTACACATTATTAAAATTTGTAAAGAGTCGTATTTTTTAAGTGTATGGAGTCGTTTAATTAAATAAAAAGATTCGAACTTTCATTTCAAAAAAATAAAAGTATACAAATTTCGATTGTAGCCATGAGGCGTAGATGATTATCAAGTAGAAAGATTTTGGGTTAAGCCTTCTATTTATACATTTTACATTTTGATAGAAAAAAAAAATAAAAGAAATTCAAAGAAATTAATGAAATTTAAAAGTCAAATAAATTGAAAATTCAGCGATGAAATTTGCGATGTCGCCACAAGTGTATTGGCAAATTGCCGTATTTCTTAAAAGTCCATTTTTCTTTTTTTTTTTTTTTTTTGACGGGAGGAAATCTTCAAAAGACACTTGGCAGTATTCGACACCAACCACCTCTTTATCAGGACCAATCTTGAGAGATCGACATCAGATTTTACTTTCTTAACTTTGTAAAATCACTTTGGGGGAAGTTTAAACTTTTAATACTTTCCCATGTTTTTTTAGACCATAAGCTCATGAGGCTTGGTTCTTCTTAATCTCCGAACATGGTTTCTTGTATTCAAGACGGACACCATTTCAGAATTGGTATGACTTTGCAGTCTCTGATTATGCGATACAGCGTATTTTTTAACAACTTCTGTAACCGTTTCTATTTGTAGGTCACGATGTAGATCGCTATTTCTTATGTACCAAGGTGCATTAACTATTCCACGAAGGACTTTGTTTTGGAATTTTTGGATGATTTCGGTATTTGTTTTCTTTGTACAGCCCCATAATTGGATACCATAGGTTCAAACAGGCTTTAGTACTTGATTATACAGCATTATTTTGTTTTGGGTTGATAAATCAGAGTTGTTACCAAGTAACCAGTACATTTTTCTATATTTCAAGTTTAGTTCTTCTCTTTTCTTTTTGATGTGCTCTTTCCAAGGTATTTGGCTGTATTGGCGTAAGGTACAGCTTGATTATTAATGAATATTGGAATATTGTTTATCTTTTTATTTGTAAAGTTTATATGTGAAGATTTTGTTTCATTGAGTTTGATACGCCATTTTTCGGTCCAATCTCTGACTGTGTCGACGGCATATTGCAGCTTTACTGCTCCCCTAGAGACACATTTGTCGGGTACCAAAATTGCGGTATCATCTGCAAAAGTAGCCATTATGGTGTGATTCCCAACTGGGATATCCCTTGTGTATAGTAAATACAGGGTAGGACCTAGGACACTTCCTTGTGGTACACCGGCTTCTATTTTCTTCAATTCCGAATATTCTTGATCGTACCTTACTCTAAACAATCGGTCTGAGATGTACGATTTTATTATTTCATAGTACTGTCTGGGAAGATCCCTTTGCAGTTTGTACTCAAGTCCCTCATGCCAAACCTTGTCAAAGGCTTGAGCACCATCTAAGAAAATAGCTGAACATACTTGTTTTTCTTCTAATGCTTTTTCTATTACATCCGTTATTCTATGAACTTGGTCTATCGTGGAATGTTTATTTCTAAAGCCAAACTGATGATTTGGGATTAACCTTCTTTCTTCTATAATTTTGATAAGTCTCTTCAGAAGCAGTTTTTCAAAAACTTTTGTAATAATTGGTATAAGCGATATTGGTCTGTAAGACGTCACTTCTGTAGGTGGCTTACCTTGCTTGGGTATGACAATAACTTCAGCAATTTTCCAATGGTGTGGGACATACCGTTGCTTAAGGCATGCATTTATTATATATTGGAGTTTTATGAAGGCTTTCAAAGGCATTTCTTTCATAACCTGAGCAGTAATTAGATCGTAACCTGGTGATTTTTTATTTGATAGTTGATGTAAACACATACTTTTTATTTCTTGGTATTTCACTTTCATCTATCTTATCAACTAACTGTAAGCTATTTTCAGCCGCGTTTGTTGGGTATGGCTTAAAAACATTCGCAAGATGCTCCGCAAAAAGGTTAGCTTTTTCTTTTGGGTTACCGATCCATTTCCCATCTTGAGATTTCAAGGGAGAGTTTAGTAACTGCGGTCTTTTCAGGCGCTTGGCTGCTTTCCATAGCGAAAAATCGGTTGAAGCATCAGTCGTTAAATTCTTTAGGAATGTACTGAGTGAATCATTTTTGAATTTATAAATTTGTTTTTTAAGATTGTTGCTTATACGGTTAAACGTTGTTTTATCATCTGGAAATCTAGTATTTTGCCGTTTTCTTCGAGCTCTTCTTTTCTCTATTATCAACTCTCTTATCTCTAAAGGATATTTTATTTCATTTTGTCTTCTATTAGAAAATGTTGGAGTACTTTCTTCAGCGGCCTGTTGCACATCAGCAATAAATTGTTCCACTTCATGGTCAATTTGCTCGATTGTATCCATGGGAGATCTTAAATTTATAAAACTTAAAAGCCTTTCTCTAAAATCACTCCAGTTTGTTTTCTTATTTACAAGCTTTGGATTACTTTTTTCTATTACTTCCGATTCACTTAGTGTTAGAATCACTGGAGTATGATCTGATGACAAGTCATAATTACCTTCGACACTAATGTGATTTCGTTTGATTCCTTTAGCTACGAAAAAGTCAATAAGGTCTGATATTTTGTTTAAAATTTTTGAAGTGCCGAATTTTTAAAAGGCCATTTTGAAATATTTATGGAAAAAATTTTGAAGGAATTGAAAACTAATTGTGCTACTTTTCGGGGTGCATTACAGAAGTGAGCATTTTACAATCATACTTACATAAGTTCTAAAGTGAAAGTTTAAAAGTAAAGTGATTTTACTAACTAAAATACTATTGAAAACTTAAAAAATGTGTTAAGAACTTTATTTCGAATTCCAAACAACCAAAAATTCAATCTGCAGTCGAATCAATCTGCATTGAAAAAAATTTGCTACTTTTCCGGAAGATTCGATCTTTTCAAATCTCTTTTTGAGACGTATTCACATACATTTTCACACACACTACAATATACAATTGCAAAACGTCAAACCAAACTATTATTTGAGACAAAACAAAATTTAATGAGCCAGAGCCTTTATTGGATAAAAATCGTTTTAAACTAAAATACAAAAATATAGAAATTTAAAACATGAAATCATTTCAAAATAGCAAAAAATATTTTGTTTGATCTGTCACTAGGACACACATAAATTTACAAAAAAAAAATAACTACTAATTGAATTTCCTAAATAGCCAAAATGTATCGAATTTTAGTAGTTTGTGGCTCATAATATATCAACCGAACCGAGTGAACCGATTTTTTTTTTTGTATTGGAAAAGTTTTACACATTACAGGGCTAAGATTTGAAAATAAATGCTAGTTATATTACATATATATTTCTTCTGTGCGTTTGTATGTGACCCTACTCCTCTTAAACGACTGAATAGATTTTTTTGCAATTTTTTGTGTGATAAGATCCATCTGAGACAGGTTTTGTTTTATAATTGGACCCGATAGATTGCGCTGTTGTCAAGTTATAGGCAAATTCAATATTTGGTGTCGAATGACTGGACAGATTTTTGTGAAATTTTGTATATGAGAAGGTTCATTCTGGACAGGTTTTGTTTTATAGTTGGACGATAGGTGGCGCTGTTGTCAAGTTATAGGCAAATTCCATATTGGGGGTCGAATGACTGGACATATTTTTGTGTGTTATAAGGTTCATTCGAAAAAGATTTGTTTCATAATTGGACCCGGTGGGTGGCGCTTTTCTCAAATAGTAGGCATATAAAAGGCAGTTTTAAAGTAACAGTTTAAAAGTAAACTTATTTTACGAACAAAAATACTTCTGAAAACATACAAAAATGTGTTAAGAACCATATTTCGAATTCTAAACAACCAAAAATTCAATTTGCATTCGAATATTTTTCCTTAAACGAATTCCATTGAAAAAAATTTTAACAATTGCAAAACGTCAAACCAAACTATAATTTGGGACAAAACAAAAATGTAATCAACCAGAGCCGTTTTTTTTTAATTTGTGAATTATATAACCTTTATTGGATAAAAATAAAAAAATATAAAACATGAAATCGTTTTAAAATAGTTTTTTTGATCTGTCACTAGTACACATAAGGTTAAAAAAACAATTGCTAATTGTTGTAACTCCATAGGATTTGTTTAGGATATGTTCTTATACCTTAATATTAATTAATTATTAATTAATAAATACATAAATACGTTCTGTCTCCGACACTCTTTCTCATTTTTATAAATGATCTTCTGTCTGAAACTTCTAATCCACTCAACTGTTTTGCTGATGATAGTACTCTTAGTTTTTCATATTCGTTTCCTGATTCTCGCCCATGTTCTTCGGATGTGGATCTCGAACGGCTTAATATGATTAACTCATTAAATTCTGATCTTGATAGCATTGTCGAATGGGGAATAAAAAATCGCGTAGAATTTAATGCGTCAAAAACACAATGCTGTTTACTTTCATTAAAGCGAAACCTTCCTCCCATGCCACTTTCCATGAGTGGTACTTGCATCGAGGAAACCGACCACCTTTCAGTCCTCGGTATGTGCATTACAAACCACCTCCTGTGGAATGAACACATATTTGACACCGCTAAATCCGCTGCTAAATGTTTAGGTTTCCTCCGAAGATGCAAGAAATTTTTCTCCCCGTCTGATCTAGCAGTTATTTATAAGGCATATATCCGTCCAAAGCTCGAATATAACTCCCACATATGGGCAGGTGCACCAATAACGTCGTTGAGTTTCTTGGATAGAATACAAAATAGAGCTATAAAAATGATAGGTGATAGATCAATAACTGATACAATTACGTCTCTCGAGCACCGGCGTAACGTCTCATGCCTCACGTTGTTCTATCGTTATTTTTATAAGCAATGCTCAGAAGAAATAGCTAGTTGCATTCCTCCCCTTAAACAGTTCAACCGTAGCACTCGCGCTTCCAGGAATGCTCATCAGTTTACCCTCGAGTCCAATTTCGGACGTACCGTCAAATACAGAGATTCTTTCTTCAGCCGCACTACGCGAATGTGGAACGCATTACCTGCCTCTGTTTTTCCATCCCATTTCAAAACTCAAGACTTCAAAACTAATGTACATCGGTATCTCCTTTCAAACCCCTCCCTATTTTCCTAATGCTCGTACTGTGTTCATCATATTAAGGGTAGATTAATCCCTTTAGTGCGCGCTCATTATAAAAAAAAAAAAAAAAAAAATATTAATAAAATTTCGAAAGCATTCGAATAAATATTTATAATAGCTGTCAAACAAATGTTTGCCATTGTTAATATTTTATTAAGATTGTGCTCCACATATCAAGTTGTGACCCGATTTTTTTTATTGGTTAACACATTACAGTGCCAAAAATTGAAAATAAATACTAGAAAAGGCGGAACGAAGTCCGTCGGGTCAGCTAATATTATGTATATTGTTTAACCATATTGCTCTTATGCTCCGTAGCTTTGGATTAAAAAATACCATAAACTTCAAAAGTGCTCTACAACTTTTATTATGAGGAAAAATTATGTTATCATAGGGACAGAGAAAAATTACAAAAACTGAAAAAATACAAATACAATGATATAATCTCAAAATTATTGTCTTCATAAAAAAACAGTGTATGCACAAGAAAAAGATATTTATATTTCCTACAACTTTGATCAGATAACTTATTCGGTCATACCAATAATTCAGGTGATATAGACCAACAAATTTGCGTTTAACAAAATGGCAGAATTCACCAGGGGTGGCGATAGCGTACTGAAACTAGGACTTAAGATTTCCTAATACCCTTCTTTCAGATTTGTAATAAGCAGTCTTCCTATACAGGGTGATTCAGGATGATTGTGCCAAAAAGCTAGATCGTGTAGGTTGGGTGGAGACAAGAAAAAAATCGTATGGGAAAGGGTCTATTCCCCTCGTTTAGCCGGGAGGGGCATTTACAAAAAAAATAAACTTAATTTGGAAAAAAAATATTAAAAATCAACGGTTACACCTGCAATAACGTGCTTTACATTTTTGTAAAGCCAAAAACCTCGTTTTTTATTAAAATTTTTAAATAAAGACATTTAATTTTTTTTTTCTAATTCTCAGGTTTTCAGGTGTTATCAATGAAAAAAGTTGATCAATTCAGCGCTAATCCAATACTATGTCACTTTGTTGTACCCTCATTCAAGTCTGAATGTTAAAAAAATAATAGACTAAAGGTTAATGATTCATAAATTCATTAATCAACAGTTCAGACACGTAAAAACAAATAAAATGCACGACTGGGTTGCACGTACTTGCTCTTGCAGTTCAAAACACTTGTGTTAGTTTACTTGTAGATTTTAAGAGCTGCCTCTAAATAAATTTTAAAGAAATTTCGTTGATGTAAAATGAAAAAAAAATGATTTTTGTTATTTGACTTTTTTGAGAAAAACTAAAAATGCAGTTTTATTGCAATTGTTTTGAATACTAATTCTGCAAATTTTAATCAAAATCGTTTGAGCAGTTTTCGAGTGATTAGCTATAACTTGAAAAATATGTATGGGAGGTACACTTTTTAATCGAGATATAAAAAAAACTACTTTCAGAATTCTATAAAAATCATCTGTACCAAATTTGAAGAAAATCCGTCCACCCGTTAAGACGCACAGACGTACAGGCGTAAAGACGCACGGACGGAATTGTGAGACCCACTTTTTCGGACTGACTTCACCATCATCGTAATGTTGGTTATCATCGTATTGTTGGTTTTGATAAAAACCTCAAATTTTTTTTCGACACGAAACCAATACTTGCCCTATAGAAATAAAGAGGAATTAAATTATTCCTTATTTCGTGACCTTCTTTATTAAAATAATTTGATCTTCTTCATCGGCTATATGTCCGATTTGAATATTATTATAGTTAATCTAGTTCATTGTCGAGGTTTCAAATGTAAATACACTCTTCTTCAGGACTAAAATATTAAAATAATTATAAAAAATGATGATATATTTATAATATATACTTATAGTAAACGTTTCTTTTCTCAAGTTCTTTGTTAAGGTTCTCAATAGGTTTTTTGCTTTTAGATTTTTATAGATCGCTCAAAAATTTAAAAAATTGAATATAAATAAAATCTTTTAATTGTTTGATAAGAAATTCAAAAAATTTTCTTATCAAAGGAGACTGGGCGCTTTTGTATGGGACGTGGCCCATCGGTGTAACACATTGTGACATACGTCAAATGAAAGGTCTCGATGAGTGTATTATTTGTTTATATTGGCAAAAGTCTGTATCTCGTGCAGGGAATGTGCAGTGATGCATTTTATGCTCAAAAATGTATGTAATAAAATTCAGAAAAGTATACATTTTGACTTGATGCTCGATTAAATTGATTCAAAAACATAACATAACTGTGTTGGAAGTTCAATTGGGCTAATCCATCACCAGTTTTCACCAATGACGCAATGCATTTTTCGGTTTCTAGAGCACTTTTGTATGGGACGTGGCTCATTGGTGTAACACATTGAGACAAACATCAGATGAAAGATCTCAATGAGCGCATTTGTTCTTTGTATGGACAAAAGTCTATACTTCGTGCAGAAAAAGTGCTTTGGTGCATTTTATGTTCAAAGATAAATGTAACACATTGAAAATTACATACATCAAATGAAAGTTACTGATATTTCTTTGAATAGACAATAAACTCTATCTCGTGCAAGGTGCAGTGGTGCATTTTATGTTCAAAAATGTATTCAAGGTTATTTTAAATGTTTGCGTTTTTAGAACAAAAAAAGTGGAGAAACGACTAAATCCATGTCGTATGGTTTGTGGTTTAAATTCATAATACCTACCAACATTTTATGATTACTCATAAAATGTTGGTAGGTATTATGAATTTAATTTAATATGTAACTTGTAGTTTGAGTTGCATTTTTGAAAAATTAGTCACAACCTTCGTATATTTAAATTATTTTAAAACCAACAAGGTAGTTTCGCACACGACTTCAAAGTACAGAAGATCATATACTTACTCAAACATTTTTTGTTATTGCATTTCAATCTATAAAAAACGATAAATGCATTTTTTTTTTAAATTAAAGCAGTTGATGGATTAGTCCAACAGAACACCGTTATTATTATGTCTTTGAATCTAGTCAATAGAGCATCTAAACAAATGAGCCACGTCCCATACAAAAGTGTTCTAAAAAACGAAAAATGCATTGCGTCATGGGTGAAAACTGGTGATGGAATAGCCCAATTGAACTTCCAACACAGTTTTGTAATGTTTTTGAAACAATTTTATCGAACGTCTAGTCAAAATGTATACTTTTATGAATTTTATTACATACATTTTTGAAAATAAAATGCACCAATGCACTTTCCCTACACGAGATACAGACTTGTGCCCATACAAAAAAATAATACACTCATCGAGACCTTTCATTTGATGTATGTCTCAATGTGTTACACCGATGTGCCAAAATGCCCACTCTCCACAGTGGGTCCCACCATAGGTCAAAAATAAAAAAAGTAAATGTCAATTTTTTAAAATCCAATGATTAAACAACGTTCTACAATGTCCCATCGAACCAAAACCAAAAAAAATTTGACGGTTACCCTTTTTTTCATTTCTTAATAGCCATTCAAAGTCGGTATATAAAAAAAGGTACAGTTTTTTAATCGCTGCAGTTATAAGGTGTGAACTTGCGATAGTGATAGCGGGTGTTATAAATTGTGAACAGTATTAAATTGTTATGAATATTAAACGAGAAGGTTAATACTTTCTAAAAATATAAATTATATTGTTAAATAACATTAAGGCTAATTGTAATGGGGCTCGTTAGCGAAGCAATTTTAACTATTTTTATTTAGCTCAATTTTCATTAAATTAGAGATTTAGTTGGTTTGCCTTCGAGTGCCCTCTACAATTTAAGTTCTCAAATGAAGAATACCGTCCTACCTTTCGAAATAATAGCGCCGTTTTTTCCCCTTTTTTCCCCTTTTCGAGTAATACGAGTTTAAATGACGATGGACGGAGAAAAAAAAATTAAAACGTAAAACTTAAAAAATTCCTTTTTGGCACTATTATTTTTATAAAAAACTGAACTAGAGGGTAAGGGTAAAGTGCTCGACTGACAGGCAGGTCCATTTCCGGCATTAACCATTTTTTTTATATTTTCAAAAAAAAAAAATTTTTTTACCTTTTTTTATTTTTCTTCAAAATAACCAAAATTTTAAAAAACTGACTTGATGCATTTTTTTGCAATAATAAATCATATAAAATGATAATACAGGTGTTTCATTTAAAAAAAAATGGTCATTATATTTTTGACCGCACTTTGTATGGGAGGTGACCCACTGTGCTCTCCTTTAAATGAAATTAAGTTGATTATAAAATTCAGCTTAAGAAATATGTACATATGTAATTCCTTTCGATAAACTGACTATAAATACTACTAAGCCCTTCACAATCCGATTTCCTATTTACAGTATTGTCTTTATCTAAAATATGTTGTGAAGAGATCGCATCAGCGATCCCTTAATTAATTGCCTCAACCCTCAAAACAATTAATAGAACATTCAACCTGCTTCGATATTTAATATCCGAATTCCCATCGTATTACGTTTAATGATCAACTATAGCTATATATACATAAATACTCATAAAGTTCAACTGGCATCTTCAGTGCACGAGCTATATAATATGACACCAAATATACATACAACAACACTTTTAGTGATTGAAGAAAAACAAACAAGGGTTGCTGACTTATGTTAGTAAAATATGCATCATAAGCAAGCCAGCCCACTTGAACACTTGTGCATGGCTATTATGCTGATGCTGCATTTTATGGGAATTCTTATAGAATATCGAAGTATGGTTGAATATCAATATAGGCATTAATTTATTGTCAAATTTTTGTATAAAAGAGAAAAATAAAAATATAACAACTCACTTCTAATTCTACGCTCCAACATTGCGTTTCCTTTATAAAGCAACTCGCTGGGGGCAAAGCAATTTTGTCGTAGATATCATTAGTAATATAGACGCCCTATAGAGCTACTCGCTTTTGGGTAAAGGTTAAGGTAATTGCTAAAGAATCTAGCTCAACATACTCTAAGCGTTTCCAGCAGCAAGACAATACATGGCGATCTTGCCAGTCCATACTTTGAGACTGAGACCGAAGGAATTTTCCAGATTAGAAAACTAATATAATTTAAAAATAGTATATTTTGCAATAGTTAAATAAGCCGAAGGTACGAGAAACTTAAAGGATATCCCAACTAATTCAATTTGATGTTTTGTTTGACCTTTAGTCCAAAATAATGCGTTTCGCCCAGGCACAACAGTTGGGCTCATCAGTAAGATGCTGTTGTACCCTTCTTATACGAAAAATTTTTAGTTGATGATTACCAACACATATTATATTTTGCAGTGAAAACTCACTGTAAACTATATTATTTTAGGGGAATTTGATTAAATTCGTGCACCTAAATAGAATATTGCCCGTGGTCTGGCAAATATTAAGAAGAAGAAGGAAACGTAAACAAGAATTTGTTTTTGTTTTATGGACTTTATGAAATTAATTCAATTTGATGTTTTGTTTGACCTTTAGTCCAAAATAATGCGTTTCGCCCAGGCACAACAGTTGGGCTCATCAGTAAGATGCTGTTGTACCCTTCTTATACGCAAAATTTTTAGTTGATGATTACCAACACATATTATATTTTGCAGTGAAAACTCACTGTAAACTATATTATTTTAGGGGAATTTGATTAAATGCGTGCACCTAAATAGAATATTGCCCGTGGTCTGGCAAATATTAAGAAGAAGAAGGAAACGTAAACAAGAATTTGTTTTTGTTTTATGGACTTTATGAAATTAATTCAATTTGATGTTTTGTTTGACCTTTAGTCCAAAATAATGAGTTTCGCCCAGGCACAACAGTTGGGCTCATCAGTAAGATGCTGTTGTACCCTTCTTTTTATTTTGGACTAAAGGTCAAACAAAACATCAAATTGAATTAATTTCATAAAGTCCATAAAACAAAAACAAATTCTTGTTTACGTTTCCTTCTTCTTCTGGATATCCCAACTCACATACTCGAAATTTTTGAAGGCGGAGTCTTAATTGTTATTTGCGATGACGAAGACTTAAATTTGCCGTCTCCTTTATCAATATCAAGAGAAGATGAAAAAAATTTCAAAATTTTTTTAAAAATCCAAAAATTATTTTTTTGAAAATTTAATTTTTGGTTAATATTTAAATTATATAAATGCTACTTCACAAAAAGTTTCCTTGAAATCGAATAAGAAGTTTCGGAGATATTCGAATTTGAAAAAAAAACGGTTCTATGGCAGGTACCGTTAATAATGATTTTCAAAAAAAAATTTTTTTCATTGAAATATAGACCTTAGCTTAAAACTAACATTTGAATTTTTTAAACAAAATCGTTACAGCCATTTTCGAGATATTTCAATTTTACTTATATCGGTATATGACAAGTACCGTTATTTTTGGTCCAAAAAAATTAATTCCAAAAACCCCTCTGGAGAGTCGCTAAATAACGCTACATACCAAGTTTGACATTAATCGGTCCATAAGTTTAGGCTGTAGCTCCTTATACAGACAGACAGACAGACAGACAGACTGACAGACAGACAGACAGACAGACAGACAGACGGACTTCCGGGACCCATTTTTTTGGCATTGTCTACCATCGTAATGTCATGGAAAAATGCTATCTCAACTTTTTTTTTTGTACGAATGCATAACTTGATATATAGTACCTATATCGCAAGTAAAAAACCAAATGAGTTTTAAACTAAATAGTTTGACAAAGTGTGAGTTATAGATAGATAGATACCATTAGCTTAAAATCAAGTTTGCAGCTTTGAAAGACCGGTGCTGATACTTCGGTGCTCGACAAATCGCGAATTTTTCGGACTTTTTAAGTTTATAACTTTCAAAATGTAAATCGTGCATATTGTTTTGAAAATGTGTCTGAAAACCAGTTAAAGATGACAAATTTTGGTACAATTTGAGCGTAACCATAGCTCTGTAGGTTCAAAACTCCTTAAAAAAAATCACTCCAAAACTAGAATACTCTTGGGCCAAAGACTTCAACCATGAGACCGGTGTCAAATCAAACCTGAAGGCTTCTGCATATAATTTTAAATCATAGGAGTGGTTATAGAGATATTGCCGTGTTAAGTTCATATTAAGAATGCATTTTCTAGCAGAAGCATTAGACCTGTTTGATTATTTGGTATCAAATAGAAGGTAATTTCATTACTAATTGTGTAGTGATCACAAATTATGAATTAGTCTTGGGAGACAGTCCAATAATGAAATAATTTAATTTGAAAAATAACAGTTTTGTTTCTTATATATTTAATCTAGAGCATCGGTTCTCAACCAGTGGTCCGCGGACCCCTGGGGGTCCGCGTCAGCTTTTCCATAAAGCATCAGAAAAACGTGTTAAGCATTATTCTAATGTGACGCTCAACAAACTTTGTTCTTTTTATCTTTTTAACTAATTTCCTCGTATTGCATTTTCTTACCCCTCTCAATAATAGATACATATATGAATCTAATTTTAATTAATAAAGGATCACGAAAGGCTTTTCTAAACATGGGCTTGCTGCCTACTGACATAATGACATGCTAAATTCAATGATTTTTTTAAATATATTTTCCCACCGCTAGGGGTCGCGCATTTCAATACAAAAATGTATGTTTTCTTGCATTGTATTAAAAAAAAAAAAATGTTTCACTTCAGAGTTGGTACTAAAAAGAATTATATAAAATATATTAAGGAAGTAAACCAAAGTTTTAAACTGAAAAATAATAATTAAAAAATACTTTTACTCCGTAAGCCCTGACCTATCGTTTGTTTTTTAGGCTCATTTTTTCAGGTTTTGATTTCAATAAGGAATAACTAATGGAGGCTTTTTAGAGAAGAATAAATTAATGAAAAACAAAAAATGCCAAAGTCATTAAATAAAAAAAAAAACAAAAACAAAATGCAAGTATATGTGTTTTATAAGCCAATTTGTTTTTTTAATTTTTAAATATTCAAAGCGAATGCGTGACCGCGACCCTTAGCGGTCATTTTAAAAATTAAAAAAAATCTTTTTATACTTTTTTTTAAAATTTTAAAAATTAAAAAAAATCTTTTTATACTTTTTTGGATCAAATACAACTTTTGCGGGGGTATGTTTTTTTTCTATTTTTCAATTTATTTTTTTCAACATTCAATGTCGCTCCGGCCCAATGGGCAGGATTCACAGTCAGCAACAGTGTATAATTGTTAATTTAATGATTCTTACACATAATAATAGCCGTGTTGTATTGGTACTCAGTATTTTACTGAGTAAAGATTTAATGCTGTTTTTTGTGCTACAGCAAACGACTACTTTTATTTATAATTAACAATAATCCTTTATTGTTTAAGGGTAAAAAATGTACGTTTATAAATGTATGTTTAGAAAAAAAAATTATCTGTAAACCAACAAATAAAAAACTTTTGTTAATCCTTAGCAATGATTTGTTGTTGTTTCCCGTGCAAAATTTTACTAAGCTAAGTACTGAGTTACCAATAAAACACGGCTAATAAATTATATTTATTGTTGAAAGGGGTCCGCAAACTGACAATTTTTTTGTTAGGGGCCCGCATACTCTGCAAGGTTGAGAACCGTTGATCTAGAGTGTTGCTTACAACTAAATAAATTGGTTACTCTTTAACAGCTGATTTGTACATTATTTGAATATTAATAAAAGTGTGTACCTTCCACCATTTCAAAGTAAGGCTTGGTTTTCAAGTTAAATCAGAAATGCCGTTTTATCAGAAATGCACCAATGGATTTAACTGCACCACTTTTAGCTGGAGTATTCTTTAATGCTAAGGAATCATAATCACCAATAAAAACTCTTGAACGAATTTGTTCCATTCAAAAGGGTTTATTCAATAGACTGAAATAAGAGCATCTAAGTTACATAAAACTTTGAAAAATTATGTTCTGTTTTTTTTTCAATTTTTTTTTTGACAATTTTGATTTTGTGAACTAATTAAATTGTGCCATAAAATGGATTTATTTAAAATTCTAATAAAAGACAAGGTTTTGGCTTTACAAAAAGGTATAGCATGTAATTGTAGGTTTAACCGGTGATTTTAAATAAATTTTTTTCCAAAATAAGTTTAAATGCCCAAATTTTTTAACGAGGGAGAAATAACCCCCCTTTCTATACGATTTTTTTCTTGTCTCGAACAGACCTACACGCTTTAGCTTTTTGGCACACTCCTCCTAAATAACCCTGTATTTTTTTTACTAACTCTCCTGTACTATTATCGTTTTACGAATTTGTACAAATAAGTTCATTTTGATGTTTTCAAACAATTAATTTAATTTATTTTTAATTCCGATAGAAAATGAAATCTCATAAGATATCGTGGGCACAACGCCAAAACCACGAATCTGCAAAATTGTAGTTTTGAGAAAAACGGCTTCAAAGTTTTTGGAAATTCATGCAATCTTATGGGAACTCGTCCTACGGAAATTGATATTTAAGGCTTTTAGGCAGCAGATGGATTATTGGGTTCGAAGCAGTGGATAGAGGGACCGATAACAAGTAAAATGACGCATTAAAGTGAAAATGTCCAAAAATGCAGATTCGTGGTTTTGGCTTTGTGCCGACGATATGTAATTTTCGTGGGTTTCTGCTTTTCGAATATAATAATAATCAAAGCTTGCAAGCGATATTTTTGGTTGAGAAAATTTCAAAGGCTACAAATTCAGTGACAAGGAAAACGTAACTCGTCGCCGTAAGGCATTGAAAGGGCATGCGTAATTGCGTACTACTAGAGTGCGATTCACTTCGAAACATGAGTCCCGAGCTGGTACAAAGAGAGAGAGAGAAGAGTCATCATCACGCTTTGTTGCAGCAATCAAGACATTTGAAATCCGTGTTGAGCACAGCTGTTTGATAGTCTGTCCCATATTCACTCCCTACATATCCGCTCAAATATATCGGTTATGTTCAAAATTGTACCGATACGACTTCAAGATAACAGTTTTGTTGACACATAGTATTTCTAGATGATGGTTCACCTTTGACAATGTCGCAACGCGTTATACGTTAGGATTTTCAGCGCCAAACACTAAAAGTGTCTGTTGTCAACAAAAAGAAACGAAATTTTTTGAAAAACGTTTATACAGAATTTGTCGATGTTTTTTATGTAGACTTCCATTGAAAAATCAACTTTCAACTGGACGCCACTTGTGGAAATATATGAGATAATAATCAATATTTTAAATTCACTGTATCAACAAAAATTTTGTCCTATCTTTCTCTTTATTCTAACAAATATCGTGCAATTTGCATGAAAAGGTTCCAATAAAACCACGATGTGTGCAACTAATCAAAAGAGTTGGTGACACAAACACAAATTTATGGTTTTCTGCTACCGCTCAAAGACATTTTTTATATCATTTTTATATACATATTTTTGGTTGAATTGTGAATTGAGAGCCTCTACTAGAGACATTCACAAAAACAGCACAATTTTTTAATGCAGGCAGATTCGTACAAAAAATTATTAAATAGAAACAAATTCTAAAGTTATTTGCCTTTGATTTTCACGTGATTTTATTCTTAATTATTCATTATATTTGCAAGCGGAATAAAATATATTTTGCATTCTTTTCAAAAAATATCAATTTATAAAATGAATAACATCAATTTTCGTGATTTTTGTTTTGCTTAAATGTGGAAATGGAGCAATTAACACATCTATCTATTTTTATATATAGATAAAATAATTAAATTAAACTTTAACTGTTGTTATTTTGAACATGATTAATTTTGTTAGAGTATAGAATTTGTAGCTTAGGGTTTTTTTTTTGGTACAAAAATCAATTTATTTTTTGATTAAGATCTGTCAAAAAACTGATTTTGACAATTTTTGCATTCGTTTGGCCAAAAAATTGATTTATTTTTTGATCTTTAGATCAATTTTCCAGATCTGGATTTTTCGGCAGATTAACGCCTCTTTTAATAACACCACTAAGCATAACATTGGCATTCATCTGCTTGACAAGTTTTTATTTGATAATAAAATTTGTTTCGGTTTCAATAAAGAATGAAAATAGTTTTGAATTCAATTGGAAGTAATTTTAAGTGAATTAATTTATTAGTCCAGCTCATCTTCGGATAATAAAAAATCAACGGTCGAATCAATATTTGACAACTGCGATTGCTGCCTTGTTCACAGAAAAAAATACACACCAATACTATAGCAAATAAAAATCAATCTAAAAATGTAATCTTTTCGTAATGAAAGAAATCAATTTATAGAGCAAAATATAAATTTAACATTTTTATAATCAGCAACATTGACATTGCTATGCTGTACCTTCTGATACTCAATTTTTGGAATTTACATTAATTTTTGAACTTGTTAATAAATGTTTGTTTCAATTTTTTTTCTTTTTTTTATTTGATTCTAACGTATGCTTTATTTTGATTGCAGGTCATGCAAGGTCAAAAGATGTATTGGATTGTGAAGGGTTTCCTTCGCCCTGATAAAACACGAATTTGTCCAAAACCAACCCCCGAAACTCATCCACTGCTTACACGAAAAATTAATGTATTGTGTCGACTTTTAATCAACAATCAATTTAATGAACATAAAAAACGTCAAGATGCTCTTCAATTATGTGCTTTATCAAATTCTTCACCAAATTCAGCTAATTCTGCCAACAATATAACAGATCCACCGATAGACAATACTGTTTCGATGCATAGTGATTCAAATACTTCTTTCCAACCAAAAACTCCGAGTTCTCCTTTTTGCCATCCAGCCCATCCGGCTCACCCAGATCAAAATACTATCAGTTTGAAGCTCAAAGTTTTACCAATGCAACGAAACATCTCCGATCAAGCAACAACCATATTGGAACAAATGGTGTCACAAGCATATGGTTTTGTGCGAACCAACATATCATTTCGAAAAATACTTAGCAGCGAACTTTTTGAGATTTTTCCACCCGCAAAACTGAACTCTAATCACCATTGGCTTGTGTTAGATATTAGTAATGACTTTTCACATATATTTATACCGGAACTAAAAGACCTTCTCACATTGGATCGCATTCAAAAAGTAATGGCATATGCTCTTGCCAAAAACCGAATTGTAAAAATGCAATTTAGTCAAAAATCTTTATTCAATGCTTATGTAACACCAAAATCAAGAAGAAAACTTTACTTTGGACCATATCGACAGAGTGTGACCGCACCCAAGCTTGTTCTACTCCAGAGTGTTGATGGACAGATGATGCTAAGAGAGGTATATGAATCTAGACATCATATAATTCCTAAATCATTTAGCACAACAGCATTTTGGGTTGTACAAAAATGTGGAAAGATATTTCTTGACGTTGAGGAAGACCAGCTTGTCCAAGTTCAAGTTAATGAACCCTATTTAAAAGATGCCAATGACCATAGTTTTTCAAATAATAGTAATATCCAGAAAATTTGTAGGGACGGAGTTAAACTAATAGAAGAACATTTAACTGAATTAAACCCTCCATTTCAACAAAGTATTCAAGTGCAACAGGAACCCCAAATTCTAGAAAGCGAACAAGATCTCCAATACAGTAAAGTACAACAAGACTCTCAAATTGAGCAAAGCAGTAAAGATCATCCTACCGTGGTGCTTTCAAACGTTGTTACATCAACAAATTTAGAAACTCAGCAAAATCTAATTGATGATGTTCAAACATTTGCAGATACAGAAAATAAAAACTCTAAAACGTTAAATAACACAAATTATTTGGATGATGACGATGATGATTGCGTGATCGTCGACAATAAGGCGTCTGCACCATTAATAGTCGCTCCTCCTGTTCCTTCTGCTCCAAATGTTCTTGGAGGAAAACCGGAATCGAATCCAGTTTCTTCTATTGATTTTCCAAAAACTAATTCAAACAAAATAAATTACACCATATCTTATGGTGGAGAAAACTCATCTCTAATGGTGATTCAAAACGAATGCGATCGGGATCCCATTGTTATGTCTGATGCAGTTAGCAATTCTTTTACTATATTATCAACTGATTCGCAGCCTTCTATAATTGAATTACCCGAAAACCAAAATCTTAATTTACAGAAAAAAGTACAACAACCATTGCCAATTAATACTATATTTGATTTATCCTCGGAAGATTACATACCTATGAATTTAAAAGCAACTAACGATGTTAACCCTGATGAAGTAATTCTTAAAATTCCAAAGAATGATGCTAATACTGTATTGTCTGTATCGCCTGATCATCTGGGCTCAATTTCGTCAAGTCCAAATAACAATAAACCAAATGATTCCTCAACTTTCAAACAAAATAATTTTATTTTACATACTGAAAGAGAGAAAGGAACCACCGAAATCTGTTCAAATATTACGAAAATCAATGAAGTTTCAATGAAATTGAATAAAAATATAACAATTACAAAGTTAACACCAGACGTTGAGCAAAACCCATCCGAACCTTTGACTTATTTAAGAAAATCTTTACCTATAGGTTTTCAAAAACCTGCTCCAATAACGCTAAGTTCCGGTTCAAGATTTGTCACACCTTTACAGAAGCAAAACACGACGATTCCAAGTGCATCTCAAATGGATCAAAGTCGAAAAAAAACAATTGTTCCACAAAACGCATCACAAGCCTTGCGGCTGCAAAAAACTCCTGCAACATTTCGTCAAATAGAACAGCGACATATAGTTGATCAAATTTTGGGTAATAACCAGCAAACTTTGGTACGTGGAAAGGGTGGATTAGTAGTGCGAACTCCATCAACACTAAATACTATCATATCAGCAGGAAACTCTCCTTTGATAACGCCAGAACTGAATTCTGTTAGTTCAGGAGCACGATTACGAGCACCTGCTACAATACGTCAAATTGTACGAATGCCTGCGCGTGTGTCCTTAAATAACCATCCAAGTACCACTTCACCGCATCAAATATTAAGACAAAATTTGCCAGACTCTCTGCAGTCCCAACAAAAAAAGATTTTTAAGCGAGGGCCAAACCAAATACCAACGAAACAAATTTTAACTAGTGTAAAATCCTCATCAACAGATATTTCTCTACAACCCCAATATGACCCTTTACACATATCAGATAGATCCACAAAGATTGCTACCAATATTATAGCACAATCAAAGGTTCTTAATGGCATAAAGACTGTTCTTGATACTGCGAAGCAAAATACAACTCAAGGACATACTGTATCGTCATCCACTGGTGCAGTCGGAATAAAAAGCACGGGAACACCTGTATCTCGGGCACAGTTTAGAGTACAACCAATTCAAAAAATGCCTGCGGAAATTGTTTCATCTACCATTAGAAGAGACTCGTCCGCAGATAAAAAGACTTCACAAGTTAAAGGCATACCTATTGACCTACCACGTCTTAAGAAATTCGCTATTGTAAGTTCCCCAACACAAAACACAACGATCATTACACCACCGCAAGCTGAGACAAATTATAACAACGATGCAGGAGCCAGCAGATCCTGTTCAATAAGAAACCCTAATGCATTTGGCAGAGACATTCCTGAAAAAGTAATGTCTTCAGGTATTAACACGAATTTCAACCTTCAAGCAACTGATAAAGGAACTATGTCTTTAACTGCAACAAAAGCAAGTTCAGCTGGTTCATCAAATGCAAGTGCAGAATATGGATATTTTCATGCTAATATAGAAGGTTTGCCGAAGTTTGTAGTGAAACGTGTTGGTGAGGATTTTTTGATCAAAGTTCCAAACTTCAATGGAATACTAAAATTGGCTGGATTATCAACAGTTTACAATTATTTGAACCAGTGAGTATGAATTATAACATATTATATTTCTTAGCCCCAGTTTTGTAGTAGAAATTTAGACTATTTTTTAGGTTAAACTTCAGTTGAAAAATTTTCTTAGTTTAACAACCATATTATTCACTCTGGATTTAGTTTGGATTAAAGTGAATTTTGAATCCAATCACTCAAATCCGAATTTCATAAATCCAACGATTTAATTTTTAAAATAATTTACGCCAAGCTTGATTCCATCGCTTTGCATAAACTGCTTGTTCCTTTTAATAGCATAATTTGCTACATTTTTGCAAGATGTTGTATTTTTCTTGCATAAAATAATACACAAAAAACACCTTCATATTTATATGATAAGTTAAACTTTGCCCAGTCTGCTCGAACCTTGAATATTATTACCCCTTTATGTACATATCTAAATTCATCGAGATTATCTTATAACTTTAAACGAGCTAAAATTGTTTATATATGTATATATAAATATATACATATATATGTATATAAAATTGAGATCTCGGAAACGGCTCTAACGATCTCGATGAAATTCTCAGGGTTTGTTTATCTAAGCGAGTTAAAAGTATTTTTGGAAAAATCCGCCCACTGCCACGCCCACTTTGTTAACATAGAATTTTGTTTTTGTAACAACTTTAAAAATGTTGATGAAATTTTCAGGGTTTGGTCCTCTAGGCGAATAAAATATTTTGGAAGTACTTTTAGAAATATGCGCCCACAGCTACGTTTATTTTTCTCACATATAAGTTTTATGGTTATTGATTTCGATGAAATTTTGAGGGTTTTTTCCTCTAGGCAAATACAACATTTTGGAATTATTTTGTCTTATATATTAGTTTTTTTTTTCGCGGAGACAGATTCAACGATTTCAATAACATTTTGAGGGATGGTTCCATGTTTTACGCACTGTTCTTTTTCTTTTTCTAACAATAACTGAACAACATTTTTAAGATCATGACTTTTTTGATCATGTATTGAAACTCTTAAGTAATTTGTTAATTTGGTATCACTAAATACACTGTGCAAGTTTTTCGACCTGTCTGAGACAGGTGCGCCATTAACTGTTTCGCCCTATTCGGACCCGAGAAATCGATTTGAGAATTTTCCACTGTTTCTGCTCAAACGTTATTTGCTACCAGTAGAAAGACATTATAAACAATTTTGAACAATTTATTTGAAAGTTTTGTGATTTTTTTTTTGAAAAAATTTAATAAAAATCGAATTTTTTTACATTGTTTATCGTTTTTTCGCTGTTTTTGTTCTCTTTTGCACAAATACATTGCATGTTTTCCATTAAAAATTAATTTAACTGTCAATTTAGTGTTGGTTAAACTTCAACAGTCTATCGATAGCATCGATAACAAAAAAATATCGAGTAGGGTAGATGTACCCATTTCCGAACAGCTCCAGTAGCCGAACACTTTTCACTTAAATATGTAAAATCAAACTGTTTTGTCCCGTTAGAAGTAAAAACCCGGTTAAACTAGAATCTATATACTATATTCGATCACTCCTTGCGATATCTCGCTCAGAAATCTATATTTTCTTGTTCAAATAGCTTTCAGTTTGTCGGAAGGATCAGATGCGTAAAATTATCGTATTTTTTTTTGTAAAAAAATTAGTTTGAGTGGTCACATGAAATAGTGTTTTTTTGAATAAAAATAAAGTTTAGGCTAAATTTTATAATTTTATGCATTAGTTTAGACAATAAGTAATTGATTTTAATATTTTTTTTTTTTTAAATTGTATATACTTATTCTTATTTTAAACTGTTCGGAAATAGGAAGCCAATTTTTATGATTTTCCTTTCTCCGAACAGTACTGTTTGGAACTAGGCAACTGCTTTTAATTTTATTTATTTAATATTTTTTTTAATAAATATTTATACAAATTTATAAATATTTAAACAAAATAAATAATTATTCATATTTCATAAAAAAAATGCACTTCATTTCTTCTCCGAATACAACCCACATCGTGCTACACATGTAGCCGGCAGATGTTGGAGCTCAAAAGTCACTGTCGAGCTTCAATGTGGGAATGGATCAGTTTAAAAGGCAACGAACGTTGGAAAATTCCTAGGTGACAAAAGCAAACTTCTGCGGACTGTTGTGCACGTTTTAGAAAATAAAGACCTTTTTGGTTTTGTACAAATGCATTGCGCATATATGGAATTAATCCCTTCGCGGTCGACCATACAAAATGCATCCATAGTAACTTTCTCTTATATGTCTACCAACCAGTTATTAGAATGCACATCTAACGCTACGTATTCATAGCCATAACTTAAAAAAAAGTTCGTTTTAAAAAACCGTTCTTAAATTTGTATCGGAAGCACCGACAAAACTGAGCCCATTGAAGAGCCAGAACCAAATGATATAGGCCCGTTTCCTATATGGTTTATAAATATATATGTATGGAACATTTTTGTTTACCTTGAAAGTTCCATATTTTTGTTATTTAAATTAATTCTAAAAGAGTTTTTATCTAAATAATAGAAGAAAATTGTTAAAATTTATGGTGTTCGGAATTAGGCACATTAGTGTTCGGAATCAGGCACCTTGTGTTCGGCTTCTGGTGAAAACGACATGCCTTCGGTTTTTATTTTTTTATAAGAAAACTTTTGTACTCATTGACAAAATTTTATTTTTTTATAATGAAGTATTCTTACACCTTTCGTAAAAAAATATTTTAACTTTTTTTCTTCAATAAATAATTTTTTGCAGCTTTTTTACTTTTGAATTACCGTTAACTGTTCGGGTATTGGTACATCTACCCTATATCGATACTTCACAAAACTATCGATAGTTTCAATACTTCCAAATTATTTTACCACAAGGCTACCGATATTATCGATAGTTTTTTTTAAAACTATCGATACAATCGATAGTGGAAACTATCGATACAATAGATAATATCTACCAAACACTATGTTAATTAGTTGTTTACATCCAATGTCAAACGAAAACTAAACTTGTAGTTCAAATTGTGTGTTTCTCACATTTTTCTAAAAAAAAGTTGCCATTTTGAACAAATAATTAATTTACACTTAAAAACGGATTTTCAAAATTTTCCACTAACCGGTTTATGGGAGTGCCGATTTGCCTCCCATCGGCAACGCACGTGTGAAAGTCTCGTCCCGTCGGAAAAGAGTGTTCTCGTTTTGTTTTTAATTTTTTACATAGTTTTTATCATTTGTGTTTTTATTTTTGTTTACAATAAATAATTATTTAAAAAAAAAAACAATAGCCCATTTAATAAAAAATATAAATACATAAAACCCACAAATTAAACCAAAAAAAAATAACCTCGCGGCGTGCATATAAAATAAATTCATAAAAAGTGCAATAACAAACAACAACAACACCTCAGTACCTCTCCCGCAATAAGAAAAAAAAAAAACAAACAATAGTTCACTGTCCCTAACCAAATTATATAATACCAAAAAAAATACAAATACAATAACAACAACAACCGAAGCATCGCCAAATCACAAAAAAAAAGTCTCGCGCCTCTAAATAATAGTCTTCAGTGCATGTGCATAACGAGTTTTCCTTCTTTTCCTTCCCCCATCATTCTCGCAGTCGAATTAGCTTAATGATTGTGGTATTGTGAGCACGGTTGCCGGAGTGGGTAGGATCCTACCAAACTGGGTAGGTTTTTTCACCTTGGGTAGGTTGGTAGGTTTGAAGTCAATTTGGTAGGTTTTTCCAAGTTCTTTCTCTAAAATAATTTTATTTTTAATAATTGACAAACAAAAATTGTAATTATGTCAAATCTACCCAAAATATTTGTGCCAAACAAATGTGCCCATCTAAGCCGAGAGTAATAATATTAACTAATGTATGTAAACGCAGTATCCTCATCAGTGGTACCACTTTATTTCAATTGAAGTAGATCTACTTCTTTTTTTCAAAAAAAAATTAAAATCTACTTCCTGCTTCGCACCATCACAAAAATATCGAAATCTACTTTATTTTAAAATGTCTGTTCCAATCACCCCTGTTTTGAATTTTTAAAAATCCTTCATTTGGATTGAGCTTTAGGTTATTATCTTTCAAATAAGCTATAGAAGATTTTTGTATATAAAATAGTTTATTTTTAATTTTGAATTGAAATTTTTGCCGCACTGGCGAAAGTGCGAGAGTGCAATGTTAGAAAATGGCGTCACGTTTTGTGGTAGCTGCCATGGTTCATCGATTTATAAGACGTTATCACGTCAAAAAACGAACTGTGAATTAGTATTAATATTAATCAATAAAATGTATGTTTTTATTTTTTTAAATAAAATATCAGTAGGAAATTGCTGTTGTTTTTTTTAACAAGAATTTATTATCTTAAAATCGAAAATTTTCGATGGGTAGGTTTTTCTTTGAATTGGTAGGTTTTTTTGGAAACTTTGGTAGGAAATTTTTTATGCGAGTGGCAACCGTGATTGTGAGTGGAGCTTCATCTCATAATGCCGCAATCGTTATCAGTTCGACTCCAGACAGATTATTGTATGTATTAATAAATAACCAGGGGCGGATCGATACAAATTGTCACTAAGGCATATCCAAAGATCATATAACTAGTAAAGATGTCGCACGTAGAACAAACTTCTGTGCTTGAAATTTTCTACCATCAGATTTTACCCATAGGTCCAAAACATGTATCCAAGAATTAAATTGTTGAGAAACATTTTAAAATTTTTCGATGACTGCGTAGAAAAGAGAGGGTTGATTTTTATAGATGAATTTATTTAAAGGGAGGAAGCGAGATAGTAGTTAAATGTTGATACGAATAAGGAAAAGAAAAAAAAAATACATTTGTCTGCGAGAATGTACCTATGAAATAATTTTTTTTTTTTGTTAAATTATTCAGGAAACTGATATTAACACATGATTCAAAATAATAATTTATATAAGAATAATTTTAGATATATATATGACACGAGTGTATGAGCAAAATTGTGTGAAAATGAATTTCAACCCTCAAATTGTCAATAGGTCCAAATCATTATAATGCAGAAATCCTTCGCAACATTAAAAAAAAGTTCTTATCATGAGTGGGAAAGAGAGAGTTATTTTTAATAGATTTCTTAAATGCGAAGGACCGAGATGTAAGTTGAATAGGAACAAATGAAAACAAAAAGGATCGTTTTGCCGTGCGGGTATATATTTTGTTTCACAACTGGATTGCTTCGCACATGCAGGGCGAAGACGAGATGGCTAGTTTTAAAGATTGATGAAAAAAAGAAGCAAAAACAACTTTTGCAAGTGACTGGTGTGCTTGAGGTGGGTAGGTATAGGTAGGTATACGTGTAAGCAGAAGAAGGTTGATCAGTTTTTTTTTGGTTTTAATTTTTTTTTCGATGGTAGTTAGATATTTAGATATTTTTTTAAGTGGAGGGTGGTTTTCTATTTCTATATTTTTGTTTCCTTTTTGAATAATCGCAAAGCCACAGGCGCATTGCTTTTAGGTGTAAGTACACACGTAATAAGGTAGGATTTTTTTTCCTTTGCGACAGCAATCGTCCTTGAAAAATGTAGTTCATTGTATTTTGGTTGGAAAAAGAAATTCAAACAAGTGGTAGGTAGGTAGGCAGGTAGGTAGGAAGTGATAAAAATGATCATTCTTGGTTTGTTGTTATTTTCTTTAGTGAGGTAGGTTATGTAGGTATCTATTGATATTGAAAGATTTATTTAGTGTGGATCAGGGCTGTAAAAAATTCTATTTAAAAATGCATTTGAAATTAAAAAAAAAATGATTGCAACCAAAAATATTTTGCATAAAAAAATGTTATTGCAACTGAAGAATACCTATTTGGATATAAAATTAAATTTTTATTGCAACTGAAAATATTTTGCACACAAAAAAAATTAAAAATGTTGCATAAAATATTTGTTCATGATCTTAGGCGATTATCTTTGCATTTATGTTATTTTGCAATTATTAAAAATATACTATTGGAGATACAAAAATCTTCTATAACTTATTTGAAAGGTAATAATGTAAAGGTGAATACCACAAAAGGATTCTTAAAAATTCAATCATTAAATAGGGTAAATAGGGGTAAAACGAAATTGCAATAAAGTGACTATTTTCTTAAAGCAACGTTGTAGAAAACTGATTTTTTTTTTAAATTGGTAGAAACATTTATTGGAAGGCTAACGAAGGTTTTGAAAAATTCTAGAAAATTTCAAAACTAAGTTATAAACGATTTTCTTAAACTAAAACATGAAGTAGACCTTTGACATAGTTGTAGGTAGGGGACATTTTTTTGACAATTTGAAAAATGCCATTTGAAAGATAATGAAAAAAAAAATTAAGGGTTTCTGCGTTTCAAAATATGAATTTTTGAAAAACTAAAAACCTAACCATTTAAGAAATCTATTAAAAATAACTCTCTCTTTCCCACTCATGATAAGAACTTTTTTTTAATGTTGCGAAGGATTTCTGCATTATAATGATTTGGACCTATTGACAATTTGAGGGTTGAAATTCATTTTCACACAATTTTGCTCATACACTCGTGTCATATATATATCTAAAATTATTCTTATTTAAATTATTATTTTGAATCATGTGTTAATATCAGTTTCCTGAATAATTTAACAAAAAAAAATTATTTCATAGGTACATTCTCGCAGACAAATGTATTTTTTTTCTTTTCCTTATTCGTATCAACATTTAACTACTATCTCGCTTCCTCCCATTAAATAAATTCATCTATAAAAATCAACCCTCTCTTTTCTACGCAGTCATCGAAAAATTTTAAAATGTTTCTCAACAATTTAATTCTTGGATACATGTTTTGGACCTATGGGTAAAATCTGATGGTAGAAAATTTCAAGCACAGAAGTTTGTTCTACGTGCGACATCTTTACTAGTTATATGATCTTTGGCATAACACTAGTGATAATTTGTTTTGTTGAAGCTCAAATTGGAATTTATGTAAGACATTCAATATAGATAATTGTCGGATAAGGTTTTTTAAAGTTTTAGTATATTTAAATGGTAGGTAATTTCAGGGTCGATTATGCCAACATTCGTGGGCTTAGATCGAATTTTTGCGATGTGTACATTTATACTGTGCAAAACAGGCCAGCTGTTTTGGCACTAGGTGAGACCCAGATAAGTGAAAATTCGGAATGTTCTGAATTCAATCTTAATGGGTATTGCTTGGTGCCATTATTCTTTTCTCACCACGGTCTCGCCATCTATATTCGAAATGATGTTGCCTATCAACTTCAACCACAATACGGTCAGTGCATTAACACTAATTTTAACTTCATGTGGTTCAAATTTACAATTAACAAGCGCATCATCCATACATGTTTTATTTATCGAAGTCCAAATCTGGATAGTAATTCAACTTCTAATGAATTTGATGCTCTATCCGACTCCATTCAAAGGATTGTTACCCTTCACCCTCACACTGAAATCGTCATTACGGGCGATTTCAATGTACACAATTCTTCTTGGCTTCGCTTTTCGGGCCAGACAACACCCGAAGGAAGGTATGTTGAGATTTTTGCTGAGTTAAACCACTTAACTCAACTAGTTAACGAGCCGACTCGAATTTCGGACGTCGCTGGTCGGGCTAAAAATACTCTAGACTTGTTTCTTACCTCTGACCCTGATGAATACACTGTTAGTGTATTATCGCCTCTAGGCACATCAGATCATTGTGTCATATCTGCGAATTTCTCTTGTCAAAAAAATCCAGTTACAGAAAAATTTCCTAAGAGAACTGTTTGGCAATATGAGAAAGCCAACTGGGAGGGTCTCAACGCTTTTTTCAAAAACTTTAACTGGTCGCTATGTTTAATCGATAGTGACGTTGATTCCAGTGCAGATATGATCACAAACTTAATTCTCTCCGGAATGAGAAATTTTATCCCGATTAGGGCTAAAACAATCAAATCGAAAGAGAATTGGTGGTTTGATTCGAGCTGCAAAGAGGTTATCAAGGAAAAAGAGGTAATGTTCCGTTATTATAAAGCCAACCCCAATGAGGAAAATCGGATAAGATTTAAGCAAGCTAGAAAGGCCAGCAACGCCCATATTCGACGAATCAAATTTTTACATGAGCAAAAATTAAGACAAAAAATACTACAGTGTCCCACAGGTAGTAAAAATTTTTGGTCATTTGTGAAAAATATTCGAAACTCTACAACATCTTCGGTTCCAACGCTCGTTTTCAATGACACTCCTTTTGTTAGGTCTCTTGAGAAAGCCAACCTTCTCGTCAGGCAGTTCGCTGCCAATTCAACGTTAACAGAAAGTGTCATGACTCCCCCTTCACTTGAGCGAGTAAATAGTTTTATGGGACCTATCTTTTTTCGTACTCGTGCAGTGGCAAGAGTTCTTAAAGACCTTGACATACACAAATCCGCTGGCCCGGATAGTATCCCTCCCATAGTTCTGAAGAGGTGTTCTTCTACGCTGGCAAAACCACTGCGTAAGCTTTTCCATCTGTCCTACTCTACAGGTCTCTTTCCGAGTGGATGGAGAACAGCATTTGTCCAGCCTGTCCCTAAAAAAGGCGAATCTTCTTCACCCTCTAACTATCGTCCGATTGCACTTACGTCCCTTCTTTCCAAGGTCATGGAAACGCTGATTAGTTTCCAGCTTAAGAAATATCTTGAAGAACGGAAGCTTCTTAATGACCGGCAGTATGGCTTTCGTAGCAATAGGTCCACTGGTGATTTGATGGTTTATCTCCGATCAGTGGAACAAATCTTTACATCGTTTTGGAGAAAGTAAGATTGTTGCGTTCAATTCAAGTCGTTTTGGATGGATTCAAGTCTGAAACCCATAATATAAACGCTGGTGTGCCCCAGGGCTCCGTTTTGTCTCCGACTCTCTTTCTCATTTTCATTAATGATTTGCTCTCTGAAACTTCTAATCCATTAAATTGTTTCGCAGATGATAGTACCCTCAGCTTTTCATATTCGTTTGAAGATTCACACCCATGTCCTTCGGATGTGGAACTCCAACGGCAAAATATGATAAGCTCATTAAATTCTGATCTCGAATGCATTGTCCAATGGGGAATAAGAAACCGCGTAGAATTTAATGCTTCTAAAACACAATGCTGCTTACTATCATTAAAACGAAACCTTCCCCCTTTGCCACTATCCATGAGTGGTACTTGCATAGAGGAAACTGATCAGCTTTCGATTCTAGGTATGTCCATTACAAACCACCTTTTGTGGAATGAGCACATATTCGATGTAGCCAAAAACTCTGCGAAATGCTTAGGTTTCCTCCGAAGATGTAAGAAATATTTCACCCCTTCTGATCTGGCTATAATCTATAAAGCATATATTCGCCCAAAGCTCGAGTATAATTCCCATATCTGGGCAGGTGCTCCTAAGACCCACTTGAGTTATTTGGATAGAATTCAAAATAGAGCTTTTAAAATGATAGGTGATAGGTCCATTACTGATACAATCCCATCTCTTGAGCACCGCCGGAATGTATCATGCCTGTCCTTATTTTATAGGTACTTTTTTAAAAAATGTTCTAATGAAATAGCTAGCTGCATTCCTCCCCTTAAACAATTCAACCGTAATACTCGTACTTCAAGGAATGCCCATCAGTTTACACTTGAGTCCAACTTCGGACGTACCGTCAAATACAGAGATTCTTTCTTTAGTCGTACTACTAGAATGTGGAATGCATTACCCGCCCCAGTTTTTCCCTCCCATTTTAATGTTCAGAACTTTAAAACCAATGTGCATCGGTATCTCCTTTTACATCCCTTCCTCTTTTCCTAAAGCTCGTACTGTGTATATATGAGGCTATGAGAACAATAGTGGCGTAAGCCACAAAAAGGAAGTTTTGAGCTACGAGTGATTTAAGATACAGGGTTTTTCAAAACAACACTTTTTTGAGTGCCATCTAGTTCTGAGTGTATCTAGCTACATAAATCTATTTTTGTAATAAAGTAGATATATTAAGAGACTAAGTTTTTATGAAAAACTCATTTTTGAAAAAAAACCGGTTACGCCACTATTGCTCTCATAGCCTCATATATACATATTAAGGGTACCCAAAACCCCTTTAGTGCGCGCTCATTATAAAAAAAAAAAAAAAAAAACCACTCCAAAAAATTGCTGTTTAGGCCTCAGTTATAGCTATCAGTAAAATCCATCATTAAAAATTTTGTTTAGCTATTTTGAATACTTTAAACTTTTATTTTGAACAAAATATTGATGAAATAAGTTGAAAGCTCATTTTTACTAATTTTTTCAAAAAGAAGCATTGCATTTGGTGTTAAATTTTATTCCCAAATCCATTTTATAAATTTTACTGATGAAGTTTCATTTTACTGAACAACTGTTTTCCAAATGCCAAACAAAAATCCGTTTTGTTTTACTGATGGCGTTTCATTTTTACTGTTCCGGTGCCATCATTAAAAAAAATTACTGATGCAATGATCAGTAAAAAAATATTTTGGCGAGCGAATGGTCAAATAAACATTATAATTTAATGACGTAAATTTACTGATTGCTATGAACGCTCATCAGTAAAACATTTCAGATTCCTGATGGTTCAATTTTCAATGATGGATTTTACTTATAGCTATAACTGAGGCCTCAAATTTGACTTTTATCACTGAAAGTTATAACATTTAAAGATACCGAGCAAAGCTCGGTCAACCAGGTACTTTTATGTTTATGCCACCAGGCTATGGAACTCCTTACCATTGTCTTTAAAACAAGTAATAGGAATATTAGAATTCAAAAAAGCATTGATTAATCATCTTAATTCATCTTATCACACAAACAGTAAAAAGAATACATTAAATTTTTTTTTTTTTAATTTAAAATTGTATCTTATGTTATATAGTACAGGTAAAATAGTACATAAAATCAAGAAATAAAAAAAAAATTGTTACACTCATGAAACTTGGCAAAAAGTTTGCTTTTGGGATAAGAACCAAGTACAAAAAAGTCTATAAAAAAAAGTTGGGTGGAAGGGTGCTTTTTCGCGGACAAGAGGGAGGAGCTGAAGGTCAAAAATATACTGAGAAAAATTGTTTGTTGAATATCATCATATGACACATGTTTTCAAGGTATTTTTTTATGCTAAATCTAATGACATAAAAATAAAGTCAATACGATTGCTCTAAGAAAAGTTATTTCCGATTAAAAACCAGGGTGGTTGTTTTTTGACCTCAACAGGTAAAATATAACCGAAACCCATGTGAAAAACATACTACACTGACAAAATTTGGGATGAAAGTTTAAGATAAAACAGGGACAAAGGATTCATAAAGTTTTTAAAAATATTTTGGGTGAAAGGGTGTTTTTTTGATAGGTTAAGTTGTGTGTGAGAAAGGTATCATAACAGCTAACTTATATTTTTTTAGTTTTTAAAACTTGGTGAAATAGTTTTGTTTCGTATAAGAACTAAGAATCTATAAAAAGTAAAAAATTATTTTGAGTGAAAGGGTGTTTTTTTTTTCAAGAAATGATGAAATTCGGAATTAGTACCACAAAAACTGGGAAAAAATTGTTACACCAATGAAAATTGGTAAAAATGCCATCGTTTAGAAGATATTAGCTTTCAGAGGGAAGACTATACGAAAAATTGTGTGTGTTTGTCTTTTATTTTCAACATTTAACCTTGAATAACTTTTTGTGTACACATGGGATTTTTGACATTTTACTTTTATCGATGTTTCAATACTCTGTGCAAGTTTTCAGCTCTATGCGAATTTTTTCCAGGTTTTACGATAGACTAAACTCCTTAAGAATAAAATACAAAATACGTGATTTTTTCGTATAGTCCTCTCTTTGAAAGCTAATATCTTCTAAATGATGGCAGCTATGAAAAAGTACATCTTAATCTTTTTTATGGAAAACATCATGGGCTTTAAAATAAATTTAAAATATTTTTCAAAAACAGCATTTTAGAAGAGTTAAGTATAAAAAACTGATATTTTTGTTTGCTCTTTTTTATGTTTATTTTGTCTGGACTATAAGTTTCGGTAGTAAAACTTTTTCATGTCATTAAGGTTTACTTTCTTCAGGCTTCTTTTATTGGATTTTTTGATTATATTTTATTTGAAAATTATTCACTCATAGAATTCACGAAGAACACATTTCCGACGTTTTCCAACAAGTTAAAGGTTCGAAGAGTGCCTTCCACTCTACTATCACAAAAATGCGAGATTTTACCCGTATTTCTACAGTAAAACTCTTCTGATGCTGTGCTCTTTATCCTGCAGAAAAGTCTACCTAAAGGGTCCAAATAAATCACTAAACTCTGAAAAAGTCATTTTGAGAGTGAGCTTGCATGAATTTGCAGTGTACACAAGACGATGGAAAATCAAGGTCTGTCTTATTAAAATATAGAATATTGACTATAACAATTACTTCGACCTAATGGCTATAATATCGCTGTAAAGCAGTTCGCCCCTTCCTAAAACAAATTAGAAATGATTTAAACCTTCCAAGATACACACATTTTATTTAATTCCTCGGAAAGAACACACACGCTGCAAATCTCTTTCTTATGTTGATTTTAAGATGGTTAAAGGCCTGTAGTCCCATGTAGAGTATGCTGGCTTGTGCTCTACTAGTTCTGGTCCGGATAATATTGAACTCTTCTACATTTCTTAGGTTATAAGGTATTACTCTTCTTGTAGGTACACTGGATTGTAGGTATTCTGGGCAAAGATTGTGTTTTATTTTGAATACAAACACCATTGCCATCATATAAAAGTCTTTGGTTGATATTTAGCCAATTTAATGATTCAAGCATTGAAGTTATTGAGCTATACCGATCACATTTTAGTATTGTTCGCATGGCTTTGTTTTGCAATTTTTGTAGTCTAGTTTTTTGGGTTATGTTACACAAATAGAGAAGACTTGCAAAATATTCAAAATGGGGCTTGACAGTTACATTAAACACTTTTATTGCACTATTTTTAGAAATGTTTTTACGCGTCCTTCTAAGGACTCCTAGTTTTTTTGACACTTTTTTACATATGTGGTCTACGTGTTCATTAAATGATAATTTGTTATCTAACACAATGCAAAGATATTTAATTGAGGTTAATTGTGACACCATTGAATAATTACAAATAGAAGTGACACCGCAGATTACTCATGCGACTATAAAAGTACCGGAAGATAGATGAACTACATAGGGTTGCGCCTCAGCTATCATGTATTTTCGAGTTGCGTCTAAACTAATTAATTTTTAAACCTTCATAAAAAAATTAATAATTATTATTATATATTTCAAAGAGCTTATATTGTTATAAGTTACATTGAAAAGTCATATTAGTCTAGCGAACAAGGTCGATGCCTTTTACTCCTACCAGCCTAGGTTCGAATACCGATAAAAATTGAAATCGTTTTTTTTTTTTTGCAGACATAATTTTTGACACTTAATTTTTAATTAAAAAAAAAAAAACAATCTCAATTTCCCTTCAAATTCGAACTCAGGCAGGTAAGATTAACAGAAATTCACCTTATCCTCTAGCTAGGCTATCTCCACTTTTTGAAAAAGGAAAACTTTTATCTATATAAGCTGTTTAGGATTTGATTTTGGGTTGCTGGATTTGCTTTTGGATTGCTGGATTTGGTTTTCTTAATTTTTTTAATTCACAAACCTAAACAATAAACACGCACGATTGTTATGAATGGGATTTCATTAAAAAAAATCCGAAAAAATCGTAACAAAAAAAACAAAAACCAAGTAGGCGTAGGTCTCGTTTTAATAAATTCGACATGGAAAATTTTCATTTTCGAAAACTTCTCAAACGTGACAGTAATTTAAGTAAAAATAAAAGTAATATAATTTTAAAAGAATAAGGAATAGAATTTTCTAGAAAAAAAAAAATCTTCTTTATAAATAAATAAATAAAGATAAATAAGATAAAGATATAAATAAGATTTCTATATTAGAAATTCTTTCTTTAGCTTTCCTGGGAAAACAATCTTAAATTGAGAGGAATAAAGGAAGAAAAGAAGACTCTTTAGAAGCGGCTCCAAGGAGCATTATCCGACCATTCGGTCTTCAGGATTCGCAAGAATAAGGACTACGACGGACGCAGTTTCCGATATCCTTTTTGCGAATTTATCAAATCAATCTGAAAATAAAAAAAAAAAACAATTCTTCCAAGATATAAAACAAAATCTAGTATTGTGAACATAAAACAGTGCCGGTTTCCTGTTCAATTCGAGAAACATTAAACTTTGCCTTTGTTATAGTTGATAATTGACTAATTTAAATATTTTAACTTAAAATTTCCAATTTTCCTACTTCTGTTTAATTAATAACACTGTGATAGTTCAAAAAACCGACAGAGGGCTCTCATGTCTACTAGAGATAATTCGAGTATGCTGAACACGATGGCGTACTCAGTTTTTCTGGATAAGGTCAAATAAGAAAGAGAAAAATGAGGGTATAAAACACCATATATTTTCCAATTCTTGATTTTGTATCGATGTAAAATGACGGAAAATCTATTTTTTGGAAGGATTATACGTAAAAGAAGTTATTTGAAAAAAAAATCTGTCGATTGACATTTAAAATCATTATTTTATGGCAAAAAACGTCGACTTTTTTTCCCTTTTATTAAATTTTTTAACTATAAAGGTACAAATTTATACGAAAATTCAAAAATTTATTTGTACACACCTTTTATGTATTAGTACTCTGGAATATTATACATATAAAGATGTAGATATTTAATTACAAAATCAGGCATGGTATCAATATTTTTATTTAAATTTTTTTTAAGTTCAAAAACTATTTTTTTTCTTAAGGTTCAATCCTTTCACAAAAAAATACTCTTGAATATCCAACTTTCATTATAAAAAAGAATAAGTTAAAAACTTTAACTATATCACTGTTAAAAGTGCAACTTACTTTTAACATAAACTGTAATGATTTGTTGAAAAATCACAAAAGTTGCCGTATCTTTTTCGGGTTTTCAAAAAAACTTGCTCATACTTTCAGACATGGCCGATCGTACCAAAAGCCCCTTTTTTCATATTGCAAGTTTTGCCATATTGCAAGTTTTGCCAGTTTTATTTTTTGTCATACAACATAGTAAGAAAACGATTTTGCCCCCCACTTCCCCTACATATGTATTGCATTAAAAAATTTTGTAATTTTTTTATTTTATAAACTAAAAATTTGAGACAAAAATATGGTTTTACTCTTAAGCTTAACCAATATTGTAGGTAGGTAGGTAGGTTCTACCTATTCGTATTTGTAAACAAACCCATAATCTATCCCGAAACACAAGATCAAATCGTTGCCACCGAGTGCTGCATTTTAATTTAAGTAAAACGAAAAATACAAGAAAAATTGAAGAAAAATCTACGTTTTTTTGCCATAAAATAATGATTTCAAATGTCATTCGACAGATTTTTTTTCGATAACTTCTTTGACGAATAATACTTCTCAAAAAATAGATTTTAGGTCATTTTACATCGATAAAAAATTAAAAATTGGAAAATATATGGTGTTGTATTGTGATGTGCTTTTTTGTCAAAGGCTGAGGTTTCGCTCGCCGGATTCCAAAGTACAAATTAAAGTAAGCACGTAACTTTAATTCAAAGGTTTTACTTTTATTTAACTCTTAAATCTTAAAATCTTAATTAACAAACAAACAATTCTCTTAATAATTATGGTCTGGTTCCGGTTCGTTCGCGCTGGTAATTCCTGATGATTTCTTCAGGTCGGTCGGCGGCTTCCTTCGACTTCTTTAGCAGGGAAGGGTTTTGGTTGTTAGGTAAATCTTGGATTTCTCCCTTTAAAATCACGGCGTTGCCACCGGTAAAAATCACGGAGTTGCCCCCGGTAAAAATCACGGCGTTGCCACCGGTAAAAATCACGGAGTTGCCCCCGGTAAAAATCACGGCGTTGCCACCGGTAAAAATCACGGAGTTGCCCCCGGTAAAAATCACGGCGTTGCCACCGGTAAAAATCACGGAGTTGCCCCCGGTAAAAATCACGGTGTTGCCACCGGTAAAAATCACGGAGTTGCCCCGGTAAAAATCACGGAGTTGCCCCCGGTAAAAATCACGGCGTTGCCACCGGTAAAAATCACGGCGTTGCCACCGGTAAAAATCACGGCGTTGCCACCGGTAAAATCACGGAGTTACCCCCGGTAAAAATCACGGCGTTGCCACCGGTAAAAATCACGGAGTTGCCCCCGGTAAAAATCACGGCGTTGCCACCGGTAAAAATCACGGCGTTGCCACCGGTAAAAATCACGGAGTTGCCCCCGGTAAAAATCACGGCGTTGCCACCGGTAAAAATCACGGAGTTGCCCCCGGTAAAAATCACGGCGTTGCCACCGGTAAAAATCACGGAGTTGCCCCCGGTAAAAATCACGGCGTTGCCACAGGTAAAAATCACGGAGTTGCCCCCGGTAAAAATCACGGCGTTGCCACCGGTAAAAATCACGGAGTTGCCCCCGGTAAAAATCACGGCGTTGCCACCGGTAAAAATCACGGCGTTGACACCGGTAAAAATCACGGAGTTGCCCCCGGTAAAAATCACGGCGTTGCCACCGGTAAAAATCACGGAGTTGCCCCCGGTAAAAATCACGGCGTTGCCACCGGTAAAAATCACGGAGTTGCCCCCGGTAAAAATCACGGCGTTGCCACCGGTAAAAATCACGGAGTTGCCCCCGGTAAAAATCACGGCGTTGCCACCGGTAAAAATCACGGCGTTGCCACCGGTAAAAATCACGGAGTTGCCTCCGGTAATCTGGTACACTGGTCGGTTATATTATTTAGACCCCTTACCGCTGGTGGGGGGAAGTCTAGTAATTTAATTTTTTTATTTTACTTAGCTCCTGGAGTTACTTCTTCTTAAGATGATCACGATTGAATGATGATTTTTTCGTTTGTATGGCGGCTTTTTAAAATCGATACCATCAGTGTAGATCTTATTGATTGATAAGAAAAATTTATCAATTCTCCTTTGTTATCTAAATTCTTCTTTATCGTGTGTGGTGGATATCGATGCAGCGTTGTTGGCTGCTATAGATGATCGTTAGATGGGATTTGCTCTTCATGCAAGGCACATCGTGGGAACATCGTATGTTATTTTACATTACCTTTTTTTTTTATTTAAATGAATTCAAGGTTAGGTTAAATAAATCAGGTAAAGGGCAGCAATGTTCAAGCAAATTGTAATGCTTCATTACAGTATACCCTCATTTTTGGCATGTGCAAACAAAATTTCAAACGCAAAAATCTTTCTTATTTGACCTAATCCAGAAAAACTGAGTACGCCATCGTGTTCAGCATACTCGAATTATCTTTAGTAGACATGAGAGCCCTCTGTCGGAAAAAAAAAGTTCCATTTTCGAACACAGTGTAATTTTTATCTAATTGTCTATTATAGTTATTTTGTAACTTAAATTCTAATACTTAATCTTACTACCCTTAATGGTTTGTGTTCGTTGTGAGAATGTTTCATTTACCTCAATTTAAATCAAGCTCAACAGGACCTGGATTTTGTGCGCACATCATCGGGGAGTCATGTAAGTGTCTTTTAATTAATAAGTTATATTTTGAAACTCACAACAAATATATCCATTGTTTTTAATTCCTTTTCAATACATATCTTAATACTATTATTCAATATTAAATAATTATCCTTAATATTCTAGTTACAAATTATATCTGCAACCAATTGTGGTTTCATTGTCTTAATAGTTTCTTATGGTTCAATAATTTTCTTTAACTGTTTAGTTTAATGATGACAAAATGTCTTGAATTAGTATAATAAATTTATAAGATTTAATATGAAGAATTAAATCATTTTATTTGGGGATTGATGGGGTGTCGATAGGTCAAGTGAGGTGAGTCAAAAAGGATTAGTTAGGGGTAGCACAAAACATGAGTATCAGTGTTACCAAAGCATAACGTAGTGTGGGATCAATGTACTCGGTATTAAACATCTATATATCAGCCAATGTCTAACAATGTCCGTCCGTTATAACATTATAGACTAAGAGCCCACGACGGCCAAGCCTTCGTTATTTTATACCAGCTGAAAGTTTGTCTGTGCATACCCCCCATAGAGGTAAGAACGACCAGGGACTTTTTAGTTCTGGGTTGTGGTTGCTTTGGCAGGTAAACGGTACTAAAGGTGTAAAAAATAGGACCTTACTTTCGTCAAAGTATACCGCTTCATTTTTTTATATTTTCTTAAGGATAACTTCAGAAGTCTCGTCGTCCATTGCCAGACACCTGTGACGGTTGTTTCCCCCTGCCAGACACCCCTAAACTTGCAAAAATTAGGACCCTACTTTCGTCATAGTATACCAGCTAAATTTTATATATGTTATTTGGGGACCTATGAAAAGATGTTACCTCAAGAGCCAGACAGTTTTGATGGTTGCAACACCTTGCCAGACACAATTTTCTAAAAAATGACTCAAAATAAAAAAAAAACGACGGCAACACTAACAGTAACAAATGATACTTTTTTCAAAAGCCAGAATTGTACACTTAATTTTAATTTTTAAATCAAGTCATTTCAATCAATAGTTTTTGAAATAATTGATTTCAAAGTCAAAATTTTTGAAAAAAAAGTTTAAAAAATTACATTGAATAATATTTGTGTAAAGGCTGTGGATCTAAATACAAAATGTTCTAATAAAATAAACTGCCTAAATTATTTCCTTATCAAATGCTGAAATCCATATGTTCCTATGCCATCTAGTTTTCGAGATATTTGAAAAATAGGAAGACTACTTTTTTTTGTCAGATTTTTATTATTTTTGCTGTTTTCGTTCGTAGTTCTTACATTCATAATTTTATAACATTCACAGCCATGTTATAGACCAGTGCCAATAATTTTTGAAAATAAAAAAATTATTAGCAGCATAAGGGTGGTAGGAAAATTTAGGATAAATGGTATATGAAAGGGGAAAAATAAATTGCCCACAAACAAATTGGGGGAAAGGGGGTGGGTGAGCGAAAAAGTGGGGTGGTGTCAAAAATCGTGGTTTTTTACGATTTCTGACAAAAGTTGTAGATAATATAAATGTCTACAACTTTTACTCAAACCATTTTTTTATATAACCTCAAAAATATTGAAAAAAATGCAAAAATACGATTTTTTAATTTTTTATTTTTATCTTTTACAAAAATATTTGGATTTTAACAAAACTTGGTTAAAAATTACTTTGTTATGTTTTCTATCTACTAAAAATGTTTTTTGAGCAAAAAATTAATTTTTGGATTTTTGACGAATTTAATTTGAAAAAATAGCTTATTTTCCAATCAAAAAATTTTTTTGACTAGTGAAGTCGAACAAGGCGTTCGATTTTTCTGCACTGTTCGATTAGTTAAATTTTTTTTTATAGAAGTCAAGGTATATTTTTCTAATGGTTTTTTGTGCTCTGAGCTTGAATCCGAAGTCAGAAAAATTCTATCGCATTTTTGACTTATTACCATGCCAAAACATCACAAAAATAGTGTTTTAGACATTAAAAATTCAATATCTCAAAAACTTTTTACGTTAGAGCTATTTTAGTGCTAGATTCAAATTAAGAAGGTCAAAGGCCATTAGAGAAATATAATTTGGTTTCTATGTAAAATTATTTCTCGCCAATATAACTGTCATTTATAGACCTGCCGATGCCTTCAAAAACATTAAAAAGTACAAAAGAATCATAGTAGGATGAAATCCATTGGAAAAGGAGGTGAATATGATGAAAACTAAAGGAAAAATAAATTACGGGCGAGCCGAGTTCGGGAAGTGGGTGGGTTGAGTTTTTAATGGTAGAAAATGGTATATCTCGATTTCCGGAAAAACCACAAGTCCTATAGAAAAAAGTTGTATGGCAAAGCTGTAGGTAATAAAAAGATCTACAATTTTTGTATCAACAATTTTTTCACATAACCTCAAAATTTATGTGAAAAATTAAAAAAACCGAGTTTTTGGTTTTTTATTTTTATCTTTTTCAAAAACAAAAATCGAGATATACCATTTTTTACCATTAAAAACTCAACCCACCCACTTCCCGAACTCGGCTCGCCTGTAATTAATTTTTCCTTTAGTTTTCATCATATTCACCTCGTTTTCCAATGGGTTTCATTCTACTATGATTTTTTTTGGTTTCAAAAATTATCGACCATGGTCTATTACGGAAAAATCGATCTTAAAAATCGTTTTTTTGTTTTTTTCAACTCTTCTCAATATTTTCTAAGACAAGAGTGTAGTTTTTTCACATAATCTTAAAAAATAGGTTTTAATCTAAATAAGTGCATTCCAAACTTTTGATTGAAAAATAAGCTATTAAATTAAATTCGTCAAAAATCCAAAAATTAATTTTTTGTTAAAAAAAAAAACATTTTTAGAAGATAGAAAACATAACAAAGTAATTTTTAACCAAGTTTTGTTAAAAACCAAATATTTTTGTAAAAGATAAAAATAAAAAATTAAAAATCGTATTTTTGCATTTTTTTCAATATTTTTGAGGTTATATAAAAAAATGGTTTGAGTAAAAGTTGTAGACATTTATATTATCTACAACTTTTGTATTTGACTTTTTTCGATAGGAGGTCTACTTTTGACAGAAATCGTAAAAAACCACGATTTTTGACACCACCCCACTTTTTCGCCCACCCACCCCCTTTCCCCCAATTTGTTTGTGGGCAATTTATTTTTCCCCTTTCATATACCATTTATCCTAAATTTTCCCACCACCCTTATGCTGCTAATAATTTTTTTATTTTCAAAAATTATTGGCACTGGTCTATAACATGGCTGTGAATGTTATAAAATTATGAATGTAAGAACTACGAACGAAAACAGCAAAAATAATAAAAATCTGACAAAAAAAAGTAGTCTTCCTATTTTTCAAATATCTCGAAAACTAGATGGCATAGGAACATATGGATTTCAGCATTTGATAAGGAATTAATTTAGGCAGTTTATTTTATTAGAACATTTTGTATTTAGATCCACAGCCTTTACACAAATAATATTCAATGTAATTTTTTAAACTTTTTTTCACAAATTTTGACTTTGAAATCAATTATTTCAAAAACTATTGATTGAAATGACTTGATTTAAAAATTAAAATTAAGTGTACAATTCTGGCTTTTGAAAAAAGTATCATTTGTTACTGTAAGTGTTGCCGTCGTTTTTTTTTTTTTTATTTTGAGTCATTTTTTAGAAAATTGTGTCTGGCAAGGTGTTGCAACCATCAAAACTGTCTGGCTCTTGAGGTAACATCTTTTCATAGGTCCCCAAATAACATATATAAAATTTAGCTGGTATACTATGACGAAAGTAGGGTCCTAATTTTTGCAAGTTTAGGGGTGTCTGGCAGGGGGAAACAACCGTCATAGGTGTCTGGCAATGGACGACGAGACTTCTGAAGTTATCCTTAAGAAAATATAAAAAAATGAAGCGGTATACTTTGACGAAAGTAAGGTCCTATTTTTTACACCTTTAGTACCGCTTACCTGCCAAAGCAACCACAACCCAGAACTAAAAAGTCCCTGGTCGTTCTAACCTCTATGGGGGGTATGCACAGACAAACTTTCAGCTGGTATAACATAACGAAGGCCGTCGTGAGCTCTTGCTCTATTAAGATTTTAGAAAGTAAAGGATGTATATGAATGTCCTTGTCCAGGACATAATTTGTTATTCTTGAGTTTCACTAACTTACAAGAACCCTCCCCAACGACGAGCTAAGTCATTCAAGCATGCCAATGTAAGTCAGTGGCTCTAATAGGAGCATTATGGTTTATGTTCGAATTTAAATGAATACAAATTGGAATAACAAATATGGCGCCCAACGTATTAGCTTTTAGTAGAAACTTTTTACGTTCATGAGTCCCGTTTATTAATCTATTTGATAACGAGTTGCCACGAATAGTTATTTGTCGATTTCCATAACATAGTCAAACTCTTTAGATCCAGTCAGAAGAATTTATGCATGTTAATATTAATAATTTTCCCTTTTGTTAAGGCAGGTCGTTTTAGTATTGTTAGTCTGTAGTTAACAGCCTAAGCTGTTTATGCATAGCGACAAAATAAAATAACTAAAGATTATTGTTTTAAGATTATAAGTGCTTTAGTACGAAACAGTCGTATTAAAGCAGCTATAATCAAATTTTTAAAATTGGAAATTAAATATTGTTAAGACATTGGTAAAATAACTCGCTTGACTCTTTACGACACCCAGGACGTTCCCAGTCTCAAAAAGAAACAGAAAAGAAATTCGTAAAATTAGTTACACAATGCAACGTTCTGATAAAAAGAAGAATAATTCTGCAAAGAAAAATCTTGTAAGTTTAACTTTAAATGATAGTTCTCATAATAACGAAAACATTACCACTTCAAAGAATACTGGTGCGATACCAAATATAATTCATTCTCCAAGAGAAATTCCTGTTGTTCAGTTATCGGATTCAGTATTACAACCGAACCAAACTGATAATTTGACCGACGCATCAGGAGCCACCTCTCTATTGTTTCAACCACCCAAAATCCAAAACATAACCGAACCTTCTGATACCCAAACTAAATCGAAAAGTTTAGATTCAAATGACATTAATAAATTGATATCAGCTCTTTAACAAACTATAATTTGTAATCAGCAAACAGTCATGAACGAGTTCAAATGTTTTAAAGATAATATAACCGATCAGGTTGAAGCGATTAGACAAAACGCTAATCGAAATCAAACAAGGGAGGATAATTTCTCCTTTTCTTCTCCGAATTTTAGAGGTTTTCCTGAAACATCACCATTGGCAAATCCACTTACGTTACCTTCCATTGCCAGACATGATCAAAATTGTAACATCGAAAAATGGAAAATATGTTACAACGGTGTTGGAAGCGTCCATGACTTCATATTCAAAGTAGAAACCTTAAAAGAACGTTCTCAATGTTCGTGGAGTCACTTATTATCATTCTTCCATCTCCTTTTAGAAGATAAAGCTGAAAGATGGTTTTGGCTTTTCTCAAAACAAAGACAAAATCAGAACATTTCTTATGAATCATTTAAGGAAGCGTTAATACGTGAGTTCAGTCACGTCGAAAACGATCATGACAAACTCGTACGAATGCTAGAACGCAGACAAGGTCAAAAGGAGGCTTTTGATGACTTCTTCACAGCTTTAGTAACGATGAATTCTCGTTTGAAAGAACCTATGGGTGACAAAAAACTTGTAGAACTAATGTTATTTGCGTATGATCATATTGATTTACAAAAACTTCGTGAAATCGCAGGACGTGGTGAAAAGCATTTATTGCGCCAAGGCAATTCAACTTCCCATAGACCTAAACCAAATATAAATGAAATTGAAGAAACAGATTATGTAAATGTGGTAGAAAATAATGATAATGATCCTAATGTAGATGCATTCAGCCATGAACGCAAAGTCGATACTTCCAAATACCAATGCTGGAACTGCGATGCTATTGGACATTCATTCTTTGAATGACCCGTAGAACAACGCAACCTCTTTTGTTACAAATGCGGTGCGAAAAATGTGACGACAGTCACATGCAAAAGGCATTTGGTGGGAAACCGATTGTTGGGCGAGAAGGTTGCCGGGAACACTCGCTCATTCCCGACTTTCCCGAGCCAACGATAAAAATTACGGGTTGTGATGACCATAAGTCTTCCAATCTTCTTAATACAAATATAACAGTTTTAAAAAGAATTCCTCCCACGAATTCACCATCAGACGAAATCGCATTTCATACTAATTTACATCAAAGAAAGTTGAACTATGACAAGGTGCGTAGGAGAATTTTCATTTCTGAAACCTCCAAACAGATTTTGAAAGCTCGCGAACGATTTAAGAAACGCAAAAGTCATCGTTTAACAATTGAATCAACAACAATCTGCACGAACACTGAAGTACGACCATTTATTAATATTCAAATCGGTACAGAGACAATATTATCTCTTCTTGATTCCGGAGCATCAGTAAGTGCTCTCGGAAAGCAAAGTCTCCAATTCATAGAATGCAATAATTTCAAAATCACGGAAATCATATCTTCTTTGAACACTGCTGATGGTGCAAAACAAAAAGTTGTTGGGTTTTGTGAACTGCTTGTAACATTCAATTGAGTATGCAAAGATATTTTATTTTATGTTGTACCGTCTGTGCAGCAAAAAGTCTATTTAGGTATTAACTTCTGGAAAGATTTCCAAATTGCCCCGAACATTATATCTGAAATTTGCATTGATAATTCTGCTTCGACACCAACGGATTTCCATAAGCTAAATCCATTTCAAAAATATGAACTCGACAAAGTTGTAGAAAGCTTTCCTTCATTTACAAAACATGGGCTAGGTCGCACGCACTTAATCACTCGATTGATACTGGTGACGCGGCTCCTATTAAATCTAAATGTTATCCTCTTTCACCACCGAGACTTGTTGTCCTTGGCATACAAGGAAATCGAGGAAATGTTAAAATTGAAAGTTATAGAGCCAAGTGATAGTCCATGGTCCAGTCCGATTGTTCTTGTGAATAAAGGAGGTAAAGTGAGATTCTGTGTAGATTACAGAAAATTACATTTGATTACATGGAAGAACTTAGTCTTGATGACATACCTAAAGAAATTGATTTACACTCTCCAGAGTTTAAGAGTAAAGAGTACATCAATCTACGAGAAAAAATCAAAGCCAATAGTGATATTCTGCCGGATTTATGTATATCTGAAAACCTCATTTATAAAAGAACTAAATTTAGAGAGGGCAAAATTGACGAGGAAGATAGCTTATGGATGCTTTGGATTCCGAAGAACTTGACTAGAGATGTCATTGAAAATGCGCATTATTCCGCAACTGCATGTCATGGCGGGCATGCCAAAACGCTTTTCCGCATTCGGCAAAAATATTTCTGGCCAGGTATGGCCAATGATGTAAAAGAGTACTAATCCAGTCAAATAAGGGTTTAACCTCGGAATGAATGTTAGTAGAAATTTTTTTTGCTCAATATCTTCCTTTTGCCATTCTATAACATATAATTTTAATAATGATGGATTCTAAAACCTTCATGCAAAATTTGGTTCATCTACCATAACTTTTAAGGGTTTTTCGGCAGTAAGTTTGCAACTGTTATAATAATATAAGTTGACAGATGAAAAACAGATATAACTTTTTCCAGAGACATCGGATTGTGTTGATTTTAGATTTTTTGGAATCAGCATTAAAAAATGCCTTGAAATCATGTATCATATGTGTATATAATACCATAGCCTATTTTTGCTAATTTTGAAAATCTCCATTTCGCGATTTGACCTTGAAATCGCGACAAGCGGACATGAGATTTTTCTAGACTTTTGATAGTCTAAGAGCCAGCGACCTAAAGTTTGCAGGTAATTGCTTAGTATTCAGCCCTATGAAATATGTTTAAGGACATCCCCAGGCATGTTACTGAAAAAAAAAAAGTCTCGTCAGCCGTGGCAAAAACGGTCTGCCAAGCACTTGAATGTGAAAAAAATTTTAAATTAAGAACTCGACCTTAAATCAAAAAAAAAATATTTAAAGAGAACGGCAAAACTTACAAAACTAAACGATACCTTTTTTTAAAGGTAAAAAGTTATACTACTTTCTGGTTTTTATATAAATGTTTTTTGATGAATAGTTTTTCAAACAAAAAATTTCAAACACAAAATTTTGAAAAAAAATTCAAAAAAAGTTCAAACAGTTTTTTTTTTCATAAAATCTACCCAATAAAGTATTATTTTTTTTTGTTTTAATTTCTCTTATATATTTTGAGTCAAACATCGAAAACTAAAAGTCAAAATCTCTTTTACTTTTTGAGAAAACTGAAAATTACCAAACCTTCTATTTTTTCACCAACGCCAAAATTACGGCTATTAATTATGTCTTTCAGAAAGGAAGTAAGATATTCACGGGTTTTATTGCAGGAATCGTTCAATGGGTTATAAAAAAGATAAAACCGCGGAGTACTATTAAATGAGAGGGTGGGAATTGGAGATAGGGGTGCAAAAGCCCCCTTTTTGGTTTTTTCAATATATCTCGTAAACAAAGCATAATTTTGAGATATTGTACTTAACAAATTTTGTAGAGAATTAAATTTCCTATAATAATAATGTTTTTTAAAAATTGATAAAAAAAATTTCCTTACCAAAACAGTCAAAACAAACAAAAAAAAAAATCAAAAAAAATCAATTTTTTTAGTTTTTTTACTTTTTTGATTGTGTCTCTTATTTGGGCTGAGATAGACATTTACATTGCTCTAATAAAACATAGAAAATTAAATTATCTTTAAAATGCTGGTCTTATTAAATTTTTTCATTAAAATTAACCAAAATATGGCCATTTGAACCTATCTTTTTTCGCAGATTCAGTTTTTCTCAAGTAAAAAAGAAACATTTGAGGGGAAAGTACTATAACTTAGCAACCAAGAATTGATAGCGGTTTTTTTGTAGAAGGGTTAAATACAATCATTTTTTACTATGGGAGGGGGTGTCTATCTTCCCCCGTTTAGGCGGAAGGGGTTATTAAAAAAAAGAAAAATACTTAAAATCAAAAAAATTTATTAAAAAACAACGGTAACACTTACAGTTATGAACGATACTTTTTTCGAAAGCTAAAATTATACACTAAATTTAAATTTTTAAGTTAACTTAACTTAAGTTAACTAAAACTAAAAGCTAAAATTATACACTAAATTTAAATTTTTAAGTTAACTTAAAAATTTAAATTTAGTGTATAATTTTAGCTTTCGAAAAAAGTATCGTTCATAACTGTAAGTGTTACCGTTGTTTTTTAATAAATTTTTTTGATTTTAAGTATTTTTCTTTTTTTTAATAACCCCTTCCGCCTAAACGGGGGAAGATAGACACCCCCTCCCATAGTAAAAAATGATTGTATTTAACCCTTCTAAAAAAAAACCGCTATCAATTCTTGGTTGCTAAGTTATAGTACTTTCCCCTCAAATGTTTCTTTTTTACTTGAGAAAAACTGAATCTGCGAAAAAAGATAGGTTCAAATGGCCATATTTTGGTTAATTTTCAATGAAAAAATTTAATAAGACCAGCATTTTAAAGATAATTTAATTTTCTATGTTTTATTAGAGCAATGTAAATGTCTATCTCAGCCCAAATAAGAGACACAATCAAAAAAGTAAAAAAACTAAAAAAATTGATTTTTTTTGATTTTTTTTTGTTTGTTTTGACTGTTTTGGTAAGGAAATTTTTTTTATCAATTTTTAAAAAACATTATTATTATAGGAAATTTAATTCTCTACAAAATTTGTTAAGTACAATATCTCAAAATTATGCTTTGTTTACGAGATATATTGAAAAAACCAAAAAGGGGGCTTTTGCACCCCTATCTCCAGTTCCCACCCTCTCATTTAATAGTACTCCGCGGTTTTATCTTTTTTATAACCCATTGAACGATTCCTGCAATAAGACCCGTGAATATCTTACTTCCTTTCTGAAAGACATAATTAATAGCCGTAATTTTGGCGTTGGTGAAAAAATAGAAGGTTTGGTAATTTTCAGTTTTCTCAAAAAGTAAAAGAGATTTTGACTTTTAGTTTTCGATGTTTGACTCAAAATATATAAGAGAAATTAAAACAAAAAAAAAAATAATACTTTATTGGGTAGATTTTATGAAAAAAAAAACTGTTTGAACTTTTTTTGAATTTTTTTTCAAAATTTTGTGTTTGAAATTTTTTGTTTCAAAAACTATTCATCAAAAAACATTTATATAAAAACCAGAAAGTAGTATAACTTTTTACCTTTAAAAAAAGGTATCGTTTAGTTTTGTAAGTTTTGCCGTTCTCTTTAAATATTTTTTTGTTGATTTAAGGTCGAGTTCTTAATTTAAAATTTTTTTCACATTCTAGTGCTTGGCAGACCGTTTTTGCCACTGCTGACGAGACTTTTTTTTTGCAGTAACATGCCTGGGGATGTCCTTAAACATATTTCATAGGACTAAAGATGGCAATTCGGTTATCTTTATCGTCATCGATCATTTCTCTAAATTTCTTTTCCTCAAAGCAATGAAGAAAGCCACTTCCATAAATGTTATTAATTATCTGCAATCCGAGGTTTTCAATTTCGTAGGTGTGCCACAATATTTGCACAGTGATAACGGTCGTCAATTCATATCCAAAGACTTCGCTGCTTTTCTAAATACATTTGGCATTCAACATGTTACAACAGCTTTATATTCACCTCAAGCCAATGTATCTGAAAGAGCTAATAGAGAAATTATTGCAAAATTAAGATGTTTTATTGGACGCGATCACACCAAATGGGATAAATATCTCTCACAAATTACGGCTATACTAAGAAGTGATTATCACAACGCTATAAAATGTTCTCCCTATTTTGCTACTTTAGGTCAAAATATGATCCAACATGTATCCGCATATGGTATATTAAATGACTTCTAATGTATGAGAGAACCTTCTATTAATATCATTTCTAATTCAGATAGACTCGTTAAAATACGTGACAATATTTCAAAAAATTTAGATGCAGCCCATTTGCGATCGGCCAAGACGTATAATACAAGGTCAAAGGCCATTGAATTCAGAGTTGGACAAGAGGTTTACAGAAGGAATTTCCAACAAAGCAGTTTTGTTGAGGCCCCTAATGCTAAATTTTGTCATAAATTCCTCAAATGTAGAGTTCGAAAAAGAGTAGGAAATTGCCTATACAAACTAGAAAAGTTAAATGGCGAATATATAGGTAAATTTCACGCGAAAGATATTAAACCTTAACTTAAATTTCGCCCGGCTTATCGTGGGTCGAGCCACACGTTAATTTCACAATACCCATTCCTTTTCCTCTTTGTTTGCTTAATTGAAGTCACAAACAAAGAAGATTTGTTGTGAATGGGATTTCATTAAAAAAAAAAATCCAAAAAAATCGTAAAAAAACACTTGTTGCTACTGCACTTAAAAATAAAACAAAAATACAAACAAAATAAAATTAAAAAAATTAAGTAGGCGTTTTAATAAATTCGACATGGAAAATTTTCATTTTCGAAAACTTCTCAAACGTGGCACTCATTTAAGTAAAAATAAAAGTAATATAATTTTAAAAGAATAAGAAATAGAATTTTCTAGAAGAAAGAAATCTTTTTTATAAATAAGATCTTCAAAATAAAAGTAAGATACGAATTTTTTTCGATACATAATTTCTATATTAGAAATTCTTTCTTTAGCTTTCCTGGGAAAAAAAATCTAAAATTGAGAGGAATAAAGGAAAAAAAGAAGACTCTTTAGAAGCGGCTCCAAGGAGCATTATCCGACCATTCGGTCTTCAGGATTCGCAAGAATAAGGACTACGACGGACGCAGTTTCCGATATCCTTTTTGCGAATTTATTAAATCAATCTGAAAATAAAAAAAAAAAAAAAAAAAAAACAATTCTTCCAAGATATAAAACAAAATCTAGTATTGTGTACATAAAACAGTGCCGGTTTCCTGTTCAATTCGAGAAACATTAAACTTTGCCTTTGTTATAGTTGATAATTGACTAATTTAAATATTTTAACTTAAAGTTTCCAATTTTCCTACTTTTGTGTAATTAATAATTTTTATCTAATTGTCTATTATACTTATTTTGTAACTTAAATTCTAATACTTAATCTTACTACCCTTAATGGTTTGTGTTCGTTGTGAGAATGTTTCATTTATCTAATTTAAATCAAGCTCAACAGGACCTGGATTTTGTGCGCACATCATCGGCGAGTCATGTAAGTGTCTTTTAATTAATAAGTTATATTTTGAAACTCACAACAAATATATCCATTATTTTTAATTCCTTTTCAATACATATCTTAATACTATTATTCAATATTAAATAATTACACTGTGATAGTTCGATTTTGCAACAGAAGCGAGACACATCGATTCTAGTTAATTCGAGTATGGTGAGTTCAGTGGTGACAACCGTTTTAAAAGTTTGGCTCAAGTTTTCGAGATATTTCGCAAATAAAATCTTAGGTCGGGACCAGGGTTCAAACCTTGCTCCGATCGGAGCAAATTTGCTCCACTTTTGAGGGAAAAAAATAATGTACTCTAACGCTCCGATTTTTCGCGATATACTCCACTTTTTCCACACAAAAATTGTTTACCTAAATTAAGCTAATTAACCGAAATGGAAATTAAAATTGTATTTATTTTAAAATTGCAGACACATTTATGAACCACCACTAGCATTAATGAGGTTTATAAAACAATTAAATTGGTCCAAGGTGAATTTATTTCTAAATAATTCTTTTGTAATAAAAAAAATTCCTGAAAATTAAAGATTTTTGTTTTGTTTTAAATCTACTCCGAAAATTTTCATTTGCTCCTTATGTTTTTTTTAAGCAGTTTTTAGTTTAGAGAAAAGCTATTCCTGTACATAGCTATATGTTTAACACTATTCCAACTAAGATTGTTATGTTTCGGTCACTTACAAAGCATTTTTTTAAACAAAAACTTCACTTTTTCATGTTGTTTTTTATTTTTTTGACTTTCAAAGTGTTTAATATGGATGCAATTTGAGTTTAACATAAATTCGGGATATTTTATATTATTTACATAGCATATAATTCCAAAAAATAATAAAATACTGCAAACCTGAAAAAGTTCACTAGTGAAAATCAGTCTATTAAGCTAAGGAAATGTATCAAAACCTGAACTTAAGATAGTTTTTGGATTTTCAGCTTAAGCTTAAGATATATCAGATAATAAATGAATTAAACAGTTTGTGGAAGAACAAAAAACGTTCTTATATACTTACATCATGCCGGGATAAAAGCAGTCAAAATAACGTTTTTTGTCTTTTACAATTGTAATATTAAAAAAAAGGAAGTCAAATAAATATTTATGGCTTCGGATTCGAGTTCAGCACCCCTTTCGCCTGCAGAAAAATATATTTAAGTTCTTGTGGCAAAAAAAAAAGTTTAATTTTGCTTACCAGTGTTATTTAATAAATTTCCTTAGCTTAATAGACTGATTTCCACAAGTGAACTTTTTCAGGTTTGCAGTATTTTATTAATTTTTGGATTTTTTACTTAATTATTCGAAATTATCAGTATTTTAATAGTCCCAACCTAAGATTTTATTTTCGAAATATCTCGAAAACTTGAGCCAAACTTTCAAAACGGTTGCCAGCACTGAACTCAGCATACTTGAATTAACTAGAATCGATGTGTCTCCGCTCTGTTCTAAAAACTATCACAGTGTTATCCTTAATATCCTAGTTACAAATTATATCTGCAACCAATTGTGGTTTAATTGTCTTAATAGTTTCTTATGGTTGGTTACAACTTTCAATAATTTTCTTTAACGGTTTAGTTTAATGATGAAAAAATGTCTTGAATTAGTATAATAAACTTATAAAATTTAATATGAAGAATTAAATCATTTTATTTGGGGATTGATGGGGTGTCGATAGGTCAAGTGAGGTGAGTCAAAAAGGATTAGTTAGGGGTAGCACAAAACACACACCTGGGTGTCTACTTCTATTTGTATTTATTCAATGGTGACACTTTTCGAAATTCAACCTTTTTCGATTTTTTGAGGTTTTAGCGGAGTTTTCTATTGGTTTTAAATGCGACTAAGGTTTGGGCACTTCTTATCAATGTTTCTACAGTTCAAAGACTAAGAGTGCTTGCAGGGGATGATTCAATTTAAGATTTTAATACGGAAGAATCGAATACCAACCAAAGTATAGTGAGCTTTTCTTTTTATTTTTAGGCTCTTTTCCCCTCGTATTATATTTTTATTATAGTTTTTTTTGTAGTTTTCTTAACTACTTAAAGAAATGCTAACTAGGTTCTAGAAGTTTTCATTTTTTCTCGATTTTACACACACACACCTTAATTTTGTTCGGTCTACAATTTAATTTAAAGTTTTTCTTCGAAACTAAGGCACTTGAACTGTCGCATGTTTAAATAAACCTCTCTTTACTCCACCAAAAAACCCGCCCACTCATCTAAATTTCTTTGAAGCCAACTTACTTTAAAGTGGTGAACCTATTCTATTGACCGATCAAAATAAGCCGTTTTTTAGAAACTTTCCAAAACAGAATACACATTTACCGTAACAATTTACAGCCATACTTAGATAGGATACTGAGTAAAAATACCAAAAAAATGCAAAATTATGAGTGTAAGACTTCATTATTTATTCAGATTCTAAGAGCGTTCCCGGAAATGACGTTTTGACCTTAATTTATTTTTATTTTTTATGTAACAAGTTAAAACGTAATATTTTTGAGATTATATTGTAGTGGCTTCGATGTTTGATCATAATATCACCAACAAATTTAAATTACAATCTAGCTATACCCAAAAACAAGCGTTCCCGGAATGACGGTTAATTGATGTACGGTACTTAAAGACTAAACTAAAACTAGTTTCTAACGTACATTTTATATATTTATCCATACAAAAAAGTGTGGAATGATAAATCTATATAAAATTACCTTTAAAAACTGCTTGCAGCACCATTTTGTACGTTAGATGATAAAAATATCGATACATTAACCCTCTGTCGGCACACGGGTGCGAATTTGGCAGAACAAAAATAAAATGTGGTCACAAAAAAATGTTTTTATAAGGGTGAAAATACAATTTTTTGGAATTGTGAATACAATATTCGAATTCCTCGGAAAATTCTATATCAATTTCATATATGATTTTTATAAAATAGTGAGACCGAAAAAAGTTCTAGCGACATGAAAAAGTATAAACCAAATTCGCAAAAAAGAGGTGTGTCTACAGAGGGTTAATAAATGTTGGTATTACGCGTCATTTTTATTTGGACAACTTTTATCAAATATCAATGTATAAAAAATAACAAAACTTAATTTTTTGTAAGAGATGTACCAATTAATAAAGAGTATTGTGTATATGTAGTGTAAACTTATAACTTATAATTAACTTTTATGTGATTTTAAGCCATTTGATTTTCAGTTTTTGAGTTATGGACATGTCCGGGAACGCTTTTTTTGGGTTATTAGGTGCAATAAAAAAGAAATGAAAACTTTTCTAACCGAAACAAATATATTCTTAGATGCTGCCAACTATTTTAATTAGTAAATTAGAAAAAAAGCTTTAAATAAATGTTATTTTGATAAAAAAAAAAAATGCCTGGACATCAAATTTTCCACCTCCATGGTTATGACCCTTACATTATGTTACTTGTTTCGTGTATTTAATTTTTTTTATTTTGTAGCACAGTGTAATTAATAAATTACTATCAATGTTTTTATATATGAAGAACTTTTTTATGCAACATCACTCAGCCTTTACGCTTCGGGAAAACGTAATGCTTCTTCAATAGTAAGAGAAATAAATGATATATTACCAGACAAAACCATGGCATTGACAAGACATCATACAAAACCAAATGAATCAATAAAACGGTATACACCGGAAGAAGCACTTTCCTTGTTTGTTCAGGGACAAATGTTCGTATATTCTGATGCACACAGGAGCCAAAGCTCAATTGGCCCCAATATGTATATCCATCATACCCTTTAGTTTTGGAGGCAAAAAAAAGTGCTACCCAGACCAAAATCTTGTAAATATAACAGAAACATCTGCGGAGGTAAAGTTACAGGCTCTTTTGGACCATACAACTTATAGATTGACATTGATCTTAGAAGAGATTTTAAAAACAAAATTGGTTGTATCGGATATGGTTTTATATTGCAAATGGGGCTGCGATGGAAGCTCCGGACATTCAATATACAAACCTGGTGAGCTAAGCAATGTTGTAGATGAAGTTATGATAAAACACATTTTTTGGTGATATTTAAAAAAAATGTTAATTTTATATTTAAAAAATGTTAAATTGGTATTGTTTTTTTCGGTGTAGGATATGATTATGACGAAGAAGTAATATCAAACATAGAGACAAATGAGAGCCCTATCGATACAAATCTGTACTCAATTTGCTTAGTTCCACTTCAGCTAAAAACAAAAGACGAACAACAACTTATTTGGAACAACAATAAATCATCATCCACTCGATTTTGTCGGCCAATCAAAATTACCTTTCAAAAAGAAACTATTGAGTTGTTAAAAAGCGAAATATCTGCAATGGAAATGCAAATAGAGAACTTAAAACCTACTATCATTAACGTCGGGAGTTCAAATGTTCGAGTCTTTTATGACGTTAAAATAACCATGGTTGACAGCAAGACTATAAGTGCCTGCATAGGAAAGTCTGTTCAAACTCCTAAAATTATGAATGATCTTCCATCCGTATATAGTCGACCAAAAGACACGACTCAGTAAGATTTTGGGGTTTCATCTTTGCATGCCTATATTAGATGTCTTCAATTATGCCTAAATATATCATACCGTTTAAAAATATGCCAATGGCGAATTTTCAAAAAGGTCTCAAACCATCTAGAAATTTTTATGAACGAAAAACGAAAAGTTCAAAAAGAAATGAGAGAAAAAACCGGATTACTTGTAGAACAAGGATTCGGCTCAACCAATGACAGCCGCGCGGTTTTTTGAAAACTATGTGCTTGTCTCCTCTATAACTGGTATCAAAGAAGATTCTTCAGGCTATATCCAGTGGATTTTCAATTGTCATAGATCGTTTTTCGACCTATACAAGGGAGACAGCTGAGTTATATGTGAAATTGTACCCTTTGCATCCAATGCCAGTGAGCGTTCATAAGCTCTTGATTCATTCACATGAGGTTATTCAATCCTGTTCTATGGCAATTGGAATGATGTCTGAGGCAGCTCTTGAAGCGAGAAACTAAGATCTACGAAAATTCAGGGAACATAATACCAGAAAATTCAACTGAAAGTGTACAATGGAAGATTTATTTCATACTCTTCTTTATTCATCTGATCCCTATGTTTCAATGTTATCAAGTGAGAGTAATAGCACTCTGAATCATGCAAAAAATTCTGTTGATCGTTGCGATGCTCAGTTACTACTTCTCTTATCTGAGCCTCAAATGAGTGAATAATCTGTTAAAAATATGTTAATGTTTATCTAATGTTGTTCTCTTTTAATGGTGAACACAGAGTTGAAATTGTCAGAAATCGAGTAAAAATAAATCGAAGTAGAAACCCGATTCAGAATAATTACACGGTGTAACACTCAAAATATACGCGGGCGGAAACCTATCACGTTTTGTAGAGCTAGTCGCACTGATTACGAAACGGTATTTAAAAAGTCGCTAACACCCCCAAAATCTGGATTTAGGGGCGAAAAACGGTTTTTTTTAACTTCACCCATTGAAACAAATCTAGCTTCGTCAAATTTTTACCCATTTGCGATTTTTTTCAGTTTATGATAGGAGATAAATATACCTTTTCAACAATGTATAAAACATGTAACTCGATTAAACCAACTAAAATTTATAAGCTGTAAAAATTAAAAATTCCATTTTTTCGTCATTTACCCAACTTCGACATCAAACTAAAGTATATATTTTCACAACAACATGCTGTTTTAAAAATATATTCTAAAATAATATTTATTTCCAAATCAAACAAAGTATTTTTTATGAAAATCAGTTTAAAATTAGCTTAGAAAAAAATATTTTACGATTTCAACCCAGATACAGAAATTTGAACTTATATGGTATAGAACAGGGATGGCGAACCAATGGCACGCGTGCCATTGGTGGCACGCCATGAAATATTTCCGTTTCCGCCATGAAATTTTCGTTTGTTTTGTAAACCAAATGTCCATTTTGACACATAAACGATCTCATGAGGGATCAACTCATAGTTCGTATCTTCACAAGGAGTTTAGGAACGATGTTCAACTCTCAAATAGTTACAAATTGTAACTATTTTGTATAAAATGAACGACCATAGCTAACCGCACGTCTGATATGAAATCCTTTGATAAATTTAGCTTGTCAAAATTTGATTGGTGGAAATTGAAGACATTGAAATGCAGCTAAACGAATTGCAATCTAGCTCGATATGGACTCATACATTTTTCAAAACGACCGAAGAATGCAATCACATCTCAATTAAGGGGTAATATCACCTTGTAAACCACGAAATCGAGCGTCATTTTCATTAGCGTATAAAACAAAGAAAAAATATTATTTTCTTTTGGTGTTTGTTTAGTTTAATTAAGTATATTAATAGGTAACAGAATAGGCTAATGTTAAATTTTTTAATGATGTGAAATTTTTTAAATGGCGGTGTAGTCCAGGATGATAGTAAAATCCTGTGCTCCCATCGGGCGACCAACTAACTCCTACAGTTTTTAACCGATTGGGCTGAAATTTTGTGTGGAGCTTAAAAATACTATTCTCTAGTGAAGTACGTAGGATTTTTTTGAAATATTGAAATTTAACGATTTTATGGTCTTTTTTCAACGAATTTTGTTTTTTGGAATGAAATAATTTTTTTCAAACTAATGCCATTTCTTTAAAAATTAATATTTCAAAAAAATCCTACGTACTTCACTAGAGAATAGTATTTTTAAGCTCCACACAAAATTTCAGCCCAATCGGTTAAAAACTGTAGGAGTTAGTTGGTCGCCCGATGGGAGCACAGGATTTTACTATCATCCCTACTACACCGCCATTTAAAAAATTTCACATCATTAAAAAATTTAACATTAGCCTATTCTGTTACCTATTAATATACTTAATTAAACTAAACAAACACCAAAAGAAAATAATATTTCTTCTTTGTTTTATACGCTAATGAAAATGACGCTCGATTTCATGGTTTACAAGGTGATATTACCCCTTAAAGGAAACATGAAAATCAATTCCCGATACATACATGTAGCTGCTTGAAAGTGTTGGCGTTTGCTATCTTGACAACATTTTTTTTCCTACAGTGTGAGCGTGTGAGTCCTTATATTTCGAAATTAATAACATTAAGGATCCTCTTAGAAACATGTTGTCAAATTAATCCAGTTCAGCTTGCATTTTAAATAAATTAATTTTTACGTTTACAAATAAAATACTGCGTAGTTTAAAATTATTTATTTTTGTCTCTAGTAGTCACTAAAAAACTAGATCGAAACTGTATGGCACGCCAAAAGTACTTGAAATAAATTATTTGATTAAAATGGCACGGGGCTCTAAAAAGGTTCGCCATCCCTGGTATAGAACAAAAATGTTGTTTTGGCACGTAGTAGGATAACTTGGGCGCCAGGATTTGACAACGGGTTTTTGTAGAGGAGTTCAATACAAACATTTTTTTCTTTGGGAGGGGGGTCTATCTCCCCCGTTTAAATGGGAGGGGCAGTTTTCTAAAAAAAAAGTTATCAAAATAAAAAAAAATTATTAAAAAACAACGGCAATACTTACAGTAATAAATGATACCATTTCCGAAAGACAAAATTGTAGATTTAATTCTTATCAATATATTATAACCAATAGTTTTTGAAATAATCGATTTCAAAGTTAAAAATAGGCAAACAAAAATTTTTAAAAACTCATTTCATACTATTTTTGTCACCCAGAAAACTATCTCAATTGATATGTCTTCTAGTTTTTGAGAAAATTGAAAAATAAAAACAAAAAATATTTTGAAAAAAAGAAAAATCTGATAAAATAATTTTTCAATTTGACGAAGCTAGATTTTTTTCAATGGGTGAAAAACCGTTGTTTGCCCCTAAATCCAGATTTTGGGGGTGTTAGCGACTTTTTAAATACCGTTTCGTAATCAGTGCGACTAGCTCTACAAAACGTGATAGGTCTCCGCCCGCGTATATTTTAAAACCTCATTTTTGTAACACCGTGTTATTCGTTAATTTTTTTTTTGTTTGAAACTTTTCGAGATCACTTGGTGAAAATAAATCTACTGATTGCAATAATTTCCCCTCTTTTTTTTAAATTTTGAAAATGAATATAATGAATAAGTGAATTTTCAAATAGTGTTTTTTTAATACCAATTAAAATTTCATTTGAAGTAAAAGTGAAATGTAGAATCAAGCTGGGGGGTCATTCCGTAATTTTGAAAATGATAATCGAATAGACGATAATCGTTCCACAGTTTGAGAATCTTTAAAGCTATTTTAAATCATGCCTGATTCAGTATTTTCAAAACAGTTTATATAAATAAAAGTTTTCATATCCTTAGAGGTCGTATTAGTCTAGGTGAGCTAGTAGTTGCCTCTTAGTCGGGTGGTGGGGGTTCGCCTCCCGGAAATGAAATTGTTTTTTTTTCTGTAAGTCAATAATCGTCAATAAATAAACGATAGCTAAATAGGTCTGTAGTGTTAGGGATTTATTCCAATCACCGATCAAATTGCAAACTCCTCAAACAAAAAATAATAATGACTAATTTCTACAAACAACCATTTTAAATTACATAATATTTAAAAATGTTTAACTACCACTTTACGCATTTTCTAAAATTGTATTCAATGTAAGTAAGTTTTAACTTTCAGCCGTTCAGCTATAGAAAAATGTTTCGACGCACTTATTTTGGAAAATGAAAATTTTCAAAAATTACTTAAGGTACGCATAAGAAGGCAACTTGTAGACAAATCAAATTCACATGAACATTTTGATCTCATATTAACGTTTACGAATTATTATAAATTATATTATAATTATTCTCACAGATTTGTTCAAAATGTTCTACTATTCATTCAAAAACGAATAAATTCTCTCTAAACGAGACCTATTTATCTATCGTTTATTTATTGACTTAAAGAAAAAAAAAAAAAACAATTTCATTTCCGGGAGGCGAACCCCGGCCACCCGACTAAGAGGCAACTACTTTTCAATTTTCAATTCATTTTTATTTTTCATCAACTTAAAACTATCTTAAAGCTAGACAAAAATTCATTAAAACTAGCCTACTTATCAATTACTTACAACTAACTTACTGGCCCTATACGGGCACTCTAAGTTATAATTCAATTTTCTTAATACTAATGCCTTTCGGCCTTATAACTATTTTTATATTTATATTTCAATGGTTTTTATTTTTCACCAAGAAATAATTTTAAAAAAACTTGGAATCTTATCATTTTTTTTTTCTTATTTTAAAAACTTACAAACTAATTAAAACTACTTACAAACTAATTAAAACTACTGAGGCAACTACTAGCTCACCTAGACTAATACGACTTCTAAGGATATGAAAACTTTTATTTATATAAACTGTTCTGAAAATATTGAATCAGGCATGATATAAAATAGCTCTAAAGATTCTCAAACTGTGAAACGATTATCGTCAATTCGATTATAATTTTCAAAATTACGGAATGACCCCCCTGATATATTTATACTGATGCAGTACACAGTTCTGTGTAGTTAATAAACATATCCTCAACACTTGAGAAATATATTCAACCATTTTAATACAATTTATTAGGAATGTCCACCTAAATATCCCTTTTTTACCAGTGCATGGCAGGGGGAGGCTGAAAAAAAAACTGGATTAAACTTATGTCTTATTTCACTCCAATGAGAGTACCCTTTTAGTACTTATTTTTGCACTTTTGAAGGTTTCGTGTTACTCCACGCCACAATAGTGTTAACAAAAATTACTCCGAAGTAATTTTAGCCGTGTTTTATTGGTACTCAGTATTTTACTGAGTAAACATTTTATGCTCTAAACAACAACAAGCGATTACTTTTATTTATTATTAATAATCCTTTGTTGGTGAAGGGTTAAAAATGTATAATTTTAGAAAAAAAAATTCTCTGTAAAGCAACAAATAAAAAACTTTTGTATATCCTTAGCAATCATTTGTTGTTGTTTCCCGTGCAAAATTTTACTAAGCTAAGTACTGAGTTACCAAAAAAACATGTCTTTACGTACTACGGATTACCCCGGACTTACTCCACATTTTTAGTCAGATTTACACCGATTTGCACACACACTTATGAATTTGAAGTTTGACATTTTAAAATTTTGTTTGAAAAGAGAAAAATGCGAAAAGTGTTTCTATAAAATTCTTTTGTTATTAACAAAAACAACCATTATGAATGTATTTTCTATTATATTATACTCCGCCAGATATATTTCTTCCATTATTTTCGTTAATTCTTCACTTTTTCCAAAACGAATAAAGGAATTTTTCAGCCAGTGTTCTTCATCAATAAACAAAAATCCTATGCCAGATAAAAAAAATCCCATTTTTTTTTGCGATGATGGGATATTTTGTTTTTACAATTATAAAATCAAACTAAGGGTGTGTGCCAATAAGGCTAAAAAAAAAACGATCAGAAGCATAATGAAAAATATACCAAAACTAAAACTAAGTCCGCTTCTACACGAAGACGCAAAGAGCGAGACGCAGTTAAGAGCAAGGGAGAAAGACAGTTCGAAAAAAAAGGGAAAGAAGATTTTCTACCGTGAGTCTCCAGTAAAAATTTTGTGACTCTTTTTGACGTTTCTCTTTGATCTTGTTCTTTTTTTTGGCTATTTTGCTTTATTTGATTTCGTCGGTCGCAGAATCTGCTTCGTCGGTTGTGTATTATTTGTGTGTATAGTAACTTTTTTAATTTTTGCAAATGTTCTTCAAACAAATACTACATGTAGAAGCTCGCGACGCACACTGGGGAAATTTGTATGGGAGTGCGGAAAAAACTCAATAAAAACTGAACCACTGAATCGATTTGGATGAAATTTTCAGGAATGACAGCTTAAGTCGTAAGAAATCATTATTATTCATTTACACCCACTGCCACGCCCTTTTAAAAATATTGTAAGAGTAATAAAGGATAACGAAAATTCATTTTCCTGAAGCAAAGTCAGAAAATCAAATGTAGGTAATTTCATTAAAGTAGATTTATAAAAAAAAGTGTTGCGAATTAATTTCACTTTCTCCATTTGACTTTTCGGATAAGGATCTCTAGCAGTCAAAAAAAATAAAAATTTGACAAAAAGGAGATTTTCAATTTTCACGAAAACTTGAAGACATAGAAACATATGGTTTTCAGTGTTTGGTAAGGAATCAATTAAGGCAGTTTCCTTCATCATTCAATTTCGTTTTCAAATCCCCAGTCTTGACAAGATTAAGATTAAGATTAGGGTGAGAGGTGGGAATAATTCGCCTTATCACTGCGGCCTCTGATGGGCCTATTGTGATGTCCTCTTTTTAGAGTTCACGTAGAAATCCTGAGTTTAGAAAACTTAGTATGTTTTTGGGTGAACTAGCGGCAATGTTTTCCGCTTCGAGATAATACCCTCCGAGGTGACGTCGACGTGTATTGATTAAGCAATTACAGTGACACAATATGTGTTCTGCTGTTTCTTCGTCTTCGTTACACATTCTGCAGGTATCGTCTTGTGTAATGCCCATGGTCTTGAGGTGTTTTTTTACTGAGCAGTGTCCAGTAAGGAAGCCTGTGGTTATGCGAATCTGACTCCTGGTGAGTGTGAGGAGTTGTTTCGTTCTGGCGTGGGAGATGTTTGGTATAAATTTTTTGGCTTGTCTGTTACCTTCCGTATGCGTCCAGTAATGATTAGCCATATCTCTTAGCCATTTATTAATGTAATGTTTTGCAGTGCTTGTTGGTATGCCACAGAATGGTCTTGGCATCATGAATGTAGATGCGGAACCTTTTCTGGCTAGTGTGTCTGCTATTTCATTCCCAACGTGACCGCTGTGACCAGGTATCCAAATGAGTTGAACTCTGTTTGTACGGGCAAGCTGGTGTAGAAGTTGTATACAGTCCCATACCAGCTTTGAGGTGACTTCATTGCTCATAAGAGCTTGGAGTGCGGCCTTGCTGTCAGAGAGAATATAAATTTTTTTGTTTATTACAGCTCTGTTTAAGTTTTCTCTGAGGCAGAGTTCAATTGCGAATATCTCTGCTTGGAATACGGAATTGAAGCTGTCCATGCTCTGGTGCAGATAAGTTTTGGTGTTCATTCCGAATACTCCGGCCCCAACACCTTCATTTGTTTTGGAGCCATCTGTGTACCATACATGAGACTCGCTATTGAAGAAGGGTCTGTTCTGTTCCCACTCATGTCGTAAGGGGAATGTGACCTTATAGTTTTGGGTGAAGTTATATCTTGGGAGACAATTGTCTACTAGAGATATTTTAAGTAATTCTTCCCTATTTAATTCAGTGAGAATATCAGAGTGAATTATCTTGGAATTAGAGTTATCTTCTGCGATGAGCCGTTGACCATGGCTTCTTTCTTTAGTAGGAGATGGAGTGGTGGTAGATCTGTGATAACTTCTAACGCTGCTGAGGGGGCTGTTCTCATTGCTCCTGTAATATTTATACAAGCTAGTCTTTGTAGTTTATTGAGCTTGGCTTGTACTGTTTTTTGTTTTGTTTTATGCCACCAGACCGGTGCAGCGTATGTTATAATTGCTCTGGCAATGGCTGTATAGAGCCAGCGAGAGATTTTGGGGTTGGCACCCCAATTTTTACCAGTTAGACATTTGCTGGTCCATAAGGCAGTCCTGGCTTTGTCAATGATTTTCTGTATATGAGAGTTCCAGTTGAGTTTTTCGTCTAGGGTAACCCCTAGATATTTAACTTCCTTTGAGAATTCTATCGCTTCACCGAATAGAGTAGGCTTTATAAGTTTGTGTTTATTTCTTTTTCTGGTGAAGGCGACTATGGTACTTTTTTTAGGGTTGACGTTAAGTCCAACTTTTAGGCACCAGTTTGCGACTAGATTGAGTGCTCTTTGTAGAAGATTCGAGATCGTGTCTTCGAATTTACCTTTAATGAAGATCACAATGTCGTCAGCATAGCCCTGAACATAAAATCCAGCATTGCTAAGTATGACAATCAGTTCATTAACTACAATGGACCACAGAAGTGGGGAGAGAACCCCACCTTGAGGGCATCCTTTTGCAGCTGTGATTCTGATTTTGTCATTGCCCAGTGTGGCATTAATTTTCCTGTGACTAAGCATATGTTGAAAAAAATAGTATTGGATGTGTTTTTTCAATTTTTTTTTTCAAAATTTTGACATTGAAATCGATTATTTCAAAGACAATTAACTTAAAGAACTTAATTTAAAAGCTTGAATTAAGCGTAATATACTGGCTTTTAAAAAAGGTATCATTTATAACTGTAAGTGCTACCATTGATTTTTAATATATTCTTTTTGTTATTTTATGTAATTAATTTTAAGAAAATCATTTTTGCGACCAAATGAAGTTTTCAATTGCCAATAAAAAACGCAGTGGCACCTGGTGGCACCCAAATTTGGCTTCTATCGAAAGGTAATTTTATAAGGAAAATGTTTTTAATAGTCTCTAACTGTAGGCAAATGTAGCTTAAATTATATATACAAAAATATGAAAAAATCAAGCCATTTTTTTCTCTTTTCTTTAAATAATTATATAAAATAATTAACATCTTTAAAATTAATAATGTCTTCGATTTACAATAGACAAATGATGGCATCTTTACGGAAAAATAAAAGTCTATGATTTGGCTCAAGCAAAAAAAAATTAGACAGCTTTAATTTCAGGGTATTTTCACCTCGTTTTTTATACTTTCAACAACTTGTCCCTTTATAAAGCTCTAAAATGTAAACTACAAGTCCGATTTTAGTAATTCTTTCTGATATTGATTCAGATTTTATTCTAAAATTTAGAAATACTATAGAAAATGTTCTCCGAGGTACTTAAAATTTTGGACTTTTTTCCGCAAAATCCCCAGTGTGCGACGCACCAAAATGAAAATCAAAAAGAAATTCAAATAGAAGAAGACTTATCAGCGAACGCTTATTATGCTTCATATGTATTCAAACTAAAAAAAGTTTTTATAAAATAAAAATTACATTACATTACATATTAAACTAATCTGAAGATAAATCTCCGGACTAGAAACACTGCAGCTTCGGAATCTAGGTCCATTTTGCTGATACAACACAAGACATTAATACAACACAGAAAGACAAAGAGAGAAAGAACGATAGAAGAACATACAACACTGAACTACGTGGCACAGAGGAGGAGACATAGTTGAAAATTGTCTCATGTTATCGCACAGGTGGCTTCAGTTTTTTTATCCGTTCTTCTTGACTTATTTTTCGGACACTAAATTGTTACAGATAAAAAATGTATATAGTTGAAAACGAATGTGTGTTTTTCTAACTGAATCTGCACACTACTCGGCTGAAATATATTTTAGCTCGGCTTAATTTTTCAGATAGTTTTGTATGGGAGTATGGGAGGAGTTTCATGAATACCCCTAATATTCGAAAGCAAAATATACCATGAAGCATTTGCATGAAGTAATAGTCCCCTTTAGAAGTAAAAGAAATATTAACTTCTGCGAATTTTTTTTTCGATTCATACAAATTTTTCCCTAGGCCTGTTATCACTATTTTCTTCAAGGAAATGAGCCATTTTTGTCTTGTCACACAAGCAATTACAAAAGAAAAATTACACGGTGTTACAAAATGAGGTTTCAAAATATACGCGGGTGGACCCCTATCAGGTTTTGTAGAGCTAGTCGCACTGAATACGAAACGGTATTTGAAAATCCCCTAACACCCCCAAAATCTAGAGTTACGGGCAAAAAACGGTTTTTTGGACCTTCACCCATTGAAAAAATTCTAACTTCGTCAAATTTTTACCCATTTTTTATTTTTTTTACAGTTTCTGATAGAAGATAAATATACCTTTTCAACAATGTATAAAACATGTAACTCGGTTAAACCACTTAGAATTTATAAGCTGTCAAATTTCAAAAATTCCATTTTTTTCGCCATTTGCCCAACTTCGGCATCAATTTAAAGTATGTGTTTTCAAAACAACATGCTATTTAAAAAATATATTCTAAAACTATATCTATTTCTCAATCAATCGAGGTATTTTTTATGAAAATCACTTCAAAATGGGCTTAGAAAAAAAAATTTTCGATTTCAACCCAAATACAGAAATTCGAACTTTTAGGTATAGAACAAAAATGTTGTTTCGGCACGTAGTAGGATAACTTGGGCACCAGGATTTGATAACGGGTTTTTGTAGAGGAGCTCAATACAAACATTTTTTTCTTTGGGAGGGGGGTCTATCTCTCCCCGTTTAGGTGGGAGGGGCATTTTTCTAAAAAAAATTGGCAAAATAAAAAAAAAATTATTAAAAAACAACGGCAACACTTACAGTAACAAATGAAACCATTTCCGAAAGGAAAAATTGTACATTTGATTCTAATTTTTAAATCAATATAATATAACCAATAGGTTTTGGAATAATTGATTTCAAAGTTAAAAATAGGCGAAGCAAAATTTTTTAAAACACATTTTATACTATTTTTGTCGACACTGTGTATTTTAGTAAAAAAAAGTTACTCAGACAGAAAACTGCCTCAATTGATTCCTTAAAGAACAGTGAAAACTATATGTTTCTATGTCTTCTAATTTTTGAGAAAATTGAAAAATTATTTTATCAGATTTTTCCTTTTTCAAAATATTTTTTGTTTTTATTTGTTTTTATTTTTCAATTTTCTCATAAACTAGAAGACATAGAAACATATAGTTTTCACTGTTCGATAAGGAATCAATTGAGGCAGTTTTCTGTTTGAGTTTTTTGCCCGTAACTCTAGATTTTGGGGGTGTTAGGGGATTTTCAAATACCGTTTCGTATTCAGTGCGACTAGCTCTACAAAACCTGATAGGTCTCCGCCCGCGTATATTTTGAGCGTTACACCGTGTTATTCTCAAAATGTTCCATCACTCCGGAAAAAGGAGTACAAATTTAGAGTACTCCTAAATAAAGTGAAGGAAAACGACATTACATTTTCCAAACCAGGGAAAAGCATAAAATGTTAATATTCGGCCATCATACGGTTACTCTAAACAAAAAAAAAAATATTATTTAATTTTTTAAAAGAAAAAAAAAAACAGAAACTACACTGAAGGAAAAAACAACTTAAAATCAACGAAAACCACGTTGATTCAACTATTTTTCGGATTGATTTTGCGTTGATGACCAAAATTTTAAAATCAAAGTAGAACATCGTTAGTTTAAAGTGGTTTACCGCTATAAATAATTTTTAAGTCAAAGTTGTTTCAACTTAAAAAAAAATCATCAATTTATTAAAAATTGGGGGGATCAAAGCTACAACTCTTGGGTTACTTATCGAATGCTTTACCAACGTGCTATCTCACCGTTGAAAATTAGAATGATAAAATGCAACAAAAGCTTAAGTCCGACAAAAATAAAAAAAAATTCTTACGTTGTTTCAATTTTATTTTGAAGAAGTATATTTTTTTTGAGGGCGTCTTGTTACGTAGCAAAACAAAGGTTAAATGCGACTCAAAGACGCATTCCTAATCCCTAATTTACCTATCTTTCTTTTTCTACTTGCTTTCCTACTTACCTACCTATCTAACTATTTGTTTACCTAAGTTTCTTTTAACATTCCTATTGCATGCTTATACCTAGTTATCTAAATAATAACATACTTTATTACTAACCTACCTCACTTCATACATCCTTACCTTACTATCCTACCTGCCTAATCTACCTATCTATTACCCTACCTAATCTACCTACTAACTGACCTACCTTCCTATCTATCTTTATCCCTATTTTCTTCCTACGCTATCTTACTACTTACCTACTAGCATACCTACCTACCTACCTACCTACTGCATGTCTCACTATTCCTACCTACCACCTGCATATTTATCTACGTACCTTATTCCCTAGATGGATTCTCTACGCATCCGATCGACAGTTGAGATAGTAGTCATCTTATTATCAATTCACGGTACCAAAAAGGAGTCTTTCCTATCTTTCTACTACTTCAACTGGTGCCGTGCGGTATGCATTTAAAGGACTTTAAGTCTTACAGGCGTATATTTGGATTTATTTATTATTATTGTTTATTAGAACATCACAAAACAAAACAACATGTATACATACAAGATATACAAAAATAAAAAAACCTGGATCTGCTTCAACTGTCTGCAACTGGTGGAATTGGGGGTTGAATGGTGCTTTCCCATGCATATAGAATGTTATTTTTTTTTTGGTGTTCCTGGGTGGGATGCTAACATTTGTCTCGTTTTGGAGACAGATTTCCGCTCGGGATGGCTATGTGTGATATTACGACAACTGAAAAAAAAAGAAAGAAATTATAAGTAAGGAATTGAAACAAATTATTTCAGTGATGAGCTTCCATGTTGATTTGGATAATTCAAGATGCGCAAGCAGCTTGAATTTTCCAATCAAAATTTCTGTCCCATCACTGAGCATACTTACCTGTTAATATCAGCAAAACATTTTTTAGTACCTAAACAAGAAAAGAAAACAAGAAATTTAAATATATTTTTGTTAATAAAGACAAAAAAATGAAAATTAAAACTTACCTTTGGTAAAGACGACCACCATGAGGATTTGATTTGTGGTTTGTTTTGACAATTCACAAATCAATCATCATGCCGGCTCGTTTTTTTACAGATAATTATATATCTGTCACACTCATTTTTAAAGGAAAAGGGGGAAATAAAAATGCGTTCCACAATTTTCGCTCAGTTAGGTTTGTTCGTGTTTATGTTTTTTTTGATTTTAAGGGAATTTTCATGTTTTAGGTTTAAGGTTAGTACAAATGATATTGGTACGACTAATTGGGATTGAGATTAATACGGGATTAATTAAAGGGAATCAAATGTTAGTATTGTTGTTTATGTGTTTACATGTGTGTGTAAACTTAGATTATAGACAAGGGGGGTTAGAAAAAAATTAATAAGGATGGGAGATTTTTCCCCACCCACTATTCTGTTGCAAGTTAGCTATCTCACTCTGATATAGAAGTAACTATGTATTAATTTACAGAAAGATAACGAAACCATAAAACAGAACGAGATTTCATGATCATTGCAAAATTTGAATTCAAATTCGAGAAGAGCAACCGTAGGAAGTGATTGCAGTTTTATTTAAATCGAAATTTAAATTGAAAGTTAAAACTTTTTTTACAATTTTTGTTCTGTGCAACTTTTATTGCAAATTCTAATGCAAAGACATTAGACTATATTGTATATTGTGGTGAATTAATTAAAAAGGTAATTAGAAGTGAAAAATACAAGTGAATTTAACTAATAAAAAGAAATTTAAGTGTACAGACAAACATATATATACCTACATATATAGAAAAATCGTTTGGGGAGCACAAAAAGATCCTTTGGAAATTTTTATAGAAAAGAAAGAAGGAATCTAAAATCGATTCGTTATTAAGCAGAGGTATGTTACTTGGAGAAACAAACTCTTAAAGTAGAAAATAATTAAATAATTTTACCAGGTCGAAGATCAAACCAAATCTAGGCCTCTGCTGGGTTTTTTTTATATATGTACATACATATATACACATATTGCATTACAAAAGTTGGAATCGAATCCTAAAGAAACTTGGCTTTGTTCGTAAGGAACAAAGAGTGAAAGTTCGAGAAGCGTGAAGAAGACTCCACAGATAATAGTGTATATATATAGAAAGTATATATACATATATGCAAAGGAGGAACTTCTAGAAAGAAGGGGAGATAAGGATTCAACCAACGCCAGCGAAGTGAATTTTTTTTTTACAAAAGAAAGTGAAACTAAAGAACAATTTTTTTAAAGATATCGTAGATTTTAACGTAGATTTTAAGGAATAATTACCTAAGTTAAAATTCAGTTCTCCAAATTGTTTTTTTTTATTTTTAAGTTAAATTTAAATTTTTTTAGTTACTAAGCAAGAAGAGATTGGTTTTAAACTTTTGGAAAAAGTGACAATTTTCAATTTTAATAATAATTAGTGATAAATCAAAAAAAAAAAAAAAAAAAAGAAAGTGAATATTGTGCACAAAGGCACAAAAAGGATTCGTCGAGGTGCTGCCGGCAGAACAACGAAGGATTCCTAAATAAACTGGTGAGTCAAACATTGTTAATTAGGGCAAAAAAGGCCCATATAAATTACACTGTGCAAGTTTTTTGAAAAATTTTTTTGAGACAGGTGCGCGATTAACTGTTTCGCCCTATTTCGGACCCGAGAAGTCGATTGGCGTCATTAGTTTTTCGATTTATCGGTACGACTTCGAACAAAATTTTTTTTGAAAGATTTTCAATTATTTGAGAATTTTTCACTTTTTTTAGTAATTTTTCAACCAAAAACAATATTTATATTGCTAATAATTCTGCTCAAACGTTATTTGCTACCAGTAGAAAGACATTATAAACTATTTTGAACAATTTATTTGAAAATTTAGTGATTTTTTTGAAAAAATTAAAAAAAATCGAAATTTTTTACATTGTTTATCGTTTTTTCGCTGTTTTTGTTCTCTTTTGCACAAATACATTGCAGGTTTTCCATTAAAAATTAATTTAACTGTTAATTTAGTGTTGGTTAAACTTTGACAGTCTATCGATAGCATCGATAACAAAAAAATATCGAGTATATCGATACTTCAGAAAACTATCGATAGTTTCAATACTTCCAAATTATTTTACCACAAGGTTACCGATATTATCGATAGTTTTTTCTCAAAACTATCGATACAATCGATAATGGAAACTATCGATATCTACCAAACACTATGTTAATTCGTTGTTTATATCCAATGTCAAACGAAAACTTAACTTGTAGTTCAAATTGTGTTTAATTAATTTCAAAGCTATCGATAATATCGGTAGCCTTGTGGTACAATAATTTGGAAGTATTGAAACTATCGATAGTTTTCTGAAGTATCGATATACTTGATATTTTTTTGTTATCGATGCTATCGATAGACTGTCAAAGTTTAACCAACACTAAATTAACAGTTAAATTAATTTTTAATGGAAAACCTGCAATGTATTTGTGCAAAAGAGAACAAAAACAGCGAAAAAACGATAAACAATGTAAAAAATTTCGATTTTTTTTAATTTTTTCAAAAAAATCACTAAATTTTCAAATAAATTGTTCAAAATAGTTTATAATGTCTTTCTACTGGTAGCAAATAACGTTTGAGCAGAATTATTAGCAATATAAATATTGTTTTTGGTTGAAAAATTACTAAAAAAAGTGAAAAATTCTCAAAATAATTGAAAATCTTTCAAAAAAAATTTTGTTCGAAGTCGTACCGATAAATCGAAAAACTAATGACGCCAATCGATTTCTCGGGTCCGAAATAGGGCGAAACAGTTATTCGCGCGCCTGTCAAGAATTTCGACTTGCACAGTGTTATTAAAGTTGGAAACCACAAGATTACCAAAGTGACAATCATCTTTCTATTTATTTTTACATATATTTTTACACATTTTTTTATTGAATTTGAAATTGAATTATTGAACTAGTTGTAAGAAAAAGAAACGAGCGGGAGAGCTCAATTTTATTTTTGAATATTAATGAAGATTTTGAATAAAATTATAATTTGAATAGTGTAACAGAGTGTTATTAATGGAGTGCTAAATACTTAGCTAAAGGTGTGTGGAGGCTTGACAAAGCCGTCCACTGGTAATATGGATTTTCTTTAGAGGACATGACTGACCTGAACTCTTCGACAGACTTAGATTTCAGCTGGAAAATAATCTTTCGGGGCTATTCTTCAAAACATTGGCCAAGAAGATAGCGTATGGAAGTATCTCTAAGATACAAGGGAGGGCAGGCCAAAATTCGTCGATAACACCAGGCGAGCGCTCGGAACTTCAGTGGAGCAGTTATCTAGGGAAATAAAAAAAGTATGTGCTTTAGGTACAGTATCTTTTAGGGCTTATTTTTGTATCTATATATATATATTATTTTGGTGATGGTAGAATTTCGTTTGGATTAGGTTAGTTAGGGTATATTGGTGATGGTTAGGTATTTTAGTTAGGAATTTAGTTTTACGGTGTAGGGTATTCTAGGTTAGTTAGGTTAGATTTTAAATAATTACTGAAGCACTATACTTACGTTTCCTTAGATGATGTTCACGTTCCTGGATTTGTTCTTCACCCTTTTTTTCAGCAATAGTTTTTTTAGTAATTTTTATCTTTCCTTTTTATAATTCACATCCTCTTTCCTTTTTTTTTCCTTTTCCACTTTCCTTCCCTTTTACTATCGGCACGATCCTTTTTTTTGATTAGTAGAGCAGGAGGTACTTTGAGGAGTGGCAAGAACCACACCCATTTTCCACGAGCTTAGCTGTGCAACCACAAGCGTGCCACCCGCAACTTCTCTTGTACCGAAGTAAGCCCTAAGGTAACCTGACTCCTAACAATGGCGCCCAACGGGACCTGACGGTTAAGAAAGAAAAAAAGCAATTCCAAGGGGATGATTTTTTTGGGTCATCACCTTGGACTTGTCTTTTTATTTCCGCGTTTTTAATACATTTTTTTTTAACATTTTTTTTAAATTTTTTTACTTTACTATCCAAATTTAAAACAAATCTAGGGACAGAGGGAACTTTTGGTTACGTCATAGATTGGAAATTGCTATCCGATCAACAGGGTTAGACTCGGAGATTTAGTGAGGTAATTTGGATCTATGACGACACCAAAAGTAGAATAAGGTCAAAGGAATTGCTACTTCAGCTATCCATAAAGTCAGGTACAACCCAACTTTTTGTGAGGTAGAGGTTTCACTTCCTAAAACCTTATTCGTATCGAAGTTGATTTTTATTTCGCAGCTAACCATTTATCGGGCTACACGCTCCGATCTATGATGTGGTTGTGAAATGGGGATGAATGGAGATACCAGCTGAATTTCGAGTGCACCAGTTGAAATCCAGACAATACAATTTACATATAAGGACATAGGGACTTAACAGACCAAAATCCATTTACCAACGGAAAGGAAACTTGGCAAGTTTTCACACACCTAAGCATCTTATATGAAATTTTCTTCAAAAACACAAAAGCTACACAACTTTTTTATTATTTTTTTCATCAACTTTTTTTTTATTACTTTTTATATTTTTTTACTATTAGTTTTTTTTATATTTCAATTTTTTTATATCTATATTTCTTTTTTTTTACCATTTTTTATTTTTTTACATTTTTTTAAAAAACAAAAAATTCACTTCAGCGTTGAAATACCGTACTGTGTTGAATTTAATACATTTACAAAAATCCATTTTTGTGAGAATTTTTTTTGTTTTGAAATTTGTTTTTGGTTCTGATTGGTTTGATCTTCAACCAGGTAAGAATAGTTATGGGGGACAAAGGAAAGAGAACCGGTGCTATTCCAAAAGATCAGGGTAGACAGAATGGGCCAATAACCAGAAGGGCTGCTCGACAAGGGGGAGAGCAAATAACAGATGGAAATCTAGAAGAGGAACTGCCAATTACCGGGACAAGGAACGAACAAGGGAACGGTACGGACTTGAATCAACGATACAACGACATTGCAGCTACACTTCGGAACATGGAAATAGACGAAGCTAACGGAGGAGACAACGACAGAAGAGACACAAACGAAGACAACAGAGAACACTTGGAAGAGGGTGGTGGTAACGAACACGAAGAGCAACAAGAAGAACAAATCGACTCGGAAGAAGATACCCAACCTGATGAACGATCACTAATACAACAACAAACTGAAGAACTGGAACGGGAACGACTACAATTAGAAGAAGAGATAAGGAACAGGACCAAACCAGGGGCAATTTAAGAAGTTGGAAAAATCCTTGGCAGTTCAGAGTGGTATACTGGAAAGCCAAGACACGAAAAATACAAACCAAACAGGACTTTCGATTACATCAAACGGACGAACAAACCATTCGAAAAGTAATCAATCGACATGCTGTTCAAATGCACATTCCTCATTCAGAGACATCAATCGAAAGTTTGATGTTCATAAATGGGGAGTTAAATTTGATGGCTCGTCAAAAGGCATGTCGGTTGAAAGTTTTATTTTTCGAGTGGAATCCCAACAGAAGAAACACGGACTGACTGACGACCAACTGTACAATAACTTTAACTATCTTGTAACGGGGGCAGCAGAGACGTGGTATTGGCAGTTCCTAGAAGAAAATAAAGGTGATGAAATGCTCAATTATTACGATTTGAAAACAGAGCTTATAAGGCAATTTAAAAGTAATAAGCGCGATCATGAAATCTTGAGGGCAATTATGGATCGTAAGCAGCAGCCTCACGAGCCATTCGACGAGTTCTACGCTGATGTAAGAGGGTTAAAGTTGCAAATGCAATCCAGGCTAAGTGAAATTGACTTAGTAGAAATAGTCCGAAAAAAACATTAAGCCAAGGATAGCTACCTTAATTTTTAGCAGTGCTATCAGTACCATTAGGGAATTGCGAGACGAGTGCAAGAGGGCAGAAGAGCACTTAGCAGCAACAATGGAGTTTAGGAGTAAGAAGTTTGTTCAAGAAATTGAGGAACAAAGAATAGTTAGCGAGACAGACGATGAGGACTTGGAAATTGCTGCTATCCAACCTAAAAAGTTGGATAAAAGATCTCTCGACCAAAAACAAAGATATGGTGATAAAGAAAAGCGAAATCACAATTTGAGGGAAACACCACAACAGGCAGGAACATGTCCCTCCTCATTTCATACATTAACATGTTATTGTTGTGGAGAGGGAAACATTTCCTTCAAATGTGCAGCCTGTCAGGAAAACAGAAAGGTCGGCAGTGTACCCGGGAGTCAACCGCCGACGACAAAAGCGGTCCCGGAGAGTCAAACGAAAAGTCTACAAAAATAAAGATATTAGAAAGAGAGCATAAGACTGATACAACATTAACTTACTAACCGAAAGAGGTAGATTTCGAGAAGAGCCTTCATGAAAGAAAGAGAAAATATGAAGAAGCTAGAAGGAGAATTTTTGGTGAGGAAATAGATTTTGAAGTAAAGGAAAGTAGAAATTATAAAAAAATAGCTAGGTTAAGGGAAATAAGTGCAATAAAAAAACGGACGAAGAATAAAATTGAAGCTTCGATTTTAACTATTTCGGATGATAATAGGCCATATGCTAAAGTGCAATTCGAAGAAGAAGAAGTTTTAGGGTTGTTGGATAGTGGAGCGTCCGTTACATGTTTGGGAAGAGGTGCAATAGAATTTTTAAGAAGGAAAAACATTAAAATTTCAAAAATGAATGACAACATAAAAACTGCGGATGGAAATCAGCAAAAGATTGAAGGTAGTTTCAAATCGATTGTCTCGTGGGGTGGTAAGTCTGCAGAGTTAGAAATTTTTGTAGTACCAAGCTTGCAACAAACTCTATATCTGGGTGTAGATTTTTGGAGCACTTTTAAAATCGCTCCAAACATAGTTAGCGAAGTTGGTGTGACAGTTCCAAGTAAGGAACAAGCGAGTTTTCGGGAACTTTCTCCAACTCAAGAAAAGCAGCTGGAGAGTGTCAAGTCACTGTTTCCCTCCTTCGCCATATTGGGATTGGGTAAAACCAATCTAGAAGAACATGTTATTGAAGTAGAAGATGAGAATATTCCTATAAAACAGAGGCATTACCCCATTTCCCCAGCCGTTCAAAAGCTGCTATACGCAGAAATAGATCGGATGTTGGAAATGGGTGTAATAGAGGAGAGTGACAGTGCTTGGAGCTCTCCAGTTGTTTTAGTGAGAAAGAATGGGAAAAATAGACTCTGCCTAGATTCGCGAAAGGTAAATGCGAGGACTAAAAAGTTTGCATATCCTCTTCCCCATATAGATGGGATCATAAGTAGACTACAGGATACAAGGTATATCTCCAGTATCGATTTAAAAGATGCCTTTTGGCAAATTCCGCTGGAGAGCAAATCAAGAGAGAAAACAGCTTTTACTATCCCTGGACGGCCGTTATACCAATTGCCGTTTGGTTTGTGTAACGCCGCCCAGAGAATGACAAAGTTGATGGACAAAGTCATTCCTGGTCGGCTTCGACAGAATGTCTTTGTCTATCTAGACGATCTCTTGATTTGTTCTCCAGACTTCGAAACACATATGAAGACACTGGAGGAAGTCGCGTTTTCATTACGTCAAGCAGGCTTGACAATAAATGTTGAGAAAAGCAAGTTTTGCTTTAAAGAAATAAAGTATTTGGGGTATGTCGTTGGAGATGGCTGCATTCGGACAGATAAAGATAAAGTATCGGCGATCGAAGAGTTCCCTATTCCGAAAACATCAAAACAGCTCCGCAGGTTCCTAGGCATGACTGGCTGGTATAGGCGCTTCATTACAAATTATGCGTCTGTATCAGCCCCAATGACAGACTGTTTGAAAAACGGACAACCATTAAAAATGACAGACGAAGCCATAACTGCATTTCAACTACTCAAAAAGAGTTTAGTTACAGCCCCCATACTAACAAATCCTGACTTTTCAAAACATTTTTATATACAGTGCGACGCCTCAACTTCGGGTGTAGGGAGTGTGCTCTTTCAGTTGGATGACGAGAAGAATGAACGACCGATAGCATTCATGTCCAAGAAGCTTAATTCTGCTCAAAGGAATTATAGTGTAACGGAACTTGAATGCTATGCGGCCGTTTTATCGATAAAGAAGTTCAGGGCCTACGTGGAAGAATTACCCTTTACCGTCATTACCGATCACGCAAGTTTAAAATGGCTGATGTCACAAAAAGATCTTACAGGCAGATTGGCAAGATGGAGCCTGAAGCTGCAAGGATTCGTGTTCGGGATCGAACATAGGAAGGGTGTCCAAAACGTCGTCCCTGATACTCTCTCACGAGTTCATATGGAAGAGATCACGACCGAAGATTCAGCGCCAGGAGTTGACTTTAGTTCACCATATTTTTCTTCGGAAGAATATGTTGAATTAAAGAAGATAGTAGAACAAGAACAAGACAGACTTCCAGATATTTGTATATCTGACGGATTTGTGTATAAACGAACGGACATAAGGAGAGGTGACATAGTACAAGAGGACCGAGCCTGGAAACTGTGGGTGCCTGAAGGACTACGTGAAAATCTGTTGCAAGTTTCACATGACTCACCCGCGTCAGGACATAGTGGCATCAATAAAACTCTGTCAAAGTTAAGACAACTATACTTTTGGCCGGGGATGGCCACTGATGTTCAACGTTGGGTGAAATCATGTGAAATTTGTAAATGTTGTAAATCTGTTAATACCACTACTCGACCACCGATGGGGCAGCAGACGATGACCGAACGACCATTCCAACGATTATACATAGATTTCTTAGGGCCTTACCCGCGTACTAGTATTGGAAATACGCATATTTTCATAGTATTAGACCATTTTAGTAAATTTGTATTTTTAAAACCAGTGAGGAAAGCAACATCATCTGAGGTAGTGAAATTTTTAGAAGAAAGTGTGTTTCATGTTTTTGGTGTTCCTGAATTTGTTCATTCAGATAATGGTAAACAGTTCGTTTCGGAATTGTTTACCAGTTTTCTAAAACGTTATGGGGTAAAGCATACAAGAACTGCGTTTTATTCACCACAAGCGAACGCGTCAGAAAGGGTGAACCAGTCGGTTCTGTCAAAGATACGATCGTATCTTGGCAGTAATCAAAAACAATGGGATCAGCATGTGAGCAATGTCGCGTTCTCACTTCGAAGTGTTATTCATGATGCGATCGGAGTAGAACCGTTTTATGCAGTGTTCGGGACACCAATGATCCAAAATGCGAAAATCTACGAACTACTTCGAAAATTAAATGTTGTGAAAGAGTCAAATATAGAAATTCTTAATAAAGAAGACCGATTAGAGTTGATTCGAGCGAAAATTTTTGATAATTTGAAAATTGCACACCAAAAAGGTACAAAAGTGTATAATACCAGATGTAAGGACATCGAGTATAAACCTGGACAAATTGTATACCGCCGAAACTTTAAGCAAAGTAATGCAATTGAAAATTATAATGCAAAACTAGGTGCAAAATTTATCAAATCGATAGTTTTGAAAAAATTAGGAAACTCTCTTTATGAACTGGGAAATTTAAGAGGTGAAAAGGTTGGTGTGTATCACGCCAAAGATATTCATTCTTAGATAGATTAGATGACGCACTCAGATGATGCTGTTTAATATGTGATATAGTTTAAGTTAAGTTATACTTTATTAGAGTTAGTGAAGATTCATATAGTTTATTTATTTATTTATTTATTTTATTTTAGTATAATAATTCAAATCTGTGATATTTACTTAGTAAAGTTAGTAATTTTCTTTTATCTGTGATATTTACTAAGTAAAATTTTAGTTAAAATTCGAATCTGTGATCTTTACTTAGTAAAATTAGTTTAATTTTTGTAATCTGTGATATTTTTTTACTAGTACCTGATTTTTTTTAGAGTTTATTTATTTATTTATTTATTTTTTTTTATCTGTGATACTTAATATAGTTTATTTAAATCTTTCATCTGTGATATATTATATAGTTTATTTACACTTTATATCTGTGATATTTTTATAGTATATACTTATTTTTTTTTAGATAGGTTTATGATAGTTTATTTATTAATTTTTTTTATCTGTGATACTTTAGTTAGTTAGTTTATTTTCTTATTTATTTACTCTTATGTAAAGGGGGACCTGGATAGTGCAATAGCCCGTAAAATTGATTTCGGTAATCTTAAAATCCTAATTGGTCGTACTAATAGAGAAAAAAAAAACTTTAATAGAATATATGTGGTTCAACTAAAAATGTACAAAGAGCACGAGATCTCAGTCACAGGGTATGGGCTTAGCCACACGTAAACGAGACCATATAAATGCAATTCGAAGCATAATTAAATAATTTTTTTTGTTTTGCAATTTTTTTTACGTTGCAAGTGCACTCACGACCACTCACGCACTTTCAACGAGCCTGTTACGTAGCAAAACAAAGGTTAAATGCGACTCAAAGACGCATTCCTAATCCCTAATTTACCTATCTTTCTTTTTCTACTTGCTTTCCTACTTACCTACCTATCTAACTATTTGTTTACCTAAGTTTCTTTTAACATTCCTATTGCATGCTTATACCTAGTTATCTAAATAATAACATACTTTATTACTAACCTACCTCACTTCATACATCCTTACCTTACTATCCTACCTGCCTAATCTACCTATCTATTACCCTACCTAATCTACCTACTAACTGACCTACCTTCCTATCTATCTTTATCCCTATTTTCTTCCTACGCTATCTTACTACTTACCTACTAGCATACCTACCTACCTACCTACCTACTGCATGTCTCACTATTCCTACCTACCACCTGCATATTTATCTACGTACCTTATTCCCTAGATGGATTCTCTACGCATCCGATCGACAGTTGAGATAGTAGTCATCTTATTATCAATTCACGGTACCAAAAAGGAGTCTTTCCTATCTTTCTACTACTTCAACTGGTGCCGTGCGGTATGCATTTAAAGGACTTTAAGTCTTACAGGCGTATATTTGGATTTATTTATTATTATTGTTTATTAGAACATCACAAAACAAAACAACATGTATACATACAAGATATACAAAAATAAAAAAACCTGGATCTGCTTCAACTGTCTGCAACTGGTGGAATTGGGGGTTGAATGGTGCTTTCCCATGCATATAGAATGTTATTTTTTTTTTGGTGTTCCTGGGTGGGATGCTAACATTTGTCTCGTTTTGGAGACAGATTTCCGCTCGGGATGGCTATGTGTGATATTACGACAACTGAAAAAAAAAAGAAAGAAATTATAAGTAAGGAATTGAAACAAATTATTTCAGTGATGAGCTTCCATGTTGATTTGGATAATTCAAGATGCGCAAGCAGCTTGAATTTTCCAATCAAAATTTCTGTCCCATCACTGAGCATACTTACCTGTTAATATCAGCAAAACATTTTTTAGTACCTAAACAAGAAAAGAAAACAAGAAATTTAAATATATTTTTGTTAATAAAGACAAAAAAATGAAAATTAAAACTTACCTTTGGTAAAGACGACCACCATGAGGATTTGATTTGTGGTTTGTTTTGACAATTCACAAATCAATCATCATGCCGGCTCGTTTTTTTACAGATAATTATATATCTGTCACACTCATTTTTAAAGGAAAAGGGGGAAATAAAAATGCGTTCCACAATTTTCGCTCAGTTAGGTTTGTTCGTGTTTATGTTTTTTTTGATTTTAAGGGAATTTTCATGTTTTAGGTTTAAGGTTAGTACAAATGATATTGGTACGACTAATTGGGATTGAGATTAATACGGGATTAATTAAAGGGAATCAAATGTTAGTATTGTTGTTTATGTGTTTACATGTGTGTGTAAACTTAGATTATAGACAAGGGGGGTTAGAAAAAAATTAATAAGGATGGGAGATTTTTCCCCACCCACTATTCTGTTGCAAGTTAGCTATCTCACTCTGATATAGAAGTAACTATGTATTAATTTACAGAAAGATAACGAAACCATAAAACAGAACGAGATTTCATGATCATTGCAAAATTTGAATTCAAATTCGAGAAGAGCAACCGTAGGAAGTGATTGCAGTTTTATTTAAATCGAAATTTAAATTGAAACTTTTTTTACAATTTTTGTTCTGTGCAACTTTTATTGCAAATTCTAATGCAAAGACATTAGACTATATTGTATATTGTGGTGAATTAATTAAAAAGGTAATTAGAAGTGAAAAATACAAGTGAATTTAACTAATAAAAAGAAATTTAAGTGTACAGACAAACATATATATACCTACATATATAGAAAAATCGTTTGGGGAGCACAAAAAGATCCTTTGGAAATTTTTATAGAAAAGAAAGAAGGAATCTAAAATCGATTCGTTATTAAGCAGAGGTATGTTACTTGGAGAAACAAACTCTTAAAGTAGAAAATAATTAAATAATTTTACCAGGTCGAAGATCAAACCAAATCTAGGCCTCTGCTGGGTTTTTTTTATATATGTACATACATATACAGGGTGTCCCACAGTCACCGCCCCAAACGAAAACCATGGATTCCTGAGGTCATTTTAAGTCGAAAAACTTAAGAGGTAATTTTCTCGTTTTCGTCCCGTTTTCGAGTTACCACGGTTTTTATGATTTTTGTTCTCTTTTCCCTTATCTAGCTTTATCTTTGCCAAACTACGTTTGATTTGAAAAATTTTTTTTACAACCAATCAAGAATTTATTACAGTTTTAGTTTGTCTCAAAACTTTTTTTTCTGCGGACAACTGTTTCTCCACAATTTTGCATCAAACACAATTTTCTTCGTTTTTTAAGTTGTTTTTTACACTTTCATATCATTTAAGTCAAAAAAACACGTTAATGAGTACTAATTTTTTGTGGATTTTATTAAAGCCCAGTTTATTTTCATAAAAAAAATAAGTTTTATTTCATAAAAAAGGCTACTGAAATTAATTAAAAAAAATAAACAAACTGAGTGAATTAAAAAAAAAAATAATTTTTAAATACAAAATTTATTTAAATGAATTAAAACTTTTTCTGAGCTTTATTTATTTGTTCTTTTCTTAACCACAATAGCTCAGAAAAAGTTTTTAATTCATTTAAATTAATTTTTTATTTAAAAATTATTTTTTTTTTAATTCACTCAGTTTGTTTATTTTTTTTAATTAATTTCAGTAGCCTTTTTTATGAAATAAAACTTATTTTTTTTATGAAAATAAACTGGGCTCTAATAAAAAGCACAAAAAATTAATACTCATTAACGTGTTTTTTTGACTTAAATGATATGAAAGTGTAAAAAACAACTTAAAAAACGAAGAAAATTGTGTTTGATGCAAAATTGTGGAGAAACAGTTGTCCGCAGAAAAAAAAGTTTTGAGACAAACTAAAACTGTAATAAATTCTTGATTGGTTGTAAAAAAAATTTTTCAAATCAAACGTAGTTTGGCAAAGATAAAGCTAGATAAGGGAAAAGAGAACAAAAATCATAAAAACCGTGGTAACTCGAAAACGGGACGAAAACGAGAAAATTACCTCTTAAGTTTTTCGACTTAAAATGACCTCAGGAATCCATGGTTTTCGTTTGGGGCGGTGACTGTGGGACACCCTGTATACACATATTGCATTACAAAAGTTGGAATCGAATCCTAAAGAAACTTGGCTTTGTTCGTAAGGAACAAAGAGTGAAAGTTCGAGAAGCGTGAAGAAGACTCCACAGATAATAGTGTATATATATAGAAAGTATATATACATATATGCAAAGGAGGAACTTCTAGAAAGAAGGGGAGATAAGGATTCAACCAACGCCAGCGAAGTGAATTTTTTTTTTACAAAAGAAAGTGAAACTAAAGAACAATTTTTTTAAAGATATCGTAGATTTTAACGTAGATTTTAAGGAATAATTACCTAAGTTAAAATTCAGTTCTCCAAATTGTTTTTTTTTATTTTTAAGTTAAATTTAAATTTTTTTAGTTACTAAGCAAGAAGAGATTGGTTTTAAACTTTTGGAAAAAGTGACAATTTTCAATTTTAATAATAATTAGTGATAAATCAAAAAAAAAAAAGAAAAAAAAAGAAAGTGAATATTGTGCACAAAGGCACAAAAAGGATTCGTCGAGGTGCTGCCGGCAGAACAACGAAGGATTCCTAAATAAACTGGTGAGTCAAACATTGTTAATTAGGGCAAAAAAGGCCCATATAAATTATTAAAGTTGGAAACCACAAGATTACCAAAGTTACAATCATCTTTCTATTTATTTTTACATATATTTTTACACATTTTTTTATTGAATTTGAAATTGAATTATTGAACTAGTTGTAAGAAAAAGAAACGAGCGGGAGAGCTCAATTTTATTTTTGAATATTAATGAAGATTTTGAATAAAATTATAATTTGAATAGTGTAACAGAGTGTTATTAATGGAGTGCTAAATACTTAGCTAAAGGTGTGTGGAGGCTTGACAAAGCCGTCCACTGGTAATATGGATTTTCTTTAGAGGACATGACTGACCTGAACTCTTCGACAGACTTAGATTTCAGCTGGAAAATAATCTTTCGGGGCTATTCTTCAAAACATTGGCCAAGAAGATAGCGTATGGAAGTATCTCTAAGATACAAGGGAGGGCAGGCCAAAATTCGTCGATAACACCAGGCGAGCGCTCGGAACTTCAGTGGAGCAGTTATCTAGGGAAATAAAAAAAGTATGTGCTTTAGGTACAGTATCTTTTAGGGCTTATTTTTGTATCTATATATATATATTATTTTGGTGATGGTAGAATTTCGTTTGGATTAGGTTAGTTAGGGTATATTGGTGATGGTTAGGTATTTTAGTTAGGAATTTAGTTTTACGGTGTAGGGTATTCTAGGTTAGTTAGGTTAGATTTTAAATAATTACTGAAGCACTATACTTACGTTTCCTTAGATGATGTTCACGTTCCTGGATTTGTTCTTCACCCTTTTTTTCAGCAATAGTTTTTTTAGTAATTTTTATCTTTCCTTTTTATAATTCACATCCTCTTTCCTTTTTTTTTCCTTTTCCACTTTCCTTCCCTTTTACTATCGGCACGATCCTTTTTTTTGATTAGTAGAGCAGGAGGTACTTTGAGGAGTGGCAAGAACCACACCCATTTTCCACGAGCTTAGCTGTGCAACCACAAGCGTGCCACCCGCAACTTCTCTTGTACCGAAGTAAGCCCTAAGGTAACCTGACTCCTAACAATGGCGCCCAACGGGACCTGACGGTTAAGAAAGAAAAAAAGCAATTCCAAGGGGATGATTTTTTTGGGTCATCACCTTGGACTTGTCTTTTTATTTCCGCGTTTTTAATACATTTTTTTTTAACATTTTTTTTAAATTTTTTTACTTTACTATCCAAATTTAAAACAAATCTAGGGACAGAGGGAACTTTTGGTTACGTCATAGATTGGAAATTGCTATCCGATCAACAGGGTTAGACTCGGAGATTTAGTGAGGTAATTTGGATCTATGACGACACCAAAAGTAGAATAAGGTCAAAGGAATTGCTACTTCAGCTATCCATAAAGTCAGGTACAACCCAACTTTTTGTGAGGTAGAGGTTTCACTTCCTAAAACCTTATTCGTATCGAAGTTGATTTTTATTTCGCAGCTAACCATTTATCGGGCTACACGCTCCGATCTATGATGTGGTTGTGAAATGGGGATGAATGGAGATACCAGCTGAATTTCGAGTGCACCAGTTGAAATCCAGACAATACAATTTACATATAAGGACATAGGGACTTAACAGACCAAAATCCATTTACCAACGGAAAGGAAACTTGGCAAGTTTTCACACACCTAAGCATCTTATATGAAATTTTCTTCAAAAACACAAAAGCTACACAACTTTTTTATTATTTTTTTCATCAACTTTTTTTTTATTACTTTTTATATTTTTTTACTATTAGTTTTTTTTATATTTCAATTTTTTTATATCTATATTTCTTTTTTTTTACCATTTTTTATTTTTTTACATTTTTTTAAAAAACAAAAAATTCACTTCAGCGTTGAAATACCGTACTGTGTTGAATTTAATACATTTACAAAAATCCATTTTTGTGAGAATTTTTTTTGTTTTGAAATTTGTTTTTGGTTCTGATTGGTTTGATCTTCAACCAGGTAAGAATAGTTATGGGGGACAAAGGAAAGAGAACCGGTGCTATTCCAAAAGATCAGGGTAGACAGAATGGGCCAATAACCAGAAGGGCTGCTCGACAAGGGGGAGAGCAAATAACAGATGGAAATCTAGAAGAGGAACTGCCAATTACCGGGACAAGGAACGAACAAGGGAACGGTACGGACTTGAATCAACGATACAACGACATTGCAGCTACACTTCGGAACATGGAAATAGACGAAGCTAACGGAGGAGACAACGACAGAAGAGACACAAACGAAGACAACAGAGAACACTTGGAAGAGGGTGGTGGTAACGAACACGAAGAGCAACAAGAAGAACAAATCGACTCGGAAGAAGATACCCAACCTGATGAACGATCACTAATACAACAACAAACTGAAGAACTGGAACGGGAACGACTACAATTAGAAGAAGAGATAAGGAACAGGACCAAACCAGGGGCAAACAACGGACATCCTCGCGTACAACCATTGACAGCTCTCGACTTGTACGAACAGATGCAAAAAGTTGCCACTCTGACTGTCAAGGAAAGTCAAACCAAAACCCTCAGTTTCATAGCTGACGGATTGTCAGACATGTTCAAGCTTTTGGATAAGAACATGAAAGAGGTTAATTCGAAATTTAAGAAGTTGGAAAAATCCTTGGCAGTTCAGAGTGGTATACTGGAAAGCCAAGACACGAAAAATACAAACCAAACAGGACTTTCGATTACATCAAACGGACGAACAAACCATTCGAAAAGTAATCAATCGACATGCTGTTCAAATGCACATTCCTCATTCAGAGACATCAATCGAAAGTTTGATGTTCATAAATGGGGAGTTAAATTTGATGGCTCGTCAAAAGGCATGTCGGTTGAAAGTTTTATTTTTCGAGTGGAATCCCAACAGAAGAAACACGGACTGACTGACGACCAACTGTACAATAACTTTAACTATCTTGTAACGGGGGCAGCAGAGACGTGGTATTGGCAGTTCCTAGAAGAAAATAAAGGTGATGAAATGCTCAATTATTACGATTTGAAAACAGAGCTTATAAGGCAATTTAAAAGTAATAAGCGCGATCATGAAATCTTGAGGGCAATTATGGATCGTAAGCAGCAGCCTCACGAGCCATTCGACGAGTTCTACGCTGATGTAAGAGGGTTAAAGTTGCAAATGCAATCCAGGCTAAGTGAAATTGACTTAGTAGAAATAGTCCGAAAAAAACATTAAGCCAAGGATAGCTACCTTAATTTTTAGCAGTGCTATCAGTACCATTAGGGAATTGCGAGACGAGTGCAAGAGGGCAGAAGAGCACTTAGCAGCAACAATGGAGTTTAGGAGTAAGAAGTTTGTTCAAGAAATTGAGGAACAAAGAATAGTTAGCGAGACAGACGATGAGGACTTGGAAATTGCTGCTATCCAACCTAAAAAGTTGGATAAAAGATCTCTCGACCAAAAACAAAGATATGGTGATAAAGAAAAGCGAAATCACAATTTGAGGGAAACACCACAACAGGCAGGAACATGTCCCTCCTCATTTCATACATTAACATGTTATTGTTGTGGAGAGGGAAACATTTCCTTCAAATGTGCAGCCTGTCAGGAAAACAGAAAGGTCGGCAGTGTACCCGGGAGTCAACCGCCGACGACAAAAGCGGTCCCGGAGAGTCAAACGAAAAGTCTACAAAAATAAAGATATTAGAAAGAGAGCATAAGACTGATACAACATTAACTTACTAACCGAAAGAGGTAGATTTCGAGAAGAGCCTTCATGAAAGAAAGAGAAAATATGAAGAAGCTAGAAGGAGAATTTTTGGTGAGGAAATAGATTTTGAAGTAAAGGAAAGTAGAAATTATAAAAAAATAGCTAGGTTAAGGGAAATAAGTGCAATAAAAAAACGGACGAAGAATAAAATTGAAGCTTCGATTTTAACTATTTCGGATGATAATAGGCCATATGCTAAAGTGCAATTCGAAGAAGAAGAAGTTTTAGGGTTGTTGGATAGTGGAGCGTCCGTTACATGTTTGGGAAGAGGTGCAATAGAATTTTTAAGAAGGAAAAACATTAAAATTTCAAAAATGAATGACAACATAAAAACTGCGGATGGAAATCAGCAAAAGATTGAAGGTAGTTTCAAATCGATTGTCTCGTGGGGTGGTAAGTCTGCAGAGTTAGAAATTTTTGTAGTACCAAGCTTGCAACAAACTCTATATCTGGGTGTAGATTTTTGGAGCACTTTTAAAATCGCTCCAAACATAGTTAGCGAAGTTGGTGTGACAGTTCCAAGTAAGGAACAAGCGAGTTTTCGGGAACTTTCTCCAACTCAAGAAAAGCAGCTGGAGAGTGTCAAGTCACTGTTTCCCTCCTTCGCCATATTGGGATTGGGTAAAACCAATCTAGAAGAACATGTTATTGAAGTAGAAGATGAGAATATTCCTATAAAACAGAGGCATTACCCCATTTCCCCAGCCGTTCAAAAGCTGCTATACGCAGAAATAGATCGGATGTTGGAAATGGGTGTAATAGAGGAGAGTGACAGTGCTTGGAGCTCTCCAGTTGTTTTAGTGAGAAAGAATGGGAAAAATAGACTCTGCCTAGATTCGCGAAAGGTAAATGCGAGGACTAAAAAGTTTGCATATCCTCTTCCCCATATAGATGGGATCATAAGTAGACTACAGGATACAAGGTATATCTCCAGTATCGATTTAAAAGATGCCTTTTGGCAAATTCCGCTGGAGAGCAAATCAAGAGAGAAAACAGCTTTTACTATCCCTGGACGGCCGTTATACCAATTGCCGTTTGGTTTGTGTAACGCCGCCCAGAGAATGACAAAGTTGATGGACAAAGTCATTCCTGGTCGGCTTCGACAGAATGTCTTTGTCTATCTAGACGATCTCTTGATTTGTTCTCCAGACTTCGAAACACATATGAAGACACTGGAGGAAGTCGCGTTTTCATTACGTCAAGCAGGCTTGACAATAAATGTTGAGAAAAGCAAGTTTTGCTTTAAAGAAATAAAGTATTTGGGGTATGTCGTTGGAGATGGCTGCATTCGGACAGATAAAGATAAAGTATCGGCGATCGAAGAGTTCCCTATTCCGAAAACATCAAAACAGCTCCGCAGGTTCCTAGGCATGACTGGCTGGTATAGGCGCTTCATTACAAATTATGCGTCTGTATCAGCCCCAATGACAGACTGTTTGAAAAACGGACAACCATTAAAAATGACAGACGAAGCCATAACTGCATTTCAACTACTCAAAAAGAGTTTAGTTACAGCCCCCATACTAACAAATCCTGACTTTTCAAAACATTTTTATATACAGTGCGACGCCTCAACTTCGGGTGTAGGGAGTGTGCTCTTTCAGTTGGATGACGAGAAGAATGAACGACCGATAGCATTCATGTCCAAGAAGCTTAATTCTGCTCAAAGGAATTATAGTGTAACGGAACTTGAATGCTATGCGGCCGTTTTATCGATAAAGAAGTTCAGGGCCTACGTGGAAGAATTACCCTTTACCGTCATTACCGATCACGCAAGTTTAAAATGGCTGATGTCACAAAAAGATCTTACAGGCAGATTGGCAAGATGGAGCCTGAAGCTGCAAGGATTCGTGTTCGGGATCGAACATAGGAAGGGTGTCCAAAACGTCGTCCCTGATACTCTCTCACGAGTTCATATGGAAGAGATCACGACCGAAGATTCAGCGCCAGGAGTTGACTTTAGTTCACCATATTTTTCTTCGGAAGAATATGTTGAATTAAAGAAGATAGTAGAACAAGAACAAGACAGACTTCCAGATATTTGTATATCTGACGGATTTGTGTATAAACGAACGGACATAAGGACAGGTGACATAGTACAAGAGGACCGAGCCTGGAAACTGTGGGTGCCTGAAGGACTACGTGAAAATCTGTTGCAAGTTTCACATGACTCACCCGCGTCAGGACATAGTGGCATCAATAAAACTCTGTCAAAGTTAAGACAACTATACTTTTGGCCGGGGATGGCCACTGATGTTCAACGTTGGGTGAAATCATGTGAAATTTGTAAATGTTGTAAATCTGTTAATACCACTACTCGACCACCGATGGGGCAGCAGACGATGACCGAACGACCATTCCAACGATTATACATAGATTTCTTAGGGCCTTACCCGCGTACTAGTATTGGAAATACGCATATTTTCATAGTATTAGACCATTTTAGTAAATTTGTATTTTTAAAACCAGTGAGGAAAGCAACATCATCTGAGGTAGTGAAATTTTTAGAAGAAAGTGTGTTTCATGTTTTTGGTGTTCCTGAATTTGTTCATTCAGATAATGGTAAACAGTTCGTTTCGGAATTGTTTACCAGTTTTCTAAAACGTTATGGGGTAAAGCATACAAGAACTGCGTTTTATTCACCACAAGCGAACGCGTCAGAAAGGGTGAACCAGTCGGTTCTGTCAAAGATACGATCGTATCTTGGCAGTAATCAAAAACAATGGGATCAGCATGTGAGCAATGTCGCGTTCTCACTTCGAAGTGTTATTCATGATGCGATCGGAGTAGAACCGTTTTATGCAGTGTTCGGGACACCAATGATCCAAAATGCGAAAATCTACGAACTACTTCGAAAATTAAATGTTGTGAAAGAGTCAAATATAGAAATTCTTAATAAAGAAGACCGATTAGAGTTGATTCGAGCGAAAATTTTTGATAATTTGAAAATTGCACACCAAAAAGGTACAAAAGTGTATAATACCAGATGTAAGGACATCGAGTATAAACCTGGACAAATTGTATACCGCCGAAACTTTAAGCAAAGTAATGCAATTGAAAATTATAATGCAAAACTAGGTGCAAAATTTATCAAATCGATAGTTTTGAAAAAATTAGGAAACTCTCTTTATGAACTGGGAAATTTAAGAGGTGAAAAGGTTGGTGTGTATCACGCCAAAGATATTCATTCTTAGATAGATTAGATGACGCACTCAGATGATGCTGTTTAATATGTGATATAGTTTAAGTTAAGTTATACTTTATTAGAGTTAGTGAAGATTCATATAGTTTATTTATTTATTTATTTATTTTATTTTAGTATAATAATTCAAATCTGTGATATTTACTTAGTAAAGTTAGTAATTTTCTTTTATCTGTGATATTTACTAAGTAAAATTTTAGTTAAAATTCGAATCTGTGATCTTTACTTAGTAAAATTAGTTTAATTTTTGTAATCTGTGATATTTTTTTACTAGTACCTGATTTTTTTTAGAGTTTATTTATTTATTTATTTATTTTTTTTTATCTGTGATACTTAATATAGTTTATTTAAATCTTTCATCTGTGATATATTATATAGTTTATTTACACTTTATATCTGTGATATTTTTATAGTATATACTTATTTTTTTTTAGATAGGTTTATGATAGTTTATTTATTAATTTTTTTTATCTGTGATACTTTAGTTAGTTAGTTTATTTTCTTATTTATTTACTCTTATGTAAAGGGGGACCTGGATAGTGCAATAGCCCGTAAAATTGATTTCGGTAATCTTAAAATCCTAATTGGTCGTACTAATAGAGAAAAAAAAAACTTTAATAGAATATATGTGGTTCAACTAAAAATGTACAAAGAGCACGAGATCTCAGTCACAGGGTATGGGCTTAGCCACACGTAAACGAGACCATATAAATGCAATTCGAAGCATAATTAAATAATTTTTTTTGTTTTGCAATTTTTTTTACGTTGCAAGTGCACTCACGACCACTCACGCACTTTCAACGAGCCTGTTACGTAGCAAAACAAAGGTTAAATGCGACTCAAAGACGCATTCCTAATCCCTAATTTACCTATCTTTCTTTTTCTACTTGCTTTCCTACTTACCTACCTATCTAACTATTTGTTTACCTAAGTTTCTTTTAACATTCCTATTGCATGCTTATACCTAGTTATCTAAATAATAACATACTTTATTACTAACCTACCTCACTTCATACATCCTTACCTTACTATCCTACCTGCCTAATCTACCTATCTATTACCCTACCTAATCTACCTACTAACTGACCTACCTTCCTATCTATCTTTATCCCTATTTTCTTCCTACGCTATCTTACTACTTACCTACTAGCATACCTACCTACCTACCTACCTACTGCATGTCTCACTATTCCTACCTACCACCTGCATATTTATCTACGTACCTTATTCCCTAGATGGATTCTCTACGCATCCGATCGACAGTTGAGATAGTAGTCATCTTATTATCAATTCACGGTACCAAAAAGGAGTCTTTCCTATCTTTCTACTACTTCAACTGGTGCCGTGCGGTATGCATTTAAAGGACTTTAAGTCTTACAGGCGTATATTTGGATTTATTTATTATTATTGTTTATTAGAACATCACAAAACAAAACAACATGTATACATACAAGATATACAAAAATAAAAAAACCTGGATCTGCTTCAACTGTCTGCAACTGGTGGAATTGGGGGTTGAATGGTGCTTTCCCATGCATATAGAATGTTATTTTTTTTTTGGTGTTCCTGGGTGGGATGCTAACATTTGTCTCGTTTTGGAGACAGATTTCCGCTCGGGATGGCTATGTGTGATATTACGACAACTGAAAAAAAAAAGAAAGAAATTATAAGTAAGGAATTGAAACAAATTATTTCAGTGATGAGCTTCCATGTTGATTTGGATAATTCAAGATGCGCAAGCAGCTTGAATTTTCCAATCAAAATTTCTGTCCCATCACTGAGCATACTTACCTGTTAATATCAGCAAAACATTTTTTAGTACCTAAACAAGAAAAGAAAACAAGAAATTTAAATATATTTTTGTTAATAAAGACAAAAAAATGAAAATTAAAACTTACCTTTGGTAAAGACGACCACCATGAGGATTTGATTTGTGGTTTGTTTTGACAATTCACAAATCAATCATCATGCCGGCTCGTTTTTTTACAGATAATTATATATCTGTCACACTCATTTTTAAAGGAAAAGGGGGAAATAAAAATGCGTTCCACAATTTTCGCTCAGTTAGGTTTGTTCGTGTTTATGTTTTTTTTGATTTTAAGGGAATTTTCATGTTTTAGGTTTAAGGTTAGTACAAATGATATTGGTACGACTAATTGGGATTGAGATTAATACGGGATTAATTAAAGGGAATCAAATGTTAGTATTGTTGTTTATGTGTTTACATGTGTGTGTAAACTTAGATTATAGACAAGGGGGGTTAGAAAAAAATTAATAAGGATGGGAGATTTTTCCCCACCCACTATTCTGTTGCAAGTTAGCTATCTCACTCTGATATAGAAGTAACTATGTATTAATTTACAGAAAGATAACGAAACCATAAAACAGAACGAGATTTCATGATCATTGCAAAATTTGAATTCAAATTCGAGAAGAGCAACCGTAGGAAGTGATTGCAGTTTTATTTAAATCGAAATTTAAATTGAAACTTTTTTTACAATTTTTGTTCTGTGCAACTTTTATTGCAAATTCTAATGCAAAGACATTAGACTATATTGTATATTGTGGTGAATTAATTAAAAAGGTAATTAGAAGTGAAAAATACAAGTGAATTTAACTAATAAAAAGAAATTTAAGTGTACAGACAAACATATATATACCTACATATATAGAAAAATCGTTTGGGGAGCACAAAAAGATCCTTTGGAAATTTTTATAGAAAAGAAAGAAGGAATCTAAAATCGATTCGTTATTAAGCAGAGGTATGTTACTTGGAGAAACAAACTCTTAAAGTAGAAAATAATTAAATAATTTTACCAGGTCGAAGATCAAACCAAATCTAGGCCTCTGCTGGGTTTTTTTTATATATGTACATACATATACAGGGTGTCCCACAGTCACCGCCCCAAACGAAAACCATGGATTCCTGAGGTCATTTTAAGTCGAAAAACTTAAGAGGTAATTTTCTCGTTTTCGTCCCGTTTTCGAGTTACCACGGTTTTTATGATTTTTGTTCTCTTTTCCCTTATCTAGCTTTATCTTTGCCAAACTACGTTTGATTTGAAAAATTTTTTTTACAACCAATCAAGAATTTATTACAGTTTTAGTTTGTCTCAAAACTTTTTTTTCTGCGGACAACTGTTTCTCCACAATTTTGCATCAAACACAATTTTCTTCGTTTTTTAAGTTGTTTTTTACACTTTCATATCATTTAAGTCAAAAAAACACGTTAATGAGTACTAATTTTTTGTGGATTTTATTAAAGCCCAGTTTATTTTCATAAAAAAAATAAGTTTTATTTCATAAAAAAGGCTACTGAAATTAATTAAAAAAAATAAACAAACTGAGTGAATTAAAAAAAAAAATAATTTTTAAATACAAAATTTATTTAAATGAATTAAAACTTTTTCTGAGCTTTATTTATTTGTTCTTTTCTTAACCACAATAGCTCAGAAAAAGTTTTTAATTCATTTAAATTAATTTTTTATTTAAAAATTATTTTTTTTTTAATTCACTCAGTTTGTTTATTTTTTTTAATTAATTTCAGTAGCCTTTTTTATGAAATAAAACTTATTTTTTTTATGAAAATAAACTGGGCTCTAATAAAAAGCACAAAAAATTAATACTCATTAACGTGTTTTTTTGACTTAAATGATATGAAAGTGTAAAAAACAACTTAAAAAACGAAGAAAATTGTGTTTGATGCAAAATTGTGGAGAAACAGTTGTCCGCAGAAAAAAAAGTTTTGAGACAAACTAAAACTGTAATAAATTCTTGATTGGTTGTAAAAAAAATTTTTCAAATCAAACGTAGTTTGGCAAAGATAAAGCTAGATAAGGGAAAAGAGAACAAAAATCATAAAAACCGTGGTAACTCGAAAACGGGACGAAAACGAGAAAATTACCTCTTAAGTTTTTCGACTTAAAATGACCTCAGGAATCCATGGTTTTCGTTTGGGGCGGTGACTGTGGGACACCCTGTATACACATATTGCATTACAAAAGTTGGAATCGAATCCTAAAGAAACTTGGCTTTGTTCGTAAGGAACAAAGAGTGAAAGTTCGAGAAGCGTGAAGAAGACTCCACAGATAATAGTGTATATATATAGAAAGTATATATACATATATGCAAAGGAGGAACTTCTAGAAAGAAGGGGAGATAAGGATTCAACCAACGCCAGCGAAGTGAATTTTTTTTTTACAAAAGAAAGTGAAACTAAAGAACAATTTTTTTAAAGATATCGTAGATTTTAACGTAGATTTTAAGGAATAATTACCTAAGTTAAAATTCAGTTCTCCAAATTGTTTTTTTTTATTTTTAAGTTAAATTTAAATTTTTTTAGTTACTAAGCAAGAAGAGATTGGTTTTAAACTTTTGGAAAAAGTGACAATTTTCAATTTTAATAATAATTAGTGATAAATCAAAAAAAAAAAAAAAAAAAAAGAAAGTGAATATTGTGCACAAAGGCACAAAAAGGATTCGTCGAGGTGCTGCCGGCAGAACAACGAAGGATTCCTAAATAAACTGGTGAGTCAAACATTGTTAATTAGGGCAAAAAAGGCCCATATAAATTATTAAAGTTGGAAACCACAAGATTACCAAAGTTACAATCATCTTTCTATTTATTTTTACATATATTTTTACACATTTTTTTATTGAATTTGAAATTGAATTATTGAACTAGTTGTAAGAAAAAGAAACGAGCGGGAGAGCTCAATTTTATTTTTGAATATTAATGAAGATTTTGAATAAAATTATAATTTGAATAGTGTAACAGAGTGTTATTAATGGAGTGCTAAATACTTAGCTAAAGGTGTGTGGAGGCTTGACAAAGCCGTCCACTGGTAATATGGATTTTCTTTAGAGGACATGACTGACCTGAACTCTTCGACAGACTTAGATTTCAGCTGGAAAATAATCTTTCGGGGCTATTCTTCAAAACATTGGCCAAGAAGATAGCGTATGGAAGTATCTCTAAGATACAAGGGAGGGCAGGCCAAAATTCGTCGATAACACCAGGCGAGCGCTCGGAACTTCAGTGGAGCAGTTATCTAGGGAAATAAAAAAAGTATGTGCTTTAGGTACAGTATCTTTTAGGGCTTATTTTTGTATCTATATATATATATTATTTTGGTGATGGTAGAATTTCGTTTGGATTAGGTTAGTTAGGGTATATTGGTGATGGTTAGGTATTTTAGTTAGGAATTTAGTTTTACGGTGTAGGGTATTCTAGGTTAGTTAGGTTAGATTTTAAATAATTACTGAAGCACTATACTTACGTTTCCTTAGATGATGTTCACGTTCCTGGATTTGTTCTTCACCCTTTTTTTCAGCAATAGTTTTTTTAGTAATTTTTATCTTTCCTTTTTATAATTCACATCCTCTTTCCTTTTTTTTTCCTTTTCCACTTTCCTTCCCTTTTACTATCGGCACGATCCTTTTTTTTGATTAGTAGAGCAGGAGGTACTTTGAGGAGTGGCAAGAACCACACCCATTTTCCACGAGCTTAGCTGTGCAACCACAAGCGTGCCACCCGCAACTTCTCTTGTACCGAAGTAAGCCCTAAGGTAACCTGACTCCTAACAATGGCGCCCAACGGGACCTGACGGTTAAGAAAGAAAAAAAGCAATTCCAAGGGGATGATTTTTTTGGGTCATCACCTTGGACTTGTCTTTTTATTTCCGCGTTTTTAATACATTTTTTTTTAACATTTTTTTTAAATTTTTTTACTTTACTATCCAAATTTAAAACAAATCTAGGGACAGAGGGAACTTTTGGTTACGTCATAGATTGGAAATTGCTATCCGATCAACAGGGTTAGACTCGGAGATTTAGTGAGGTAATTTGGATCTATGACGACACCAAAAGTAGAATAAGGTCAAAGGAATTGCTACTTCAGCTATCCATAAAGTCAGGTACAACCCAACTTTTTGTGAGGTAGAGGTTTCACTTCCTAAAACCTTATTCGTATCGAAGTTGATTTTTATTTCGCAGCTAACCATTTATCGGGCTACACGCTCCGATCTATGATGTGGTTGTGAAATGGGGATGAATGGAGATACCAGCTGAATTTCGAGTGCACCAGTTGAAATCCAGACAATACAATTTACATATAAGGACATAGGGACTTAACAGACCAAAATCCATTTACCAACGGAAAGGAAACTTGGCAAGTTTTCACACACCTAAGCATCTTATATGAAATTTTCTTCAAAAACACAAAAGCTACACAACTTTTTTATTATTTTTTTCATCAACTTTTTTTTTATTACTTTTTATATTTTTTTACTATTAGTTTTTTTTATATTTCAATTTTTTTATATCTATATTTCTTTTTTTTTACCATTTTTTATTTTTTTACATTTTTTTAAAAAACAAAAAATTCACTTCAGCGTTGAAATACCGTACTGTGTTGAATTTAATACATTTACAAAAATCCATTTTTGTGAGAATTTTTTTTGTTTTGAAATTTGTTTTTGGTTCTGATTGGTTTGATCTTCAACCAGGTAAGAATAGTTATGGGGGACAAAGGAAAGAGAACCGGTGCTATTCCAAAAGATCAGGGTAGACAGAATGGGCCAATAACCAGAAGGGCTGCTCGACAAGGGGGAGAGCAAATAACAGATGGAAATCTAGAAGAGGAACTGCCAATTACCGGGACAAGGAACGAACAAGGGAACGGTACGGACTTGAATCAACGATACAACGACATTGCAGCTACACTTCGGAACATGGAAATAGACGAAGCTAACGGAGGAGACAACGACAGAAGAGACACAAACGAAGACAACAGAGAACACTTGGAAGAGGGTGGTGGTAACGAACACGAAGAGCAACAAGAAGAACAAATCGACTCGGAAGAAGATACCCAACCTGATGAACGATCACTAATACAACAACAAACTGAAGAACTGGAACGGGAACGACTACAATTAGAAGAAGAGATAAGGAACAGGACCAAACCAGGGGCAAACAACGGACATCCTCGCGTACAACCATTGACAGCTCTCGACTTGTACGAACAGATGCAAAAAGTTGCCACTCTGACTGTCAAGGAAAGTCAAACCAAAACCCTCAGTTTCATAGCTGACGGATTGTCAGACATGTTCAAGCTTTTGGATAAGAACATGAAAGAGGTTAATTCGAAATTTAAGAAGTTGGAAAAATCCTTGGCAGTTCAGAGTGGTATACTGGAAAGCCAAGACACGAAAAATACAAACCAAACAGGACTTTCGATTACATCAAACGGACGAACAAACCATTCGAAAAGTAATCAATCGACATGCTGTTCAAATGCACATTCCTCATTCAGAGACATCAATCGAAAGTTTGATGTTCATAAATGGGGAGTTAAATTTGATGGCTCGTCAAAAGGCATGTCGGTTGAAAGTTTTATTTTTCGAGTGGAATCCCAACAGAAGAAACACGGACTGACTGACGACCAACTGTACAATAACTTTAACTATCTTGTAACGGGGGCAGCAGAGACGTGGTATTGGCAGTTCCTAGAAGAAAATAAAGGTGATGAAATGCTCAATTATTACGATTTGAAAACAGAGCTTATAAGGCAATTTAAAAGTAATAAGCGCGATCATGAAATCTTGAGGGCAATTATGGATCGTAAGCAGCAGCCTCACGAGCCATTCGACGAGTTCTACGCTGATGTAAGAGGGTTAAAGTTGCAAATGCAATCCAGGCTAAGTGAAATTGACTTAGTAGAAATAGTCCGAAAAAAACATTAAGCCAAGGATAGCTACCTTAATTTTTAGCAGTGCTATCAGTACCATTAGGGAATTGCGAGACGAGTGCAAGAGGGCAGAAGAGCACTTAGCAGCAACAATGGAGTTTAGGAGTAAGAAGTTTGTTCAAGAAATTGAGGAACAAAGAATAGTTAGCGAGACAGACGATGAGGACTTGGAAATTGCTGCTATCCAACCTAAAAAGTTGGATAAAAGATCTCTCGACCAAAAACAAAGATATGGTGATAAAGAAAAGCGAAATCACAATTTGAGGGAAACACCACAACAGGCAGGAACATGTCCCTCCTCATTTCATACATTAACATGTTATTGTTGTGGAGAGGGAAACATTTCCTTCAAATGTGCAGCCTGTCAGGAAAACAGAAAGGTCGGCAGTGTACCCGGGAGTCAACCGCCGACGACAAAAGCGGTCCCGGAGAGTCAAACGAAAAGTCTACAAAAATAAAGATATTAGAAAGAGAGCATAAGACTGATACAACATTAACTTACTAACCGAAAGAGGTAGATTTCGAGAAGAGCCTTCATGAAAGAAAGAGAAAATATGAAGAAGCTAGAAGGAGAATTTTTGGTGAGGAAATAGATTTTGAAGTAAAGGAAAGTAGAAATTATAAAAAAATAGCTAGGTTAAGGGAAATAAGTGCAATAAAAAAACGGACGAAGAATAAAATTGAAGCTTCGATTTTAACTATTTCGGATGATAATAGGCCATATGCTAAAGTGCAATTCGAAGAAGAAGAAGTTTTAGGGTTGTTGGATAGTGGAGCGTCCGTTACATGTTTGGGAAGAGGTGCAATAGAATTTTTAAGAAGGAAAAACATTAAAATTTCAAAAATGAATGACAACATAAAAACTGCGGATGGAAATCAGCAAAAGATTGAAGGTAGTTTCAAATCGATTGTCTCGTGGGGTGGTAAGTCTGCAGAGTTAGAAATTTTTGTAGTACCAAGCTTGCAACAAACTCTATATCTGGGTGTAGATTTTTGGAGCACTTTTAAAATCGCTCCAAACATAGTTAGCGAAGTTGGTGTGACAGTTCCAAGTAAGGAACAAGCGAGTTTTCGGGAACTTTCTCCAACTCAAGAAAAGCAGCTGGAGAGTGTCAAGTCACTGTTTCCCTCCTTCGCCATATTGGGATTGGGTAAAACCAATCTAGAAGAACATGTTATTGAAGTAGAAGATGAGAATATTCCTATAAAACAGAGGCATTACCCCATTTCCCCAGCCGTTCAAAAGCTGCTATACGCAGAAATAGATCGGATGTTGGAAATGGGTGTAATAGAGGAGAGTGACAGTGCTTGGAGCTCTCCAGTTGTTTTAGTGAGAAAGAATGGGAAAAATAGACTCTGCATAGATTCGCGAAAGGTAAATGCGAGGACTAAAAAGTTTGCATATCCTCTTCCCCATATAGATGGGATCATAAGTAGACTACAGGATACAAGGTATATCTCCAGTATCGATTTAAAAGATGCCTTTTGGCAAATTCCGCTGGAGAGCAAATCAAGAGAGAAAACAGCTTTTACTATCCCTGGACGGCCGTTATACCAATTTACGGTTATGCCGTTTGGTTTGTGTAACGCCGCCCAGAGAATGACAAAGTTGATGGACAAAGTCATTCCTGGTCGGCTTCGACAGAATGTCTTTGTCTATCTAGACGATCTCTTGATTTGTTCTCCAGACTTCGAAACACATATGAAGACACTGGAGGAAGTCGCGTTTTCATTACGTCAAGCAGGCTTGACAATAAATGTTGAGAAAAGCAAGTTTTGCTTTAAAGAAATAAAGTATTTGGGGTATGTCGTTGGAGATGGCTGCATTCGGACAGATAAAGATAAAGTATCGGCGATCGAAGAGTTCCCTATTCCGAAAACATCAAAACAGCTCCGCAGGTTCCTAGGCATGACTGGCTGGTATAGGCGCTTCATTACAAATTATGCGTCTGTATCAGCCCCAATGACAGACTGTTTGAAAAACGGACAACCATTAAAAATGACAGACGAAGCCATAACTGCATTTCAACTACTCAAAAAGAGTTTAGTTACAGCCCCCATACTAACAAATCCTGACTTTTCAAAACATTTTTATATACAGTGCGACGCCTCAACTTCGGGTGTAGGGAGTGTGCTCTTTCAGTTGGATGACGAGAAGAATGAACGACCGATAGCATTCATGTCCAAGAAGCTTAATTCTGCTCAAAGGAATTATAGTGTAACGGAACTTGAATGCTATGCGGCCGTTTTATCGATAAAGAAGTTCAGGGCCTACGTGGAAGAATTACCCTTTACCGTCATTACCGATCACGCAAGTTTAAAATGGCTGATGTCACAAAAAGATCTTACAGGCAGATTGGCAAGATGGAGCCTGAAGCTGCAAGGATTCGTGTTCGGGATCGAACATAGGAAGGGTGTCCAAAACTTCGTCCCTGATACTCTCTCACGAGTTCATATGGAAGAGATCACGACCGAAGATTCAGCGCCAGGAGTTGACTTTAGTTCACCATATTTTTCTTCGGAAGAATATGTTGAATTAAAGAAGATAGTAGAACAAGAACAAGACAGACTTCCAGATATTTGTATATCTGACGGATTTGTGTATAAACGAACGGACATAAGGACAGGTGACATAGTACAAGAGGACCGAGCCTGGAAACTGTGGGTGCCTGTATGGTGCGACGCGACGGTGCGGTGGTTTGACATCACACGTAAGGTACAAAGTTAATTGTGTAAGAACGATAGAATAAAACAAAACACAAAAAATGAACTTTGCACTCGGTATTTTTCGATGTGCATGTCAACACAAGGTAAAACGCTAATTTTAAACCAATTGGAACAAACAAGATGTTATATTTCCAAGATCGGCGTTCATTGAATTTTCATCTTTTTGGATAAAATAGCTTTCGTAAGCATCTAAGCATCGCACAGTGTGACAATTCACACATTTAGCGGGATTTAATAAAAAAAACAAAATACATGAATGTAAGCAAAAACCAGTTTCTCTTAAAGCCTAAACCTCCCTCTCAATGAATATGCACATTTTTATGCGTTTGAACTAAGCACAACAACAAAAAATTACTTTAGAAATTAACTTTTGTATTATTTTTAGGAGAATGGTCTGATTTAGTGCCAAGTGGATTTTGCTTCTGTTGCAAGTGGTTCGTGAGGTTTAAGGGAAAAGTTTATTTTTTTTATATTTAATATAATATTTGTGATTATAAACTTAAGTTTTTTTTTTATAAATTGTTGTCATAAAAATGGGGGTGCTTGGAAGTGAAAAACTATGTGTTTTATGTGTTCATTAGACAAAAAGTATAATTTTACAGTGTTTTTCAAGGTTGAGACCCTTTTTGTTTTAAAGCTGTATATATGTGGAACCAAAAAGTGTTTTATCTTTTTGCGCACAGGTGCGACACTCATACAATATTTTTCGTATTCTAGGATGCCAACGGAAATTATTGGCTATTGATTATGTAGTTTAGAAAGGAACTAAGACGTTCACGGGTTTTTATTGCAGGAATCGTTCAATGGGTTATAAAAGAAGATAAAACCGCGGAGTGCTATTAAATGAGATGGTGGAAACTGAAGATAGGGGTGCAAAAGCCCCCTTTTTGGTTTTTTCAATATACCTCGTAAACCAAGCTAAATTTTGATATATTGCACATGAAACTTTTTGTAGAGAATTAAATTTCCTATTGGAATAATGTTTTTTAAAAATTAAAAAAAAAATATTTCCATACCAAAATAGTCGAAACAATCATAAAAAAAATATCAAAAAAATCGATTTTTTGAGTTTTTTTCCTTTTTTAGTTGTACATTTGGCATTTACATTGCATACTGGCTGTACACATCGGTCATAAGACCAATACTTACATATGGGATGGTAGTTTGGTGGACCGCACTGGACAAAACGATAAACTTAAACAAGCTTATCAAAGTCCAAAGGTCAGCAAGTATGTGCATAAGCGGTGCGCTGAGGTCAACCCCTTCTGACGCCCTAGACATACTTCTAAATCTCACACCCCTAGACATCTTCAGCAAACAAGTAGCAGCTAGCTCAGCTACTCGTCTAAAAGCAACCTCTCAGTGGACCAGTAATCATATTGGCCATGGCCACACAAACATTCTAAACAACTTCGGATTCCTTCCGGATCGTCTAGACTATACCACACCTCAACTGGTGTTCGATAATAATTTCCAGAACTCCATTCCCTCCAGAACTGAATGGGAGAACCTTAGTACTCTGGATAATGACTCTTTACACTTCTATACTGATGGTTCAAAAACCAATGAAGGTGTAGGAAGTGGCATATTTTCGGAAAAACTGAATCTCAGTCTCTTCTTCCGCTTACCAGACCAATGTAGCGTGTTCCAAGCAGAAATTCTGGCGATTAAGGAGGTTCTCTCTTGGCTCAGAGAAAACGTAATATCCAACACGGATATTCGGATCTTCTCGGACAGTCAAGCAGCCATTAAATCTCTTGCCTCTGCCTCTACAAACTCAATCACGGTCCTCGACTGTCAAACATCTCTAAGGGAGATGTCTGAGCAGTTTAACATTCACCTCGTATGGGTGCCGGGACATAGAGACATCCCAGGCAACTGCAGGGCAGACGAACTTGCCAAACTAGGAACAATTACTCCTCTTCAACCAGAAAGGAACAATATAGGAACACCTATTGCTACATGCAAACTTATGCTAAAGCAGGACGCTTTAAAGAAAACCAACCTCAGATGGACTCAGAGTAATACTTGCCTAGCTACTAAACAAATATGGCCTTGTATAGACTTGAAACGTTCAAAGGGTTTGTTAAATTTAAACAGAATGCATATTAGCTCCACCATAGGTGTCCTTACAGGACACTGTCTAATAGGTAGACACGCAAAAAGAATGGGCGTGTTCTCTAACGATTTCTGCAGAAGTTGCATGGATGAAGAAGAAGAGGAAACTATTCAACATCTTCTGTGCACCTGCCCTGCTCTCTCTAATAGAAGAAAACTCTATCTAGGAGAATTCTTCTACGAATACACTAGTGATCTAGTGAAAACGGACGTTAAAAGTCTATCTTCATTCATAAGAAGCACCGAGTGGTTCGGCTAGTGAGTCCCAACTTGCTAGTCTTTTGTGGTATCACAATGGATCCATAAGGGTCTAAGTGTGTCGGGTAATTTGCCTGACAGCCACTACTACCTAACCTAACCTGTACATTTTTTTTGGGTTGAGATAGACATAAACATTGCTCCAAAGAAAAAAAGAAGATTAAATTTCCTTCAAAATGCTGTGCTCACTAAATTTTTTCATTGAAAATTAACCGAAGTATGGCCATTTTAATCTATCTTTTTTTTTCGAATTTTTAGTTTTACTCAAGTAAAACAGAAACATTTGAGGGAAAAGTACGATAACTTAAGCACCAAGAACTGATAATGAGATTTTGTAGAGGGGTTATATACAATCATTATTTACTATGGGGGGGGTCTGTGTCCCCCCATTTTGGTGGGAGGGGCAATTTTCTAAAAAAAAATACTTAAAATAAAAAAAAAATTATTAAAAAACAACGGCAACACTTACAGTTTTGATTGATCCTTTTTTTCAAAAGCTTGAATTATAAAATTAATAAGATGATGGCAACACGGCCAGAAGATTTTTTAGAGATGAATAAAAAACTGCTGAAATTACAGAAATCGAAATTGAAATCATAAAAATGTTTCACATTATTTTAGAAGCGCTTGGGTCTGGGTATGTAATTGACGTAGATTCCTTTGAAACATTTGCAAGAGAAACGAGGGAGCTATATATCAGAAACTCTAGCTGGTTTTATATGCCAGCAAGTATTCATGAAGCCAAGGTTATGGAAAATAGCAAAAAAATAAAAATCTTATAAGAAAGTAGTTTCCTTATTTTTCAAATTTCTCAAAAACTTGAAGGCATAGGAACATATGGTTTTTTTACTAACCTGCAAGGAGAAGATGACACTTTTAATCAGTCGTGAGCGCTGATGATAATAGACAAGTTCCATCGAAACGCGTCTGAGGTAATTTTCATTGTAAATGTGAATTCGTTTCCGTTTTTGTGTTCATGTTGAAAATAAAAAGTGTGATCAATAAGGATTAAAATAATTTTATAAATTGATTAAGATCACACAGAGTTTACATTTTTTTTAAATATTAATGTAATTAGACTTTATTCTAACCATAATCTAAGAGTTAACATCAGGAATTTAGTTACTCACTTTGCTTACTTTTATTAAGCTAACGCCCCTCGTCTTTTTAACAAATTGCCTGATGATCTAAGATGCGAAAGAGTTAGAACTTCTTTTCTAAATAAAACAAAAGCTTAGCTATTTTTACTCGAACATACCCATATGGCTCACATTAATAATCCTTAAATTCCTTTTTGTACTGTTGTGATGTTTAGAATGAAAATCGCGATTTAGTACGATAACACTGGTTTACAAGAATTTTGTTGCCGAAACAAAAATATACTTTTATGAAGGTTTTCGGTGTGCTGAACTCAAATCCGAAGTCAGAAAAAACTAATCTGCTTCCGTTTTGAAATATTACAGTTAGAAAGTGCAAAGAAACTTATTTTTTTAGTACTCTGGACCTTATTCTTTTATATAAGAAAAATAGTTTTAGAATATTTAGTATCTAGCGGTTTCTAAAAGATCTGTTTTCCATCTTTCAAGGCCTGTTTAAATCTTTTCAATATCTTTTTTATTGCCCAATATATGTATATTAAAATGAAGTAAGTGGGTTTGGCTTCATATATAATAAAGGAGATAATGGCTTTATAAAATTTCTATGGTAGATATAAAATGCCAAACAACTGAGGATATCTCGGGCAGTAAAAAAGATATCGGAAAGATTTAAACAGGTCTTGAAAGATGGAAAATAGTTCTTATAGAAACCGTTACCAAATATGCTCAAACAATTTTCGTTACATAAAAAAATAAGGTATACGTACAGAATTTTTTAACGGTAATCGTTTTGTTGTGTTACTAATAATAAGAAATTTGCTTCTTTGTTTTAATATTTGAGTATGTTTATATTTTTGTATGTTCATTGCAATCAGTGGAAATAAAATTGGATTCGAAGTTTGGCAATTTTTTTTTCTAAGCAAGACAAACAAGAACGAAAGTCAAACGATAGGTAAATGACACTCGTAAGCATTAACGAGTATCGTTTAAATAAAACGATTATCGTAATACCTAATCGCATTAGAACAAGAACGAAGTAGTTTCAACGATAATAGAGTTTTACAAAATAGGACTCTAGATAATTATCTGGACTTTACTTTTGTCTTTGAACAGTAGTTCAAACAAGGTTATTTATAATCATTGTGTTATCGATAAAATTTATACAGAAATATCAAAATTCAAAAGGTAAGTTTTAGTATTTTCTCTGTGTGGCCGAAATATAAATATATATATATATTAGGGTGGGTCAAAAAAATCTAAATTTTTTTTTTTGATTTGGTACTCCAAAAAATCGATTGCTAGACCCCTCTAGGATATACACACCAAATATGAGCTCTTTATATTAATGGGAAGGTCCTCCGCTTTGCAATTTTCCATTTTTACATCAAGCTTCTACTAAAAAAAAATAATTTTTTTATTAATTGACTTTTTAGCAAATTTCTTTTCATATTCTTGTAGGAAATTGAACGCTCTACAAAAAAGGCCTTATACACTTTTTTCGTTTATCTAACCGTTGAATAGATATTTGAGGTCCAAAAATAGAGAAAATCTTTAAAAATTCGTTTTTTGTTCTTAATTTTGTAACAAATTGAAAAATTATAATAATCAAACGCGCAAGACAAATTCTTTTTGCAAATTGATTGCTCCACAAAAAAGGTCTTAATAACTTTTTTCATTAATCTAACCATTCTAAAGATATTCGAGGTCAAAGTTAAAAAAAAATATAAAAACATTTTATATTTTTAAAAAATTTCCAATTCACTGAAACTTCATTATTTTCAAATTAGCAAGATATATTCTTGTAGGGGCTTAAACGTATTACAAAAAATTCCTTGGAATCAAATTGATTGCTTTAACCGTTTAGAAGATATTCGTATCCAAATCGCAATGCATACGGGTCATAAGAAAACTATTGAAATCAGTGAGCATTGGTTTGGATACGAATATCTTCTTAACGGTTAAAGCAATCAATTTGATTCCAAGGAATTTTTTGTAGAACGTTTAAGCCCCTACAAGAATATATCTTGTTTATTTGAAAATAATGAAGTTTCAGTGAATTGGAAATTTTTTAAAAATATAAAATGTTTTTATATTTTTTTTTAACTTTGACCTCGAATATCTTTAGAATGGTTAGATTAATGAAAAAAGTTATTGACCTTTTTTGTGGAGCAATCAATTTGCAAAAAGAATTTGTCTTGCGCGTTTGAATATTATAATTTTTCAATTTGTTACATAATTAAGAACAAAAAACGAATTTTTAAAGATTTTCTCTATTTTTGGACCTCAAATATCTATTCAACGGTTAGATAAACGAAAAAAGTGTATAAGGCCTTTTTTGTAGAGCGTTCAATTTCCTACAAGAATATGAAAAGAAATTTGCTAAAAAGTCAATTAATAAAAAAATTATTTTTTTTTAGTAGAAGCTTGATGTAAAAATGGAAAATTGCAAAGCGGAGGACCTTCCCATTAATATAAAGAGCTCATATTTGGTGTGTATATCCTAGAGGGGTCTAGCAATCGATTTTTTGGAGTACCAAATAAAAAAAAAAGAATTTCGATGTTTTGACCCACCCTAATATATATATATATATATTATATAAATAAAATGGGCCAAATTCACAAAATGGTGGCATTAAATCAAGCAAATGAGCTAGACACTTAAAATTTGGAACAAATCCTACTGGTAAAAATGTTAGTTCATAGCCAAAATTTTGAATGGCGACGCCCAAATTTGGGGTTATCCATACACTTTCTTAAGATTTTCGAAATTTCTCGGAAAATCCGCAATCAGTTTTAATTAAACTTTGAATGCCTTTTATAAAATAGAAATACAACTGCCGTTATAAAAATGAAAATTAGGGTTGTCACTTTTGAATTTTGTAGGTTTTTTTTAATTCTTTATTATAAATATACATTTATTCAATTAATTTTTTTTAAATATTTTATTATACATAAATATACATTTACCTAATAAATGAACAAATTTAATAATTTAGATGTCTTTATCACTCTCAATTTTTACTAAAAAAACTAATTTATAGAAAATGACGTCACCAACTAAAAACGAACAATAATTCACACATGGTAGCAAGAAAACATTTCATATTCTTAAACAAGACAAATTGCAGAACAATTTCTTTCTCGAGAAAAAAAATCATAACTTCTACAATTTTAAACTGATTTTGATGAATAAAAACTTATTTGATTCAGCATAAATAGAACAATAAAACTGTTTATAAAAAAATTCAAAACACAAAACGTATCTTGAAAAGGTCTCCGAACTCTTAAAAAAACGAGTAAAAATGTTGTACTTTGAGATTCAGTTCATAAGATCTACACCCAATTTGGTGCTTGAGCAAAAAATCGTTGAAAAATGAAAACATTGAAAAACGGTTTTTTGACGATAACTTGAAATTTTGAGGATCTATGAAAAATTTCAAGTGCCGAAAGTAATAAACATTTTTATTTTGTAACACAGTTCAATTCGTTTTCCAACATACTCTTGTAATTTATTATTGACACAAAATATTTTTTTTTATAAAAATAAAAACTAATTTATATTCACTATTCCAGGTATACTACCCAAAAATGCGGAAAAACTAACGAAGAGATTGCAAATTTGAAATGGACTTTTAAAATCCAGGATCGTTCAAAACTAAATATTATTAATAAATCAAATTCGTTAAACCTTAATCTTAAACCTGGAAACAACAACCTTAATATGCAAAATGTAAGTTGATAACCTAATGTGCAATCAGTCTTTTAAAAACACTACAAATAGTCCATTTCTGAGGAATTAAATAGTAAGAATTTAAGGCCGTGTGTGAATTGGGTTAAATATTTAGCCGAGGATAAATTTTTGATGTGAAAAGGTTAATTTTCAGCTGCCAAAAATTTAGCAATCACATTTAGTTTAGTAAAATTAATTAAGTAAACACATATGTAATTAATTTGTAGCAAAAAGGTGTTCGACCTTTTTGCTACAATTTAATTACATAACTGTTGCAAGTTTTAATAAAACTCAGTTCCAAGGTTTAATAAAAATCAGTTTCTAACATTAATATTTGAGCAGTACCCTGAAAAAAAATTGTATTGTTTGGCATTAGTTTATATTTTTTAACATGTCCTGTTATTGCAGTTTCCAAAAAGGTATAAAGCTTTGTAAGGCTAATCTAAGAAATAACAAAACAGGATTATGAAAAACAAAAAAAAAATAAAGACACTAACGAAAACTGCACTAGACCCAAAAACTAAGAAACAAAAAAATCGTGATATTTTTTAGTGATTTTCGATTGTGTTTTTTGGCAGTGAAAAGCTATCGTATAATGATAAAACAAAAAGCATATGAATGCTAAATTCTTTTTTTTAGTTAAACGATGTTAATATAAAAAATGAATGGTGTAATCGCACAATCATTAGAAATATCCCAAACCCAAAATTTAAAAAAATTTATTGTTTTAATTTTCCTTCGGAAAGTGGGCTATTAGTACAGGAAAGTTAGTAAAAAAACAGGCATTTTGTGGAACGAAATACAGGATGGCTGAATTTTTCAAATCTGAAAGAGGGGTATTAGAAAAGCTTAAGTCCTGGTTTTCGGGACGCCACCCCCCTGGCGAAATCCGCCATTTTGAAAAACTCGAATTGCTCTATATCTCCAAAACTATGGGTCCTATAGAAATGGTTATCAGACCAAAGTTATTGGAAATTTAATTATCTTTTTCTTTGTAGTACATTATTTTTCTGAGCGGGCAATAGTTTTGAGGTTATGTTGTTTTAATTTATTTTTTTTCGGTTTTTTTAAGATTTTATAATTCCCGGTATCAGTTACATAGTTTTTTAAACAGTAAAAGTTATAGATCATCAAATTTCCAATAATTTGGTATACTTTTGAAAGTCATGCGATGTATAAGTCGAAAGTTATTGATCTGATAACTATAATCTAAGTGCAGGAAAGTTAGTAAAAAAACAGGCATTTTGTGGAACGAAATACAGGACGGCTGAATTTTTCAAATCTGAAAGAGGGGTATTAAAAAAACTTAAGTCCTGGTTTTCGGGACGCCAACCACCTGGCGAAATCCGCCATTTTGAAGAACGTGAATTGGTCTATATCTACTACACTATTGGCTTGACGGAATAAGTTACTTAACCAAAGTTGTAGGTAATATAAATATCTTTCCTTGTGCATTCACTGTTTTTCAGAGAGGACAATACATTTGAGGTTATGTTGTTTTTTTTTTTTTATTTTTTCGTTTTTTTTTTAATTTTTCTCAGTCTCTATGATAGAAATATAAAAGTTGGATGTTTGACTTAAAACAAAATATGTGTACCACAATATTGTAAGTCTTACCCTTACCCACCTTAATAAATTCCCTCTCATATCATATTTTTCTTGTTTTTACATAACGAACACGATTTAGCCTTTTTTCATACCTTATGCAAAAACATATTAGTGGGTATATTTTTTGAAAATATTGAGAGAGATTGCTATTAAAGTTCCGTATCTTTGGTTTAAAAGACATATAATCTTCAAAGGTACACCAAATTAATGGAAATTTGATGTTCTACAACTTAAATGGTGCTTATGTTTCTATCATAGAGACTGAAAAAAAATTTTTAAAAACCGAAAAAATAAAACAACATAACCTCAAAAGTGTTGTCCTCGCTGAAAAATAGTGCATGCACAAGAAAAGATATTTTTATTACCTACAACTTTGGTTAAGTAACTTATTCCGTCAAGCCAATAGTGTAGTAGATATAGACCAATTCACGTTCTTCAAAATGGCGGATTTCGCCAGGTGGTTGGCGTCCCGAAAACCAGGACTTAAGTTTTTTTAATACCCCTCTTTCAGATTTGAAAAATTCAGCCGTCCTGTATTTCGTTCCACAAAATGCCTGTTTTTTTACTAACTTTCCTGCACTTAGATTATAGTTATCAGATCAATAACTTTCGACTTATACATCGCATGACTTTCAAAAGTATACCAAATTATTGGAAATTTGATGATCTATAACTTTTACTGTTTAAAAAACTATGTAACTGAGACCGGGAATTATAAAATCTTAAAAAACCGAAAAAAAATAAATTAAAACAACATAACCTCAAAACTATTGCCCGCTCAGAAAAATAATGTACTACAAAGAAAAAGATAATTAAATTTCCAATAACTTTGGTCTGATAACCATTTCTATAGGACCCATAGTTTTGGAGATATAGAGCAATTCGCGTTTTTCAAAATAGCGGATTTCACCAGGGGGGTGGCGTCCCGAAAATCAGGACTTAAGCTTTTTTAATACCCTTCTTTCAGATTTGAAAAATTCAGCCGTCCTGTATTTCGTTCCACGAAAAAGTCTATCTTTCCTGTACTATATTTTTACTGATAAAATAGTTTATATTTTCAGAAAGGCCATGTGTTAAGCTTTCAGTTTCTTTTTGTTTGAAGCTTCTACGAGTTTTTTACACTGCAATGTGATCAAACCAAAAATCATACTCTTTACTTTAACTATGAATACCTTAACAACGGTTAACTTTACAGAAAATTCAAGGTTACATTTAAAATATCCATTTAATACTCTACAAAGAAATTTCGAGAAAAAAATACAATAGTAAGCTGAGCATTAGAGTGACCGCAACTCCCATAGAAAAATTTTTTTGTCGAATTTTTTTCGGGGGAACCCCATAAAATGTTCCGCCTTTGCAGATTTTTAGATAGCCAAAATTTCAGCTCGATTGGATAACTCTAAATGGTGCCGACACTCGCTCAAAGTATCAAAAATCTCTGTTTTTTCACTGTTTTTCGAAGAAAATTAGCTCTAGCTCCCAAACAGATCGGGTTATTTTCACTTTTTATATATTTAATTAAAGGTAGTGTTGTTACACATAATTCAGATGCTTAATTTGTTTAGTTTTACTAAAAAAGAAAAATATTGTCATCAATTTAAATTTTCAGTACTTACCACAAAAAGAGCTGAAGTGCAAACTCGATTTAAAATTAAACTTTTTTTTAACTGTTTTATTCTGCGGATAGGGATAGAATGGATGTTTCTCTATCTCTGGGCCCTCGGGTAGCAAAAGTATGAGGTATAGTCGTGGGGTGAAAGAGCTATTAACAATGAAACTTTCTTTGTTATTGGATCGATGTAAAGCATCTGATAGAAATGCTTCTCGCATAATTATAGCTACAATAGAAGCACTAGGGCAAAATCCAATTGACTTTGTAGTTTCAAAATCAAACTTACATTCAACAAGAAAAAACTTTTGCTTGGTTTAATGCCCCAAAGGCTTATCTGGCTCCTAAACAAGATCTTGATCTTTTGCGTAATTGCATTGAATAACGCAAGATAGACAAAGATATTTCAGAGAAGGCTCTTGCTAAATTCTCAAAACATTTATGGTATTTGAGTTCAGAGCAGGCAAGTCTGGCGTTCTTTGACCTTACTTTACCAGATGGCGAACAAAATTAGAAACGGCCACCATAATTTTGAAAACCAGTGAAACGGAAACCAACAGAATAGTAAATCCAAAGCTACAGACACATGAAGATGAACAATTTGTCACAGCAGGGTTAAAAAATATTGTGAACAAAGAAACATTGAACTTTTTCAGCCGATTGAAAATAGACACAAGTTTTCTCAAAGAACCTCCAAATCTTTGGCCCGAAAACCCGCATTTTAACCCTTAACTATAGTGGTGAAAATTTGTGGTGTTTTGAAATGATAAAATAAAATACAAAATTGAATTTTTTTATAAATTTTGTTTTTAAGCATCAAAAGATAACAATTTAAAAAAAAATAAAAAAATAAAAAAAAAAAAGAGAAAATTCATTTTCAACGGTTTTTATTAACTTTTTAAAAGTTGATGTGGGTCCCCTGGACCCACCACTATAGTTAAGGGTTAAAGAAGGCTTTAAAAAAGTGCAATCACTTAAAGTCGTAAATGACATGACAGAAAGAGGAGTCAAATTAAAAACGGATTTTAATAACCTTTTAACTAAAGATGAGGAACAAAAACAATATGTACTTCAAGTAGTCAGTGAGTGCCGAAAATTGTATCCTGATGCTTCCAAAACTACTTTGTAAATCTGTTGATTAAATTTTTTTAGTATTTACTTCATTAATTATGTATAAGAAATGTAACACGATGTTATTTTTTTTTGTTTTTTAGGCCGTGTGTGAATTGCGTAAAATAGTTCACATAGTGTAAAATATTTGACACTGTTGAGGTGAATAAAAAATTTTCAGCTGTTAAAAATTTATTGGGCTCTGGGACCTGGTTAAATTTGAGTTAAATTTTTTTTGCAGATGGTTTTGTTTTGTTTTTTTTTTTTTTTATTAAAAAGGAGTTTCATAGCAGAAAAGAGGCAGAGAAAAATATTAAACAATAAGCAATACAGCTGAAATTTTTTTGTTCACCTCAATAGTGTCAAAAATTTTACACAGTGTTAACTATTTAACGCAATTCACACACAGCCTTAGAATTCTGTTAAATGTTTCGTTTTTTTAAATAAAACAGTTTAAAAAAAAAGTTTCATTTTAAATCGAGTTTGCACTTCAGCTCTTTTTGAGGTAAGTACTGAAAATTTAAATTGATGACAAAATTTTTCTTTTTTGGTAAATATAATCAACTTTTCTTATTTTATCAAACTTAATTGTTATTATGTATAATTTTTATTTATATTTTTTGTTTTTTTCTATTTTAACTAAATTTTTTAATGTTTATAACTTATTTTTGAAATTGTTATGTAATACTGTGCAGTCAAAAGAATTATATTCCTATTGTACAGAAAATGAATACCAAATAAATAATGATAACAATAATAAAACTAAACAAATTTAGCATCTGAATTATGTGTAGCAACACTACCTTTAATTAAATATATAAAAAGTGAAAATAACCCGATCTGTTTGGGGGCTAGAGCTAATTTTCTTCGAAAAACAGTGAAAAAACAGAGATTTTTGATACTTTGAGCGAGTGTCGGCACCATTTACAGTTATCCAATCGAGCTGAAATTTTGGCTATCTAAAAATCTGCAAAGGCGGAACATTTTATGGGGTTCCCCCGACCAAATTTCGAAAATCGATTTCTTGCGGTCACTCTACTGAGCATTAGCTATTAAATAAGTAGGGGAAGTGGGGGCAAGACCGTTTTTGTACTATGTTGTATGAAAAAAGGTAAAATTTGCAACACTTGCAATATAAAATAGGTGCCTTTTGGTATGATCGATCCGGAATGTAAGTTTTAGCAAGTTCAGTTGAGACGCCGAAGAGTTACGGTAACTTTTGTGATTTTTCATCAAACTCTTATCGTTCATGTGAAAAGTCAGATGTATATTTAACACGGAACAAATTAAAATCTTTTTTCCTTTTTTTTTATAATAGAAAGTGAATATACAAAGCATTTTCTGGGAGCCATAAAGATAAATTTTAAAAAAATCCAGAACATCAGATATGATATGACTGGGGCAAGACCGCCCATGGGCGAAATCGGAAGCTCTAGTAGCTGAAAAAAAGTGAAAAAAGAAGCTCACCGTTAGATCTTACTAAAAGCTAAGCGACATACGCCAAACAATACTGTAAGTGATGATTCTGAGGAAGAGGACTTTGCAGACTGTATTTGTACATTCTACCTGCAAATATTGTTGGTTTAAGTGCAAAATGTGTACCAAATGGAAACACAAAGATTGTGCTGGAGCTCCCATGTGGAAGCAAGACCGTTTTTTGTTAGATATATTTTTTTTAAACTTATTATCTTTTGTTCAATATTTTTTTATTTTTTTTTTATAATAATGAGAGTTCCTACAATAAACAATTAACTTAATGAATAAAGACTTTATTTTAATTAAAAGTTGTTTTTTAATGGTTTTTAAGGCAATCAAACACTAAAGGGGCGGTCTTACTTCCACTTCCCTTACCTGATTTCAACTACACCGTGATAATTTTTGTTTGTCTTTTCAATTTAAAGTTTGTTTCTTACTTAGAATTCAATATAGAAAAGCTACCAAAATAGATTTTTTTTGTATGGTTTTATAGAAAATGTACCACTATTTAAAAACTATGGACGTTAAGATCTAAATGAAGCTTAATTTTAAGCAAATTATCCCTGGAATAAATCTGCATATTACACACAAAACAAAAAATAGTCATTTTTAACTATTTTCATAGTTAAAAATCGGGATAACTATTTTAAATAGTTAAAAATAGTTATTTGTGACTATTTTAATAGTCAATCGAAGTATTTTCCAAATGAATTATTAAATAGTCAATTTTAACTATTTAAATAGTTATTTTTGACTATTTCAATAGTCAGATTTAGGGAGGGACTATGGGACTATAAACAATGCATTTTTTATTATATTATATAAAATATACCTAACCTGTAAATGAAAAAAAAAGAAGTCTTAAAGTTTTTTTTTATTTAGAATCATTTTTTAAATTAATGCTGCCAACGAAATATGCTGATTGGACAAAATTAAGGTCTCGCGGAATTCGGAATTCGTTGATAGATTTTTGTTTCACTGAAAAATTAGTTAATAAATTTTGAACAATTAATAATTTATTATTTAATTTCTTACATTTATTTGGAGCAAAACCCTGAACAAAATTTTAATTGTTATTCCTCGAAAATAGAGACTTTTGTGTTAAAAGAATTAAATGAACAACAGGTTTAATTCTTTTTAAACAAAAGTCTCCATTTTTGTACACACACGACTTTAAACATGTACTCGCACTGGCACAGTTCGACATCTTGTCATCAATCTGAAACTATACGACATCTTGTTTTCTGTAACGATACAAAATAGTTACTTTTAACAATTTTGCTTTTGCATGTGACTATTATAATAGTTATTTCTAACTATAAACATAATAGTTAAAAATGGCTATTTTAGCAGTTACGTAATTACTACGGCATAGTCAATTTCAACTATTTTAATAGTTATTTTTAACTATTTTGTTTTGGAATGTGACTATTATAATAGTCATTTTGAAACTATTTTCTGCCAAATTTCATTGAATTCACATCTTATAACTGTAAATATGTGTCACCGCCCCAAATGAAAACAATGGATTCCTGAGGTCATTTATAAGTCGAAAAACTTAAGAATTAATTTCCGATTCGTAAGATTTTTTTATAACCTAAACCTATCACGAATTTACTGCAGTTTAGGTTTGTCTCAAAAGTTTTTTTTTCTGCGGACAACCGTTTCTCCACAATTTTGCATCAAACCTAATTTTGTTCTTTTTTTAGTTGTTTCATTTTCATTATGTTATAAAAAAAATTTAAATGACTTTTTTAAAACTTTTTCGTAGTAAATTAGAATTTATTTAAAAAAATTTTTGGCCATAAATATTACCAGAAGAATTCCGAAGAAGAAAAGGTAATATTTATTACAGTTTTGAAAACAAATTATAAATTACTTCAATTTCATTGGATTTTTTTGATAAAAAGTGAATTTTTGCATTGAAATAATTGATTTTCTCAAAGACTTTGGCAAATAAGAACTTTAAACTTTTGCTATTTAACTTTCAACAATAAGGGCCATTGTATGAAGAAAAAATAACTTTATATTTAAATGTTGAATTTAAAAAAAAGAAGTTAATTTTTTTAAAAACTTCTATTAAAAAAAGTTCTTCGAAAATGAAATACCTACTTTTTAATTTTTTTCATAAACTGTAATACGTACTAAAATGTCCTTTTATAATTTTAAATCATAATAAATGTAGAATATTATTCCCAGAAAATTAAATAAAAGATATTCCTTTAATAGGTATAATTCAATTGTAATGAAAAAAAAGTAAATGAATAACAATTATTAATTAAAAGAAAGAAAAGAAATCGGTTAGTGCACAGTGCCGGTCGTTGCTTAACTCAACTGTTAACTGCCGACGGTCCTACTCGAACGCAACCATGATCTCATCTTCAAGAAGTTATCTTAAATTTAAGTCGTCATCCGTAGCCATTTTTACGCCAAACATCAGCTCGAAAGGGGTTCTACCAGTGCTTCGTGAAACAGTTGAATTTATAACGCACTGTACTTTGGGAATGACTTGGTACCATTTCAGTGGGTTTTCAATGGAAAGCCGCGTTAATACTTGACAGATGGTTTTGTTCATCCTTTCTGCTTGTCCATTGCCTCTAGAGACACCAGTTGTCACTAGATGATGCTATATATTTTTCTACAAGCAATATGCTTCAAAGTCGTTAGACGTGAATGCAGCCTTTGTCAGAAACAATTCGCCGAGGGTGACCAAAAACTTGTGACAGTAAGTTCAAACGGTTGATTACTACGCTGAACATCGTGCTTTTGACTGGATACATCCACATAAACTTGCAGAAGGCATCAACGATGACCAAGATGTAACGATAATTTTTTGCTTTGAATGAAAGCGGCCCGAGATGATCAAGATGGAAAGTGTGTAATGGCTGATCCATCTTGGCAATGGGATGAACAAAAGACTCCTTTTTACCATTTTATTTTGGCAGCGAGTATCTTGGGGATGCAATAACTGATGACAATCTTGCGGTCCACCTGTGGAAAAAAAAATCATTTTTAATAAGTTTTAGAAATCTTATACCGAGACCAAAATGTCTCCTTTCGTGAAACATTTCAGTTAGGCATTCTTGACTGCTTTCACGTCCTCTATTGCGAAAATACTTGATGGATGACGGCTTAGGGCGTCGACGTGGCGCTTAGCTGTCCCGGATCGGTGATGTACTTGGTAATAAAACTCCTCCAACTGAAGTGTCCAATTTGCAATACAACTATTTAGTGCCTTTAAACGCTTTGCAGTCGGTGAAAATATCAAACCTTAAACCCAGCAAGTAGTTCATAGCTTGTAAATTTTTTCTAAGAGTCAGTTGTTTTAAAGCTTAGAATGGATGGTACTGATCGTCACCGTGCTTTTGGACGAGTACAGCCCCGAGTCCTTCCTTAGAGCCGGAGGTATGCAGCTGATTTTGTAAATCCGGATTGAAAAGTTTCAACACCGGCTCTTGGCAAAGCAACTCCTTCAATTTTATGTAGGCTTTTTCTTCGGAGGGCCCCCATATAAACGTGACATCTTGTTTTGTTAGATCGGATATTGGCTTTGCAATTGTAGCGTACCCTGGGATAAATTTTCTTAAGTACCCCGTGATTCCGAGAAACTGATGTTTTTCAGCACAGGGAAATGTTTAACAGCAAATGTTTTCTCTTCCGATGGTCTTATGCTGCCGTTAATGATGATATGGCCAAGAAATTTTACTTGCGTTTGGAAAAAGGAACATTAACCCCAGTTAATTATAAGACCATTTTCTTCAGACACCTTCAAAACTTCTTTTAATTTTTGTATGCCTTCTTCTTTGAATCTAGCAGGGATATAATCAAATCGTCAATGTAGGCAAACGCATTTAGGCCCATGAGACTCTTGCAAAGTGATGTCAAGTCAAATTATTGCCACGCCCCACAGTGGCCCATTTAGGCAAAAGTGCTTGCAATATTCATTTGTCGGGTGGGTCTATAATGAAAAACTTTTTCGATCACTTTTTCGATTCACAAATGTTTCGAAAAAAAAATCTGTTTTTTTATTTTTTTTCTTAGCTTTTAGTGTTAAAACTAGGAAGAGGGCTTCTAAAACGTTTTGATTTTTATTTTTTTTTTCAAATGCTGTGTAAATATTTAAACCAAAAATTAAAAAAAAAAAATAATTGTTATTTGTTTAATTTAATGTTTTTTGAAACACTGTTTTTTGCACACTTTTTCGACTTCAAATTGCATACAAAAAAAAGATTCCTACGGAATCAAACAAACTCAGCTGATTCAAAATCCTTATATATTTCTTAATAAAAATCCAAAAGCTCAGCTGTGTCATTTTGCATCCAACTGAGCTAGAGCGATTTGATTTGATAAGGTCAGTCATTTTTTCGACATTTTTTTTCATGTGAAACCTAATTTTTTTGAAAGGGTTTTATAGCTAATTTCTTTTAAACCTCTTATAAAACTTTTAATTAATTATGCATTTGTTTCTGGGTAGATATAATTATATTCCATTAGGTACTTAATTTTATAAGTGCCTTTTTACCGGATTTAAGAATTTTCTAATATTTTAATATAAAGATAGACAGATAGTTTTCATGGGATGTCATAAAATTATAAGTAATAAAAGGATTTGAATATTTTTTAGTGCTGGTATTTATTTTTAAGGTATAAACAGATGAATCACTTGATGAAATTATCATTTAAAGTTTAAAAGTTGAAAAAAAAAATATTTAAAATTTGTTTGAAATTTTTGTCAACATTAGGACTTGTGAAGAGTTTATATCTGCCTGATGATTGACGGAAAAGTTTTAAACGAATTGACAGAAACAAAGTCTACGCGGTCATGTCCAATATGCAAAAGGACACAGAAAAGCTTCAACAATCAAGATGAATCAAATGAGGACGAACATAACTTCCAATATGGAATATCTCCACTGCATGCTAGAATCAGATGCATGGAATTAATGTGTATAAGCCAAAGCAAGGCTATGGAAATACTAATAATGGAAACACTTCAAGGAGAACAATCAGAGGCAACCGCTCGAATAACTGAAGTCAATGGAGAAGTTATTATGATGCTGAAAATAATACCTACTGAATGTTTTGAATTGTAGGGAAGTAGTGAATGCAGTTAAATTTGGAGAGTATACTAAGAAACAGGCAGAGCTTCTAAAAAAAGTATCCTGAAAAACTACTCACGCCTACTCTTCACAAAATATTGGTGCATAGTCAAAATCTCATCGAATATCAATCACTTCCACTTGGAGAACTGTCAGAAGAAGCCCAGGAGTGCAAAATTAAAGAACACAAGAAGTACAGATATCAAAATACGCTCAAAGTTTCAAGGATTCGGCAGAATGAAGACCTATTTAACATGCTTGCGCAACCTCATCGGATACACTTATTTCTTCCTTAAGGCATGTAAGAAACCAAAAAGATCTAAAAGAACAATACTCTCCAGAAATGATGAGTTTATTACAAATTATCTCGGACTTAGATGATAGTTTTAAAGAAATCTAGTGTTTTTTATATGTTAATTTGTTACTCTTATCTTTTTCCACTGTTTGACTTGTAATATATCACTGAAGTACATTATGAATGTACTCTTCTATAAAGAAAAATATTTTTTTTTTCTCCCCACTGTTTCACTCGATTTGGTTCCTTTCCTTTTTCCCCACTTTGTCACTTAACTTAGATTACTTCAGAAATTGATTTTTGACGATTGTATATCAAAATACCATTATGTTTACAACCTTATCTAAAACTTCTTACTTTAACACCAAATTCTGAAACACCCTGTAAAGTTTTTTTTTTTTGAAACTCACAATTTTCATAGCCTTGGAAATTTCCATCAAGATAAAAAAAAATTGTGGCGATATCATTATTTGTTTAGAAGATATTAATTTTGCAAGCAAAAAAGTCAAAACGGGCCACTGTGCGCCCCCTAAAACGAACACTTTATAGCTCATCATTTTTGAATTGTTGAACAATTTCTCCTATTTATCAGCATGAAAGTATATTAAAAGGCTAAAAAGGCGTAAGAGTATATTATTTTGTACTCACTTAACTACTTACTCTTTAATCTTTGTAGGTATTACTACCTATAGAAAAAATAAATTTCCTAAAAACAATTTTTTTTTGAATTTTTTTTAATTACCTATTTTTCTTTAATGAAAACAGTGAACAGTGAATATATGACTTAAAATTAATCACCAATACCATCAGCACTATCTTCATCAAAAATGTTAGCTTAGGGGATAATATTTTGTTTTGCTCGTTGTAACCGGATGCGAAGTGCGTTTTACTCGATCACCTCATGTTTTCTAGTTAATCCCAATAAGTGTTCACAGACACCCTCAAAAGAACTTCGCTTTTGAGGTTATTTTGAAAACCTGACGTGATGAGGCGAAATGGACTGCAGATTAATTTTTAGCGACCCGAAAAAAGCATATATTAAACATAGTCCCACCCCCAAATCAGAACTTTTTTATGTGAGACTCTGACATTTATTGAGGTTATCTCGTAAACTTGAGGTGATGGGGTAAAATTGTCTCCGGATTCGGTTTTAGCGACCCAAAAAACATTTAATTTATATATCCGCATCCCTATGCACGAACAAATTGAAAAAATTAAAAAAAAAAAAAAATGGCGGTTCAACTGTACAAAAATCCATTTAACGCGCAAAATGCAAAAAACCGGCACAATTTTTTTAAAGAACCTCAAAAAAAACATACATCGTATATGGAAAACACACAAAATATTACTTGATCGAACCATGTTCATATTTAAATTCTATGGATTTAAGAAAATATAACTTTACTCAAAATTTACACATAATGTACATATATATATATTTTTTTTTGTGTTTTATCATAGTTAAATACCCCAAGTTGAAAACTCCATACTTAGATTTTGGAACGATTGGAAAATGTATCCGAAAAAAATTCGCAAAGATTAGGATGAAAAACAGCCAATTTTTGTTCTGATTTACAGATTAACAATCAGACTTAAAGAAAAATTAATTGTGAAGAAACGGAAGGATCTATAAGAAATTTAAAAGCACTGTTCAAAAAAATGAATATTGCTCTATAAGATAACACACAAAAAATAAAGAAACTCTCAATTTAGCTTTTTGAATTGATTCCAGCTTTTGGGTCTTTTCGCCCCAGTGTGCGCGGCCGGCCGTGCTCTCTGGTAAATTGGCTTTTCCTCATCAGGGATTATTTTCATTTACACACTTGTTCTTTCGGGTCGCTTTGGAGAGTACTTTGCAAAAATGTATTTTCGACCTGACTTCTGAGTTCTGGCTCTGGGATGCTTTGAAGTGCGTCTGACAGCTGTGATTCGCAAGTGGAAATTAGGTTAATTCGAAACATCGGATTTTCTGAATCGGCTAGCTTTTTATAAATGACAGTTTGCCCATCATCGATGATTAAACATATTTTTGGCAGTATATCTTTACCAAGTAAAAACTCATAAGACAACCACTTATCTGGTACAAAATGATATATCAAATCATAATACTCGCCTGAGATCAGAATATTGATTTTGGAAGCACCTAAAGTTTTAGCCGGCTGCAATGGTGTCAACTCTTGGATACTGCATGTTATCGAAACTCAACTTTTGTCTAAGACTCTCTCTGTCAAGAGTTAGATCGCTTCCTGTATTGTTAAGTGCCTGGAATTCCTGTCCTTGGACCTTGATGGGAGTAGTAATATCTGGAACTTGACTGTTGACTTTAGCACTTAATGTTGGCTTGTTCTCTGAACAATTTTTGGCAATGTGCCCAAACTGGTTGCATTTGAAACAACGACAGCCTTTCTCCTTGTTAGGACACGATTGAGCACTATGAGAAAGAGCCGCACAATAATGACATCGAGAGTGCTGAGTTGTTTCTTCTTTTCTGATGATACTTATGTTTTTTTTTTTTTTATAATAAGCGCGCACTAAAGGGATTAGTCTACCCTTAATATGGTGAACACAGTACGAGCATTAGGAAAAAAGGGAGGGGTTTGAAAGAAGATGCCGATGAACATTAGTTTTGAAGTTCTGAGTTTTGAAATGCGATGGAAAAACAGAGGCGGGTAATGCGTTCCACATTCGTGTAGTGCGGTTGAAGAAAGAATCTCTGTATTTAACGGTACGTCCGAAATCGGACTCTAGGGTAAACTGATGAGCATTCCTTGAAGCGCGAGTATTACGGTTGAATTGTTTGAGGGGAGGAATGCAGCTAGCTATTTCTTCTGAGCATTGCTTATAAAAATAACGATAGAACAACGTGAGGCATGATACGTTACGACGGTGCTCGAGAGACGTAATTGTATCAGTTATTGACCTATCACCTATCATTTTTATAGCTCTTTTTTGTATTCTATCCAAGAAACTCAACGACGTTATTAGAGCACCTGCCCAGATGTGGGAGTTATATTCGAGCTTTGGACGAATATATGCCTTATAAATAACGGCTAGATCAGACGGGGAGAAAAATTTCTTGCATCTTCGGAGGAAACCTAAACATTTCGCAGCAGATTTAGCGGTGTCAAATATGTGTTCATTCCACAGAAGGTGGTTTGTAATGCACATACCGAGAACTGAAAGCTGTGCGGTTTCCTCGATGCAAGTACCACTCATGGAAAGTGGCATGGAAGGAAGGTTTCGCTTTAATGAAAGTAAACAGCATTGTGTTTTTGAAGCATTAAATTCTACTCGATTTTTTATTCCCCATTGGACAATGCTATCAAGATCAGAATTTAATGAGCTTATCATATTGAGCCGTTCAAGATCCGCATCCGAAGAACATGGGCGAGAATCAGGAAACGAATATGAAAAACTGAGGGTACTATCATCAGCAAAACAGTTGAGTGGATTAGAAGTTGCAGACAGGAGATCATTTATAAAAATGAGACAGAGAGTCGGAGACAAAACGTAGCCCTTGGGCACACCAGCATTTATTTTGTGGGTTTCAGATTTGAATCCATCCAATACAACTTGTATTGAACGGTTCGAAAGGTAATTTCTAATCCAACGAAGAAGAGATTCATCGACGCCAAAAACACGCATTTTCGAAAGAAGAGCTTGATGCCAAACTCTATCAAATGCCTTTGAAATATCAAGTGCAACAATCTTACTTTCTCCAAAACGATGTAAAGATTTGTTCCACTGCTCGGTGAGATAAACTATCAGATCACCAGTGGACCTGTTGCTACGAAAGCCGTACTGCCGGTCATTAAGAAGCTTCCGTTCCTTAAGATATTTCTTAAGTTGAGGGTGAGGGTTAAGGGTGAGGAAGATTCGCCTTTTTTAGGGACAGGCTGGACAAATGCTGTTTTCCATCTACTAGGGAAGAGACCAGTAGAATAGGACAGATGAAAAAGCTTACGCAGTGGTTTTGCCAGCGTGGAAGAACACCTCTTCAGAACGATTGGGGGGGATACTATCCGGGCCAGCGGATTTGTGAATGTCAAGATCTTTAAGAACTCTTGCTACTGTACGAGTGCGAAAGAAGATTCGTCCCATGAATCCGTTTACGCGCTCAAGTACTGGCGGAGTCATGACACTATAAGGCAGTGTTGAGTTGGCAGCGAACTGCCTCGCAAGTAAGTTAGCTTTGTCAACAGAGCTAACAAATGGAGTGTCATTGAAGACGAGCGTTGGAACCGACGACGAGGTAGTGTTGCGAATATTTTTTACAAATGACCAAACATTTTTGCTACCTTTGGGACATTGTAGTATTTTTTGCCTTAATTCTTGATCATGCTAAAATTTGGTTCGTCGAATATGGGCGTTGGTGGCCTTTCTAGCTTGTTTGAACTTTTTTCGGTTTTCCTCAGTGGGAAGCCAATCCCACATCGAAAGCTTACCTCTTTAACCCCAATAACCTCTTTGCAGCTCGAATCAAACCATGCATTCTCTTTCGGTTTGATTGTTTTAATCCTATTCGGGATATAATTTCTCATTCCGGAGAGAATTAAATTTGTTATCATATCTGCACTGGAATCAACGTCACTATCGAGGAAGCATAGCGACCAGTTAAAGTTTTTGAATAATTCGTTGAGTCCCTCCCAGTTGGCTTTCTCGTATTGCCAGACAGTTCTTTTGGGTGCTTTTTCTTTAACTGGGTTTGTTTGACATGAGAAATTTGCAGATATGACACAATGGTCTGATGTGCCTAGAGGCGATAATAAACTAACTGTGTACTTTTCAGGGTCAGAGGTAAGAAACAAGTCTAGAGTGTTTTCAGCTCGACCATTAATGTCCGATATTCGAGTCGGCTCGTCAACTAGCTGAGTTAGGTGGTTTAACTCAGCAAAGATCTCGGCATACCTTCCTTCGGGTGTTGTCTGGCCAGAAAAGCGAAACCTATTCGGACAATTACCTATAATGATTTCATTAACTAAATCCCAATTAAAACTTCACAAAAACAAATTGTCACTAGTGTTATGCCTTAGTGACAATTTGAGCTGATCCGCCCCTGTTGGCTATCTTGTAAAAAAATCAATAATATAACCGAGTCAGATTTATAACAACTCTGGCACTGCAAGCTACCATAGCTATTATAAAAAAACTAATTGTAAAAGAAGAAAGGGGAAGGAAAAAGAAAGGATTACTCACTGTGCTCATTGCTATTTAACACACTTTTTTTTTTTTCATCATGATCACTGGTGGATGATTTGCTTTGCTGCTTGTTGATGAGCAGTTATTGCAGTGGTGGATGTTGTTGTTGTTGATATTATTTTTTTTGTGTGTGATGATGGAGAGTGATGTAGTGGCTTAATGTTGTTTGTTGTTGTTTATTGCAGTGTTTTTTTTTGTATTGTTTGCATGGAGGTGATGTGATCGTGCTGTACACATACACTTGGCATATGACACTTGCACTTTAATTTAATTATTTATTTATTTTTTTTTTTTTTTGCACAGCGCGATTTTTGTAGGTGTAAATTCACAAACGCATCACTGCAGAGATGATTTGCAATCATTCCTGTAGCACGTTCATAAACGCAAATAATTAGCATCACTTAAAATGTCAATCGTTCACTATTGCAGAGTTGGATAAACTGATTCGCAAATATCAAACAAAAAAGCATCAAGAATTTTCTTGATAACTTGGTTATGCCGACGCGATTTATAGTAAAAATGAAAGAAAAGGACAATGAAAAGTATTTAATCAAATTCTAAATTGTTTATAAATGAATAAATTTAGGGAATATTTTACCAGCACACAAATTAAACAACTAATAGAAGCCAAATTAATATATGAAAGTATATTTATTGGGGGCAGAAAATCGAAGTCAGTATTGTGGAGGAAAGTTCTGTAGAAGATAAAATGTGAGGCTCCAGATTTTAATTACAACAAAGAGTTTTTATTAGTACATTTCCATCATTAAGCAAAAATTGTTTTTAAACGTAAAACTTTTTGTCAATCAGCATCGCATCGTCATCAACTGAGCAACGATCAGCATCGCAAAAAAGCAGTGATGCGTAATCACTACCAAAAAATTTGACGTTTGTGAATTTACCCTAGGATTTTAATAATTTAATTTAGATGGATGGATTTGTTTTTTTATTTAATATTTATTTATTTTTATTTTGTGTTTGATTGAATATAAAGTAAGACACCAACATAAATAGAGACACAACGAGAAAAACTTAATTTGACGAGACTAAACTTTCACAACGTGTGTTGCCGATGAGAGGCAGATCGGCACTATGTGAACAGATTTATTCGCCGTTTGCGTTTTTAGATCGGATTTGATCAGCTTTCATTCGCTCGTACGCACAGTGGGTACCGCCATAGGTCAAAAACAAAAAAAGTAAATGTCAGTATTTTAAAATCTATCGTTTGACGGTTACCCCTTTTTTCATTTCTTAACAGCCATTCAAAGTCGGTATATAAAAAAAGGTATAGTTTTCTTATCGCTGCGCTGCAGTTATAACGTGTGAACTTGCGATAGTGATAGCGGGTGTTAAAAAATTGTGAACAGTTTCAAATTATTATGGATATTAAACGAGAAGGTTAATACTCCCTAAAAACATAAATTATATTGTTAAATAACATTAAGGCTAATTGTAATGGGGCTCGTTAGCGAAGCAATTTTAATCATTTTTATTTAGCTTAATTTTCATTAAATTGGAGATTTAGTTGGTTTGCCTTCGAGTGCCTTATAGAATTTAAGTTCTCAAATGAAGAATACGGTCCTACCTTTCGAAATAATAGCGCAGTTTTTTCCCCCTTTCGAGTAATACGAGTTTAAATGACGATACACGGAGAAAAAAAAATTACAACGTAAAACTAAAAAAATTCCTTTTTGGCACTATTTTTTTTATAAAAGACTGAACTAAAAGGTAAGGTGCTCGACTGAAAGTCAGGTTCCATTTCCGGTATTATATTTTTGACCGCACTTTGTATGGGAGGGGTACCCTTCGTACTGTGGTACGGCTTAAGTTCTGCCTTAAGCTCCTCTAAGGTCTTCGCGTGATAAAGGATATCTTTACTTAAAACTTCGTCTGGTGTGCCAGCTATGATATACTCTAATAGTTGAGCTTCGTCAATAGTTCCTCTAGAATAGGGTGGACCAAAAAAATTATTTTTCATTATTTTGATTTGCTCTACCGATAACTTGTTTTCTCGACACAAAATAATGCTACCCTAATTTTTTCAGAGAAGAGGCTTTAGAAAAATAAACTGGTGAAAATGGAGAGACGTCCAGAAATTCTTGTACTGCAGGCGATTGTTTTTCGGTACCTCCAAACTTGCTTTGGAGTCGGAGAAGACGATCAGCAGTTGGAATGCTTTGAAAGAATTTTTGGTAAAAGAGTTCGGCAAATAGGAGCATGAAAATGTCCATAAATTACTCGAGAAGACAACAAAATCTGACAACGAAACATTTCTAGAATACTTTTATATAATGAAAAAGATGCTTCTAGACTCTAGAAGCTATCTTTTTCATTATACAGGGTGATTCACGAGTAATGTGCCAAAATGCTAGAGCGTGTAGGTTAGGTCGAGACAAGAAAAAAATCGTATGGGAGGGGGGGGTCTATTCCCCCTCGTTTAGTGGGGAGGGGCAATTTAAAAAAAAATTGACTTATTTTGGAAAAAAAATTATTAAAAATCAACGGTTATACCTACAATAACGTGCTATACCTTTTTGTAAAGCCAAAAACATATTCTTTTACAAAAATTTTAAATAAAGCCATTTTATGGTACAGTTTTTGAAAAATTAATTTTTAAAATCAAAATTTTGAAAAAAAATTGGAAAAACAAAATTTCAAGCTAATTTTTCTCAAAATTTTATGTTATTAAGTACTAATTAAGTTTTTAAAATTCGATGCTCTTATTTGTTTTTAAACAAAAACAGAAAACCGGGTTCCAAAATATCTTGTCATTTTCTAGATATTAACAAAAAACCAAAACTACTTTTTTCTAAAAAACCTCTTTATTTTCTGTTTTCAAGTAGCTGGACTTGTCGATAAATTAATTTATGAAACATTTACCATTCCTCAATTATTTTTTAAACACTCAGACTTAAATAAGGATATAACAAAGTGACACAGTATTGGATTAACCCTGAATTGGTCAACTTTTTATTGATAACACCTGAAAACTTACCTGAGAATTTTTCCTACTCTGTCTGGGGGACTCGCCGCCCATGTTAAGTCAATTTTTTTTTGCTCCTCCCCGCTAAAAGAAGGGGAATAGACCCCCCCCTCCCATACGATTTTTTTCTTGTCTCGACCCAACCTACACGCTCCAGCTTTTTGGCACATTACTCCTGAATCACCCTGTATAAAAGTATTCTAGAAATGTTTCGTTGTCAGATTTTGTTGTCTTCTCGAATAATTTATGGACATTTTCTAGACTCTAGAAGCTATCTTTTTCATTATATAAAAGTATTCTAGAAATGTTTCGTTGTCAGATTTTGTTGTCTTCTCGAGTAATTTATGGACATTTTCATGCTGCTGTTTTCCGAACTCTTTTACCAAAAATTCTTTCAAAGCATTCCAATTGCTGATCGTCTTCTCCGACTCCAAAGCAAGTTTGGAGGTACCGAAAAACAATCGCCTGCAGTACAAGAATTTCTGGACGTCTCTCCATTTTCACCAGTTTATTTTTCTAAAGCCTCTTCAACGTCTTTAAATTGAAAGGTATTATGGACCTATGGTTTTGGCTCAGTCATCTTTTCGTGGTTAGAAGGTAATTCTTTGACGTTTTCTTGAAAAAAAAAATACTTCACTATCTTCGCTTTCGTTTTGTCCTTTGATTCTGGTTTAGTTTGTTTCGCCTTCAAACTCCACCTCGCTTTGCTCTTCGCTCGTTTCTTCGTCTTGTCTAGTTCTCCGTTCCAAAAGATTTCGAACACGCGCTACTAATTCCGTTTTTTGTTATAGCGGATCGATAAGTGGTTTTGTCTCAAAATTGCTTGTAATTCCTTTACAGTAAGACTTTTTAAATCACGTCCGATCGGCAAGAAGAAAAAAACAATGACAAAAAAAAAACTTATGGCTTATCGTTTACAGGCACTGTGCAGGATGATTATATAAAAATAATATGTAGGTGAGGGAACTTCTGACACCATGTAGAATATTATTGCCAGAAAATTAAATAAAAGATATTCCTTTAATACGTATAATTCAATTTTAATGAAAAAAAAGTAAATGAATAACAATTACACCGGCACACAAAAAAAAAAGTGTCATGAACCAGAAACCAGACCTATCTTTCTATATGTTTTTGGGCACGCTGAATCCGAATTTGAAGTCCGTTTGGCCCCATCAGCCATCACCCTCCAGTTTTGAGCTGTGAGTGCATTTTGTTTGAATTTTTATGACTTTTTTGGAGTTTTTTGCATTTTTCTCAAAACTGAAGGGTGACCGGGTAAAACGGACTACATGAAACTTTTTTTTTGTGTGCCGGGTATGACAGCGACATGTCGTGACAGTGCTAACGGACTTAAAATTCGGATTCAGCGGGTCCAAAAACATATAGAAAGATAGGTCTGGTTTCTGGTTCATGACACTTTTTTTTTTTTGTGTGCCGGTGTTATTAATTAAAAGAAAGAAAAAGAAATCGGTTAGTGCACAGTGCCGGTCGTTAACTCAACTGTGTGTCTCTCTCGTGTCTACTCTCGGCTACGTCAGTGGTATTTTGTACCTTTGTGCCAGGGTTGCCAAAAAACTTAAAAATAAATGCATTTTATATTACGAAAAAGTTTTAAAAAGGACATGTTAAAATTTTTTTCAATAATTTTTTTTTTTTTCAAAAATCTGAGTTTAATTACCATTTTTTCAAAAACCCTTTCCTCAATTTACTTAATTTACAAATATGAATAAGTTTCTAGCTTTTTAAAAATGTATATTTAAATATTGTAGGTGTTGTCGTTGTGTTCAAATATTTTTTTTTGTGTTTGAAGTCAATTTTTGAGAAAATTGCATTATCGCCTAAACGATGGAAGATTGTTCCTCACTCCCATATAGTTGTTTTCCTTTAATTGCCTTGACAATCTTTTGGTATTTGTAAATTTATGAAATGTAAACAAAAACGTAACAAGAAAAAAATTAGTTGTCAGTTCACACGATATGAACTTCTGACTAAATACTTTTTTAAATCGGACTTCTTCACAGATTATAACCAAATAATATTTTGAGACATTTTTATGTTTTATTTTTTATGTGAGTATAATAACTTAACGAAAACAAATTTAAGTACATTTTTTGATTTTCGTTGATTATATTTTTAATAAAATCAACATTCTTTGAATTTTATGTGGAAAAAATGGATCGCCCGGGATACTATTGTATCCCTGTGGCACTCTGGTGCCTAGAATGAAATAATTTAGTCTAGTAAAGACACCATTAATGATACACCTGCATGTAAATAATGTTTATGGGTATATTCCACTATAAGTTTTGTTATTGGGTGCGATTTGCAGAGAATTATTGGGTATTTTTCATTGAACGACAGTTCAGAGTTTTGTATACGACTGCCTACGCGAAGAACATTTTCACTATCAAGGAAAGATCGCGAAGACAGGTGTTTATATTTTTTGAGACTTTCGATTTCAGCGGCAAATAAAATATATTGAGAGGCTTTTATCAAATTTTAGCATGGTTTAGTTCTGAAGTTGAAAGAGCATGTAGATCTCTTATCTCCGGAGCAAGGCGACGATTTTTAAGATACCGAAAAATATGTACAACCACACGCACCGATTTTAACCAATCTGACGATTTATTAATTATTTGTCACAGAATGTTGTTTTCATTTATTTGGGATACGAATACCTGGACTTTATTAGAATTCCTTTCCTCCAGCTGTTCTGCAAATCATGTTGAGTTTCAGGCCATTCACTGCGGTCCATTTTAAGCCAAACTGGACCATTCCACCAGATATCAGTCGACTCGAGTTGAGATGGAGGAATTCCTCTTGATAGAACAGCAGCAGCATTGTCGGCGGATCTAACATGATTCCAGGATTTCACCGGAATAGATGAAACTATCTCCGATGTTCTATTTCCAATAAAAACTGACCATTTTTTGGGCGGTGCGGCCAGCCAATGTAAGACAATGGACGAGTCTGTCCAAGCAAATAATTGCATATATGTTTGATCTGTAACGAAATCTTGATTTTCTCTACTAAGCGAGTTAATGAAAGAGCTTCACAGAGCTCAAGTCTAGGAAGTGAAAAGACTTTGATTGAAGCAACTTTCGTTTTAGCAGCGATTAATGAAATTGAGACAGTCCCATCTAGACTTTCACTTCTGCATCGAAAAAGCATCACAAAATGCATGGAACTCGTATTTCACTTTATTTGTCCACATGAGTCTCGCAATGCGGATTGATTCCAATAAGTGAAGTTCTTCTCGTATAGTGATCCAGCGATGCGATAGTTCCTGTGGGATTTTGTCAAACCACCCTACACCCGCTCTCCACAAATCCTGAAAGAATATCTTTACAGCTACCACGACCAGAGCTAAAAAACCATGGGGATCAACGATTCGCGATGCTTCGGATAGGATAGAGCGTTTTGTAAATGATGTTGTATGATTTACCTTATACGAGAAACAATCCTCAGATGGACACCAGCGCAGGACCTTTAACGTCAGAGAATTTTCAAAATCGATAGGAGATAGTTCCCGTTGATCTTCAGGTAATGATATCAGAAGTGGCCAGCTATTAGTTGTCCATTTACGAAGGTTAAAACCGGCAAGTGACAAGACCTCAACAAGCTCTTTTTGAAAAGCGATTAAATCCTCAATTGTATCAGCGCCTGTTACCAAATCATCGACATAAAAGTCATTGAGGATAACTGAAGAAGCTCGAGGATGTGTTTCAGCTGAATCTAAAGCGAGTTGTTTAAGCGCGCGTTTCGCTGAGGTGCCGTAGGTTACAGTTAAAAGCCTATAGTGTTTAATAGGAGATTCAGGATTTTCTCGGCATAGAATCCTTTGAAAATTTGTTGGCTTTGGTGAAATCCAGATTTGTAGGATTAATTTTAATTTATTCAACACGTTAAATACTAACGCAGTAATCTCTTATATTATAACATTATGTACATTAAATATACTTATAAATACTAAAATCTATTTTATAATTTTAATTGTAATGGATGAAGAACATATTCTTACAATTTTGTGATTTTACATTAACATTAATTGATTGAATTAAGAAATAGTTTTTATAGAAGATATTTGTCAACATATTGAGAGGACTATTGGCCCCATAGTTAGATCTACTAAAAATATTACAAAGGGGCAATTGCCTTCTTAAGCTAGAACGATTTACACTTAAACTCAATCTACACAGAACCGATGGAGCTGTAAAAGTTCCGCTTACAATTCCCACCATAAAACAGAACTGCAAGTACTCTCGATGACTTAAAAGAGATGGAAGATTTATTAGTTGAAGTCTATGTGAATGTGGTGGCAAATCAGTCCTACTAGACCAGGGAAGAAAACGTTAACAAAATCTCTTAAATCTTCTTTGAACACATTCTAATCTGTTGACATGAACCGCGTAATATGGGGCCCATATAATACAACCGTATTCCAGAATAGACCTAACAAATGAAACATACAGAATTTTAAGCACATAAGGATCACGAAAGTCACGAGCAAATCTAGAGATTCGAAGAAATCCATAAAATAAAGCGATCGTTAAGTCCAATGGTGCTTAGTTTCTTAAGTAATATTTCATGATTAAGTTTGTCGAAAGCTTTACTGAAATCAGTAAAAACACAATCTACTTGCTTATACTTTTCAAAGGCATCTAAGGTGAAGGTTGTAAATTGTAGTAAATTTGTGACCGTAGATATCTTTTTTACAAAGCCATGTTGGTTTTCACATATAACATAGGTACAATGAAATGACAGAATATCACAGACAATAGATTCGAACAGTTTAGGGATGACAGAAAGCTTGGCAATAGGTCTGTAGTTTGTCACTAATTTTTTTGGACCTTTCTTGTAAATGGGAGTAAGAAATGCATTTTTCCAAATAGCGGGAAACGTAGAATTACTAATTGACGTATTGAAAAGCATAAACAACGGGTAAGACATATATTGCACATTTTTTCAAAATAAAAGACGGTAAGCCATCAAGGCCGGGACTGAAACACTCGTCTAACTTTTCGATATAGTCAAGAATAGTTGCTTCAGAAATTGCAAAATTAGTCGAGTTAAGGTGTGAGAATTCATCAATTGAATAAGTTATATTTGAGTCAGAATCATTTTCAAAAGCACCCTAGAAGAATTCGGCAAACATGTTGGATATAACCTCTGGGGAATGGCTAGTTGAATTATTGTAAGTCATATGTGCTGGGTAACCGTCAGATTTTCTTTTACAATTAACTTAATTCCAGAAGTTACATGGATTAGATTTAAGTTCATTTTCTGTTTTAGATATAAAGCTTGTATAGAGAAAGTTAGAGTAAGTTATAAATAAATGAATGTAACTATTACGGTTTTCATCAGTTTGTGATAGATTGAATTTTATCGATCGAACCATGGCGGGCTGCTATTAAATACACGTTTTTTGCGTAGAGGGACTGTTTCTAAAAAGCAAACAAATAATATTTCATAAAAATGTACAATCATTTCGTCAAAATTAACATTAAAGAATACAGAATCCCAGTTATGTCATTAAGTAAATTAAACAGAAGACTAAAATTACATTTTTTTAAATTGAATTCATGCTGATCCTTACAAATATTAGAAGAATGATAGATACTTAAGCTCGTAGAAATAGATAATGCAGGATGATGGCGATCTTCTTCAACAAGTTTTGTGTCACTCAATAATACTACAGCATCAGAGTTGGAGACATGAGAGAAATAGATAAGGTCCAAAGTTTTGCCAAGTTGGTTACTCACTCCATTTAATTGATCAAGGCCAAAAGAAGCCATTCCGTCGATAACGAGAAACTCGTTGTTGATAGAAGCGTCGACAGGTAGAAAGGCATCTCAGTGATTGGATTTTGCCCATTTCGGGTGAGGTAGATTAAAATCTCCGATTATTAATAATTCATCTGCATCATCAATTTGTTCATGAGTAGTCTCCAAACAGTCAAAAAGTTTATTATAGACGTCATTGTTCGAAGAGGGTGGGATATAACAGGCAACCTCATATACAGGGTGTCCGGTAGAAAATGGATAAGCCTGAAATGGTTGATAGGTGCACTTTTTACTGTTCTGAAACCGAATAGAAAAAGTTTCTATCGCAACCAGTTTAGAAAATATTAGCTTTTTTTCGTTCAGTGTACTTTAAATTTCATCATCTTACGTTTTCTTTAACCACAACCACGAATGAATGAATTTTATAAATTTCTTATTTTTATAATTTTCTACAACAATTGGCCCACTTCATAAGAAGTTAACAAATTTTAAAACTGTTGCATCTTTTCTTTAAAAAAATTTTGAAATTTGTTTTTCGATGCAAAATGTGAAAAAAAAATTTTATGAAAATTTTCAAACACCTGTGGTATAAAAAAAATCCATAGGAACGTAGGTGGCCAACTTTTTTAAAAATATGGGCGTCCAAAGGGGATTGCAGAATGGTAAAAGTTTTTATCAAATCTAGAGTTACTAGGAAGTTATTGGTACCAAAGTGCAAAAAAAGCCTATTAATTTAATAAATTATTTTAACTGTAAGATCTTAAGTTTTTCACATTGCTGCCACAAATGCATGGATTCCATCAGTTTTTTTAATCAGTCATGTTTTACAATAATTCTTCTTACACATAACTATTAAAAAAGCGTTATAACCGTTGAACAATGGCTATAAAAAAAAATAATTTAATTTTTTTTTTTAATGCAAAGTAGAAAAAAAATTTGTTTGCTAATTTGCTAATAACCAGTTTAAAAGATAAAATAAGAAGTGGCTGACAATATTAACTGAAAATTAAATTGCATCTAACAAATATTGGACGTTTTTCGTAGCCCAATAAGATTGGGAATTGAACACGAATTCGAAAACATTGCAACATTTTTGGTGAGGTTGCATTGGGCCAACGGGACCAAAAATCTCAATTTTTCTTTAAAACGAGATCATTAAGAAGTCAAAACTCAAAACAAGCTGTCCCGATGCACAATTGCATTCCCATGCTTAAACTGAGCAAACAAATATTTTTTTTCTACTTTGCAATAAAAAAAAGTTAAATTATTTTTTTGTATAGCCATTGTTCAACGGTTATAACGCTTTTTTAATAGTTATGTGTAAGAAGAATTATTGTAAAACATGACTGATTAAAAAAACTGATGGAATCCATGCATTTGTGGCAGCAATGTGAAAAACTTAAGATCTTACTGTTAAAATAATTTATTAAATTAATAGGCTTTTTTTGCACTTTGGTACCAATAACTTCCTAGTAACTCTAGATTTGATAAAAACTTTTACCATTCTGCAATCCCCTTTGGACGCCCATATTTTTAAAAAAGTTGGCCACCTACGTTCCTATGGATTTTTTTATACCACAGGTGTTTGAAAATTTTCATAAAATTTTTTTTTCACATTTTGCATCGAAAAACAAATTTCAAAATTTTTTTAAAGAAAAGATGCAACAGTTTTATAATTTGTTAACTTCTTATGAAGTGGGCCAATTGTTGTAGAAAATTATAAAAATAAGAAATTTATAAAATTCATTCATTCGTGGTTGTGGTTAAAGAAAACGTAAGATGATGAAATTTAAAGTACACTGAACGAAAAAAAGCTAATATTTTCTAAACTGGTTGCGATAGAAACTTTTTCTATTCGGTTTCAGAACAGTAAAAAGTGCACCTATCAACCATTTCAGGCTTATCCATTTTCTACCGGACACCCTGTATTTAACCAGATAGGATTTTTATTTTCACACACAGAACTTCAAAATCGGAATCCAAAAAATTATCAATAAGACTACAGAGGAAGTGGTTACGAACAGCCATTAACAAACCACCTACAATCTAGCGGTACTTAATTCTAATTCCAAGTACAGGTAATTTTTTTGATGCAAACCAGCTTTTATATATTATATTGATTTTCAAAATTATATATCTAACTTTATGTCCAATATGTGGTATACGAGTACAAAATGTGGGTGGGGAAGAGCCGACATCGAGCAAACTATTTAGGGAGTTGGTTCTTAAACTGTCTCTATTTCGAAAACGAAGCAAAATATCGAAAAATTTTATTTAATCTTTTTGTCTTATTATGCCAACAAGAATCTAAAAAAGTCATTTTCAATTTGTAAAAATGGGATTTACGATTTTTCAAAGATCAAAAATTGGTTTTTGCCCTATGAACCTGAACAAAAAAAAAATTAATGGTTTCGCACACCAGACGCAAGAAAAGTAAACGAATTCTAACTCAGAATACATCAACGCTCTGAATAAAACATATTATCCAAAGCGTTGGAAAACAGCAGAGGTACATCCTCTACCCAAAAAGGGAAAGGACAACTCCAATCCGGCAAATCTCCGGTCGATAAGTCTCCTTCCAAGTATCAGCAAGGTATTTGAAAAAGCTATCAATAGGGCTCTGTCCCAATGGGCTGAGGACAACAATATCATACCGGATAATCAATTCGGGTTTAAGGCAGGACATGGCACTATTCATGCCGCGTCTAGACTTGTATCTGATATTCAGTGGAACAAACCAAAAAACAGTGCACGGGTGCCTGTCTTGTTGATTTGGAAAAAGCTTTCGACACCGTTTGGTTAGAAGGTCTCTATCTTAAATTAACAAGACTTGGTATAAGTAAACCACTTTTATATATGCTTTATGACATGCTCAATGGTAGAACGTTTGTTGTCAAAAGTGGCAATGTAACTTCTACTGGAGTTTTTAATATTAAGAATGGTCTTCAACAGGGAGCGGTGAACTCACCGATTCTCTTTAGTATTTACACCAGCGATCTGATAGGAAGTCTTACTCATGCGTACAGAACGATCTAATTGCGTACAGAACAGCTCCAAAAGTTGAGGTCATCAGAATTCTCTTGTAACGTGACTTTGACAAAATTCAGCGATATTGTGATGACTGGATGCCAAGGGCTCCCTTGGCTAGGGCCTCAGGGGATACGCGAAGGAACTGGCGGAAGCTGGCGATCGCTGGACCACACGGACATCCACTGCCAAGTAAAAGTTTAGTAAAGTACCTTGGCACCTGGCTAGATCAATATCTATATTTCAATAGACATATGGATGCTGCTCTGGCCAGGGCTAGGGGAGCCTTTGCCCTGACGAAACGGCTGTTTTATAGCAGTCGGCTTGACACCAGGGTTAAGGTGATTTGCTACACGGCCCTCATCCGGCCGATGATTGTCTATGGATGCCCTGTGTTTAACGTTGCTCCATCTCAAATGGAAAAGTTTCGGGTGTTTGAGAGGCAGTGTCTTAGACGTTGCCTTGATCTGCACAGAACACCTGAATCTGATTACTCGCATTACTATTCCAATGAGGTGTTATACAATAGAATTGATAATTTTATGCTGAAGCTTGTTCGTGGCCACGTTTCAAGAGCGATGGCCTCTTCAAATAGCTACATTTTTGGGGCTTACTACCCTAACGACGAATACTTCAAGAGTGTGTGTTTAAGCGGCTATATTCCGCCTGAGGCATTCCTCTATTTAGATAGTCGGGGGCTTGTACGGGATAGATTGGCAGTTCCGCTAATCTACTACGTCGGGCGAAGAACCGTGGACAGGCGACTGCTGTATGACAGGGACATCCTCGCACTAGGCGGAGAAGGGCGTCTTCGGTTCAGTAGGACTGTGTCCGATCGTGACCGAAGAGATAGGGTAAAGCAGGAGAACCAGTTTTGGTGGCTTAGTAATGGTATTCATGTATAGGTAAAAGTGGTCTTCGTTTTTTATGCCTTGGCCGGCTTACATAATTTTAGGTGTTTAGTTTTAAGTAGGGACAGTCAGGGTGGCACAAAAAAAGAACTACAAAAAAATATTAAAAAAATGCAACAAAAAAACACACAAAAAATAAAAAATTGCTTGCCGTGGCTGTTCTAGTTTTTTAAGTAGTTTTAATAAGTTTGTAAGTTTTAAAATAAAAAAAAATAATATGATACCAAGTTTTTTTTTTTTTAATTATTTCTTGGTGAAAAATAAAAACCATTAAAATATTAGTATTAAAATAGTTATAAGGCCGAAAGGCATTAGAATTAAGAAAAATGAAGTATAACTAAGAGCGCCCGTATAGGGCCAGTAAGTTAGTTGTTAAGTAGGCTAGTTTTTATGAATTTTTATCTGGCTTTAAGATAGTTTTAAGTTGATGAATAATAAAAATGAATTAAAAAAAAAAAAAAACAGGATGGATACACGAGGATACATTTTTAAAACGCTTTACAAAGTTAAACAACACAAAAAAACAACGCTCTTTAGGTCTTCACACAAATGATTTTTTATTTTTTTTATTTTTTAGTGCACACAAAAATTTACTTACCTTAAATATTTCCTAAATGTTACTTAAAATAAAAAAAATAAATTTAATTTAAACAACTATTATTTTACTTAACCACGTTGTTATCAAAGTGACACAAGAAAAGCAAGGAGCTTTAAATTTTTTTTCTTTTGTTTTCTTGTTTTTTTTTTTTTTGCCATTCTATTCTCTGAGGTTTTACCTTTCATATGATACCAATTTTGTTAGATTTGGGAGACATATATTTTTCATTAAAGCACAGCTAGATTGCGAAAATTGCACACTGTGCGACGGTAGATTTGAAAGCTGGAGTCAAAAATTTCTGTATCCACAAAATATGAGTTTAGCCTAGTTTCGGTGAGAATAAGTATATCGTGAGGAATGTTGTTAATATTCTTGTAGCCCTTATTGGTCTTTGTCCGAAGTCCGTTAACATTTTGGTAGTAGGTAGATTAATACCTTTTGAAGCTGCTCTGTTTGAGGTATGGCGTTGTCAGATGTTTTTGCGGCGTTCTCTTTTGAAATTCATGAAAAATAATTCCTTCTGGCCAAAACGATGCTGAGTTAAGAAGATAGAATATTGAGTCTTGAACTTTGATCTTGAACGAAGAGTATTTAGCAAAATTACGATGAATCATTTTCTTGACGAGCGTTAAACGTAGCGTCCCGATTTTCGTTTCAATATAGTTTTTTACATCGAGAGCATTTGCAGAGGGATCAAGTTTCGAAATGAAAAGAGTTTTTTGTCTTCAACTATTTTTAATCCATAGTCAATAGGCGATGCTAAGTTGGCGGAATGAATTTTTGATGAAGCTGTAGGTGACGTTGATGAAGGTTTGGTCGATGAAACAGGAAGTTGAACAGGATTTGACTTTGAATTTGTAGATTAGTCCGAGGGAAGTAGAGTTATTGCAGACTGTTCCGATGAATGTTGAGCACAATATGTAGTAGAAGCTGGAGGCTGTTCCAATGGAGGTAGAGTTGATATATGTAGGCTGAATCAATGAAACAGAGAGCTGAGCAAGATTGGAAGTAGAAGCTGTAGATTGTTCAAATGTATGTTGATTTAATTCTTATTGGTCTAGGTGGGATAGGTGGGGCTGGAGGTTGAGAGGGATTTACATGTAGGGTGGGTGGTGTAGCAGAACATTGATTAGATGAATCTGAGGATGGAGAAGATTCAAGGGGCGAGTTAGGTGATTGTTTTTTCGAAGGGATTGGAAACTTCAAATCTAGCTCTTCACTTTTGCGTTTATTGGATTTATTTTCGGGGCATTTTGAGATTTAGATGCACTTCTTGTCTGTTGACGCTTTAATATTGGTATATTTGATATATTTTTAATTTTATCGTTTAAGTAGTGCAGTTGGTTTTGCAATCTATCTATCATCTTTGAGTTAGAAAGAACGTCACGAATAATGTTAGATTGGACAATAGGGTCACAATTAACGCAGAAAAAGTAAAACGGTTTCGATTTGTTAAAAAGTTTAATTGAACTAGAAGGGGCGCCTATACACTTAACGTGGAATGTTTTATGGCAGTTACCATGGCACATGATTGATTTTGGGTTTTCCGGATCTCGGGATTTTGGGTTTTCGGGACTTAGGGTTTTCTGGATTTTGGTCTTTCTGGATTTTGGATTTCGGGATTTTGTCCGTCTCCCGAATGAAACAGATAGTTATTTTATTAGTGTATGTACATTTTTTCAATGTCCCCAGACGTGAAGACGAGAACGAAGGAATATTGTAAATATGTCGCGTTGGATTTCAGGGCCAACGAAAAATGATTCATTTAAATACCTCGAATCAGGTGATGACTTTGCAGAGCCATCAAAAACAACTCTCACCTTAGTTGTACTGCCATCGGAAAACGGCGTGGTGAGGTAGATAGTAAGAATCTGGATCGTTTATCTCTTTAACAGGTATTTCTTCCCTGTGACCCAATGAAATGTATTCGTTTAAGAAAGAAGAATATTGTATTTGAAGTTCAGGATCACGAAGGAATCTTTTTCTATTGAATAGAGTCGGTTGAGTGCGATTCGGAATGAGCTTTCAGATATGGGTTTGCAATTAGGTTTGAATGGTAAATTAACCATGTATCTACCATCTGAATGGTGCTAGCTCTACGTAAACCGGACGGCAGTTTTACTGAAAACGAAGAGCGAAAGTCAACACTGTTGCTAAATACTCATTTTCCGGCAAGCTATCTCTCGATAGGCCTCCAAATAGAGAGAATACCTTCTAAGCCTAATCGTGAAGTTTGGAAGATAGCCTCAGCTATCTGTTCAGGAAATAGGATTAAATACCTTTCAACCCTTCAAGTAACCCGGAGTGGATGGCATCTTTCCCGCACTATTACAAAGAGAATTAATCCCACAGCTAATTAGCATTCTTCGAAGCAGCGTAGCACTTTGGAGTATACCAAGTCTGTGGAGAAGAGCTAAAGTAATCTTCATTCCCAAAATAGGGAAGAAGGATACAACTCATCCGAAGTCATTCAGGTCAATAAGTTTTAACATCTTTCCTACTGAAGACATTAGAAAAATTATTTTAACAACTTCATTAGATCAGAAGTACTCATAAAAATGCCTTTTGAATAGTCGCCAACATGCCAGTTTCAGTTGACTTACAGGTCAGGTAAGTCAACTGAAACTGCTCTATACGAATTAACGAACACCGTGAAAAAAGCATTAGATGTTAAAGAAACTGCACTATGCGCCTTCCTAGATATAGAGGGGGCTTTCGATAACACCTCTCCTGAATCAGTATCTAAGGCTCTTGTAAGAAAGTGTGTTCCCCCCACCATTATAAAATGGATTGAGAAAATGTTGAGCGCAAGAACGGCAGAGGCAACTACAGGTGTAACAACACAGAAAATCATTACAACAAGAGGCTGTCCACAGAGAAGGGTACTATCACCCTTGCTGTGGAGTATTGTAGTAGAGATATTACTGGAACATCTAACATCCCTGGGTATTCCATGTCTTTGTTTTGCCGACGATATTGTAATAACCGCCTACGGGAAGTTCGAGGAGGCCCTTTGCGATATCAACCAAGCAAAAACTACAATTGAACCATTCACAAGGAAACGGCTTTGCTTCATATCAGACCTATCCAGCTAGCTGGTAAGGTCATTGAACTAAAGAGAGATGCAAAAGAACCGAACTGGTTTAAAATAAAAAGACAATAGAGAAAGTTCAAAGATTGGCCTGCTTATGCATTCCTGGCTCAATTAGAACTTGCCCTACAGCAGCAATTGAGGTCATTCTCCACTTGATACCACTTCATGAAGTAAAAAGTAGTACTGCTAACGGAACAATCTTGAGATTTGCAAAGGAGGAAACTGGTACGGGCAAGAGTATAGGTATCTTTGATTTATTGAGCACGTTAAAATCCTAACGTTACAGGTAATTATAAATATAAATAACTATAATAATAAAAATGAATGTATATAATATATATATAAAAAAAAGATAACACAATTAAATTTCTAATTTACAAAATTAACGAAAAATCTAATTTTAAACTGTTTTGATTTAATATTTACGTTAACAGAGTCAATTAAGTTATAATGTTTATTGAAAATATTAATTAACTGATTAATCGGACTGTTAGACCCATAGTTCGATCTGCTAAAACTTAGACGTATTGGCAATCTAGTGATCTATTAGCTTTTTTGATTATTGAATCGTAGTGATCAGTAAATGATAACTTTGAATCTAGGATAATACCCAGATCAGAAAAGCTGGATTGGACGTGTAAACTAGAGGAGTTTAACATATAATCAAAAACAATGAAATCATGCTTGCGTGTGAAACGCATTGTCTTGCATTTGTCAACATTTAAAAATAAACGATTGTTATTGCACCATTCCCAAAAATATAGTAGGTAGGTCATTTTGACGAAGATTACAATCATTCAATTAATTTATTTTCCGAAATATTTTAACATCGTCAGCGTACATTAATGAAGAAGAGTTTTTTTTTAAAGATGCAAGGTCATTTATGAATAAGACAAATAATAGTGGTCGCAAATGACTACCTTGAGGTACACCGGAGTTAACTACAAACTTATTTGAGTGATTATGTCTGAAAATTACACTATAATGTCTATCACTGAGGTAAGAAGACAACCAATTGATAAAAGAATCATTAAGTCCAAATCTTGACAGTTTATTTAGAAGAATACTATGATTAAACTTGTCAAATGCCTTGCTAAAATCGGTAAAAATGCAATCAACTTGCAGATTTTTTTCAAAAGCGTCAAAACAGAACGTTGTGAATTCTAATAAATTAGTGACAGTAGATTTCTTTTTAACAAACCCGTGCTGATTTCCACTAATGATAGAAGAACAATTAAAAGATAAGACATCACAAACTAACAATTCGAACAATTTAGGTATAACAGAGAGTTTGGCTATGGGGTGGTAGTTAGTAACTAAGTGACTAGGACCTTTTTTACCGACTTCCAAAAAGGAGGAGGTATTCAATTCGTCTGTATTTTTTTTTTTTTTTTTTATGTTTGTTACCTCATAACTTTGGACTAAGTAAACCAATTTTGATAATTCTTTTTGTATTGGAAAGCTGGTGGCTGCAGTGTGGTCCCATTTTAATTTTGTTCAGTTTTAGCCATGGGAACTATTAGAAAAATCATAAAACCCTGTTTTGATCCATGGAAGTCGGTTTTGTTTTTTGATAAAAAAGATTATTTATGAATAGGTTTAAGAAAAGCATATTTCCATAGATCAGGAAATGTAGAGTACTTAATTGAGTGGTTAAAAAGAATAAATAGTGGGTAAGATAAATGATTTGCACATTTTTTTAACACGAATGACAGTAAATCGTCAGGGCCAGAACTTAGACTGTCGTCAAGTTTTAAAATTTGTTCACGAATTGTAGATTCAGTAATTGAAAAATGTATTAGTCCTAAGTGGGCATATTGTTGAGATGTCAGAGGGGATCAAGGGTCAGATGGGAGAGTTTCTTCAAAGGACTTCATAAAAAACTACGCAAACATGTTGGATATAACTTTAGGATCTTGGCTAGAAAATTTATCAAACTCCATACATATTGGGTAGCCATCAGTTTTTCTTTTAATATCAAAAAAATTCCAGAATTTTTTAGGATTTATTTTAAAATCATTTCCAGTTTTGGTTAGGAATTCATTGTAAAGATAGTTTGAATAGTTGTTAAATTCGTTTTTAAAATCAATATAATTTAGTAGGTCGCTATCAGTTTTAATTTGATTGAACCTTAACCACGCCTTATTTCTTTTGTTTTTCAAGGATTTCAAATGCCGATCGAACCATGGGGGATAGTTATCTTTAGTTTTAATATGACGTAAAGGGATGGTTTCTAAAAAGCAGTCAAATATTATTTTATAAAACATAAATAACTTATGTCGTTTTCGATTGGTTTCACTCGAGGATTCACTCGTTCTGAAATCCAATAAAACGGTTTGAGTCACTTCCACTCAATTCTGTTTTTTTGCGTTTGTGTAAAATTTTATATGTCAAAAATTAGAATTAATTTTTTTTCTGGCAAACGAATGACATGGATTAATGTTGAAAATTAATAATTATGAGGTCCACAACGAAGAAGATGATGATTATAAATAATTCCTTCGCTTTAATGCATCCATTCCTTTTTGTTATTAATTTTAATTTCAGAAAACAATTAATTCTTGAATTTGAAAAAAACACACTGATTGAGTTTTTTTTTGGAATTTGAATATTCATGTAATAGTACTCTTTGAGTGGATTCTGATTTGAAATCAAGAAGAGAATTTCTTTTCTCAGAATCGTTCTAGCTGTCATTTTCATGCCAATCAAATGGTTTCAGAAGGCTTCTGAATGATTCCGGACGCTTCCGGAGAGCCAATCGAAAACGACATTATTATCTAGGTTTGAACCACTAAGCAAAGTATCCCAATCAATGAGACTTAATAGATTAAACAATTCATCAAAGTTACATTCTCTAAAATTGAATTCAACAAGATTACAAGCATTCGAAAAGTTACAAACATTCAAGTTCAAAAATATCGATAAAGCAGGATGATGACGATCTTCGATGACAAGTTTTACATCACTATGTGTAACAGCAGCGTCCGTGTTTAAGAAGTCGGAAGAGTATACAAGATCCAGTATTTTATTGTTATTGTTTGGAACTCCATTAATTTGATTTAAGCAAAGGGCAGCCATCGAATCTATGAGGGAGATTTCTTTGGACGACGACAGATTAATAGGCAAAAATTCGCCGCTATCATTAGAATTAATCCAGTTTATATCACTTAGATTGAAATCGCCAACTATGATTATTTCATCGTTAGGGTCAATGTTTTCAGTTATGCCATCCAGGCAGTCGTAAAGTTGATCATATACATCACTGTTGGAGCAAGGCGGAATGTAAGTAGCCACTACGTAGAGGAAACCATTATGCATTTTTATCTTTATGCACAATATTTCAAGCAAGGATTGTCGGAAGTCATCGACGATAGAGCACATTAACGAATTTTTTACGGCTATAATAATTCCTCCGCCAGCCACGGTTGAATCGTAGTTAGAATGACGATCACGTCGGTAGATTTGGTAGTTGCTATCAAAAAGTTCAGAATTAGCTATTGATGAACATAGCCACGTCTCTGTTAAAACAATTACATTGTGAGGGAGGTTGGTTAAGTTCGTATAGACTATATTGGTTTTGGTCCGTAAGCCGTTAACGTTTTGATAGTAAATTAATACATGCTGCTGGGTTTTAGCGTTGTCAGTTACTGTCGAAAATGGTGTGGTTGTATCTTTGAGTTCCTGTTCACAAATTCATGTAAGATTACACCATTAGGCAAAAATGATGGAGAATTCAGTAAATGGAAAATCGAGCCCGGACATCTTATTTTAAATGATGCATACTTGGAATAATTCCTTTGAAGCATTTTCTCCACAGTGATTAATTCTAGTTTACCTATTTTCTGAATTAAATACGTTTTAATATCTAAAGCATTTGTAGATGGTGCAAGTTTAGAAATAAAAATTTGTTTTTGACCTTCAACAACTTTAAGTCCATTTACAATAGGAGATTCGTATCTATTAATTTCGATTGCAGGTTGCTCTACTGCAGGTCAAAGAAATGGACTCAATATCAAACCACACAGTTAAAAACTTCCTTGATATCCCAAGAGATTGCATGATCAAGAAATACAATTTTGAGAAAAACTTTCAAACAAAGTTTGGTAGCAAGGAAGAATAGGTAAGTGAATCCACGAACTACACTTTCAATGCAAACGCCATCAAGTCGAACACTGATGGATCAAGAACAGCTGATGGAACTGGAGTATGAAATTTGGGCCTAGAACGAGAATTTCCATTCCAATGGAACAGTTTCCTAGCATTTTTCTAGCGGAAATCAACGCTATAAATAAATGCGCAGAACGAAGTCTCGAAAGAAAATTCAAAAATCAAAACATTGCCATCATGTCAGATAGCCAAGACACACTTAAAGCTATAAACTCATACGCCATCAACTCCAAGCTCGTATGTGAATGTGTGAAGAAGCTGCACTGAGGGAAAAACAACTTAAAATCAACGAAAACCACGTTGATTCAACTATTTTCCGGAATGATTTTGAGTTGAAGACGAAAATTTTAAAATTAAAGTAGCACATCGTTAGTTTAAAGTGGTTTACCGTTATAAAACAGCTTTAAATCAAAGTTGTATCAACTTTAAAAAAAAGCATCAATTTATTAAAAAAAAAAAGGAAAAGTGGGCAGCCGCTGGGGATCGAACCTACAACTCTTGGGTTACTAGGTGAATGCTTTACCAATGTACTATCTCACTGTTGAAAATTAAAGTGATAAAATGCAACAAAAGCTGAAGTCCGACAAAAATAAAAAAATTTCTTGCGTTGTTTCAATTTTATTTTGAAGTTTCATGTTAATTTTTTCAGCGTTAAATCAACGTTGAACATTTTACATTTTACGTTGCGTTTTTTCCCTCAGTGTGAACGAGCTTGACAAGGCAAATAAAATAACACTCTACTGGGTTCCCGGAAATGTTGGAGTACAAGGGAACGAAGTAGTAGGTGCAGGTGCAACCGCACCTCTTAAAGACCCAGAACCATATTGCAGAATTGGAGACAGCACGATCAAACAAATGATAAAAAACGATGAGGATACCAAACGAACAAAAATTGGGAAAGAAACTTCTAAACTCAGACAGGCAAAATCACAACTTGGGAATTACAACCAAAAAAGATTTTAAACCTGCATTAACCTGAGTAGAAATAACATGAGAATAATAACAGTTATCCTTACAGGCCACTGCAAATTGCGAAAACACCTTAACAATATTGACCTGGCAGACAGTGCCACCTGCAGATTCTGCAACAATAATGAAGAGACACCAGAACACATACTGGGCAACTGTGAAGCACTGATGCACCAACGACACAGACACCTCTTCCATCACCAGGTAACAAGTAAAGATCTACCTATCTAGATAGAAATACTCCAGCTAATCAAATACATAAAAAGCATCAAACTGGAGACCGTGCTGTAAGGAGTAAATTGCAGCCAAATTTGGGGGCACAATAGACCTTTAAGGTCGCAGTGCAACTTCTCCCACACAACATTCATCTGTATGGCGACTATGAGTTTAAATAAAATCATCCTCCGCTCTTTGTTCTTCAATATATAGAAGTTGTTAAAAAAAAAATCTCTTCTAGGCGCCAAAAACGTTCCAAATCAAAGTACTTGGCATAATCCAGTTGTGTACAAAATGAGTTTACAACGAAAGCTTCACTGCATGGTGTGCGATCATAGTTTCCAGCAATTACCCATCCAAAAATTGTCAAAAAAGAGTTAGGAGCACCCGGTTTTGCCTTTGGTGTTTCCAATGCCGTCTTTACCATAAGGGCACACGGGGCCCGTGCCCAGGGCCCCAATTCTTAGGGGGGCCCCGAAGCAACGAAAATTTCTCTCAAAACATTTTTGTCGGGCAGACCATCTACCAAAAAAAAATTTAGTTTTTTCTACACCTATACGGAAAATATATGTTTTCAAAATGAAAACAAATTATGTGGCGTTGTATGCGGACAAAATTTTAATTATAATTATAATTATTTATTATTTATTAATAAAAACAACGAATGCAAAACTGTCAAATTTGTAGTGCGTGCTAAAATCAGTATAAGAAAATGTGTAGATTCGTATTAAAAAACAAAAAAAGAATCAATTCGACGGAAAAAAAACATCAATGCTTTTTCCGTTGGAAAACGTTTAAGAAAAAACTATTGTCGGCTCGTCGATACATCAATGTTTTGGTTCAATGGACGCCATGGTAAAATGGTTTGCACCCCCAAACATTTTTTAATTTGAATTGCGAATTGCTCTCGTATTTGAAGATTGACACATAAAATTCATTCAATAACTTTAAACTCCTGCTCAAATTTAACGCACATCCTATTTATTTTAAAGTAAAGTCCTGCTATTACTTTATGCCACAGCATCATGGTTATTTTCTCAAATGAGACAATAGTGATCTTAAATTAAAGGTATGGAATAATATGTTTGTCGGGAAGATTTGGGGAGATATTTGCTGAAGTCTGTCTGTTAACCCGCGAGCCTTTTAAAGAAGAGTCATAAAATTTCATGGAGTTAAATCTGCTTTACAACACCTACGGAGTTAGCGAGCCTTTCTAGACCTAAGTTAAGTACCCAAAAATACTTGACTGATGCCCTCGAACAGCATCTGGTTCCAATCACTCTAGATTTGGTCCACAGTTTAGTCTGATGCACGATAATGCATGCTAGAGTAGTTTGAGAATATCTTCAAGATTTTAATATTCCAGCTTCGGATTAACCACACAGAAATCTGGATTTGAATTCAATAGAACATGTGTAGGAAATATTGAAAAGATGCATTCGCGACCGAAATCCACCTCCAAGCAGTCTTGATCAACTGAAAACTTCAGTGAAAGAAGTGTTAAAACAAAACCTTCAAAAGTTAATTAGTGGAATGGACAAACGTCTCCAGGTTGTCATATGCGCTAGAGGAGACTATACCAAGTATTGCATACAATTATGGGAAAGAACCGTCACCCGCTTCCATTTTTTTTAAATTTTTCTTCTTAAAAACAAAAATTATTTTATAATCAGTTTTCAGACCTTGAATTGTTAAATTTGGTTTATCTTTTTTTTGGTTGATAATACTGTGGCAGTTTAGCATTTTTTCGACTTGCTAAACAATAAGAAAACACAAAAAAATGCACCAAAGAATTTTAAAGCCTTTTAAAATAAGATGCAGGGGTATAACTTCAGACGAAAAATGGGTGCGTTAATTTTGAGCAGGAGTTTATATAAAAATAATTTTTACTAAAAGTTTTCTTAATTTTAATATATAAGCCTTTTTATGTCAAACATTTCATTAAAATCGGTTGTGTCGATAATGTTAAGAAATCGGATCTATGGCAAGTAGGTACCGTTAATGAAAAAATATTTTTCTTATTACAAAAGTGCGGCCTTATTTGCAGCATTACATATTTTTTTTTTTTTTTTTCAAATCAAAATCGTTATCCGTTTTTGAGAAAATTGCAATATCTCGAAAAATTTATATTGGAGATATCCGTTAAAAAGTAGACATTAAAATAAAATAAAAAAACGGCTCTTGGAAATCACGTAGGGTCAATGTGGGTAAATGTAAACAGGGTAAATGAAAACATGGCTCATAACAAGCTTCAGATAAATCTCTTTGATGCATACATAAATACAAATTGCGGACGCATGTATCTTTTAACTTATATGTAAAGTTCATTGCTGTCAAAAGAGAATTCATTCGACGAGCGTATTTTCCGTGGAAGATAATTTTTTAAAGTGCCAAACAAGTCGTTAGTCTTTCAGAAAAATCAAATATTTTTGCAGATTCAATGAAGTCAGTATAATTTTCAAATACTTTTTAGTTTTTAATTTTGATGTAGATTCTATGTGAAACAAACAAGTTTTAAAATACAGGACATTTATGTCGATTTGCATGTGTTTACTATTACCCCAGAATATTTTTCATAATGGGTAAATGTAAACAACGTATTCTGGGGGTAAATATAAACATATATTTTTGCTGAAATTTTTATTTTTCATAAAAATAAAGTATTTTTAGTCAATTACTATTGCTTAAGTGCCGCGGAGTCACATTTTAAAGTAGCCAACACCATCATTTTCAGTGTATGATGTTGCAAAATCGGTCTTTGACGTAAAAAAAATATGACGTTCAGAGCTGCCCAGGATGCATATTGGGTGTCTATATAAAGAATCAAAGGAAGAAAACAAAAACTTTTATTGGAATTTGAAAAAGTTTTTGTCAAATACCTTCTTGAACGTTTTTCAAGTCGTTATCCATATGATAAAGAGGAAATTCTAAATTTTAAACCAACGTTTACATTTACCCCGAATTTTAAAAAAAACACAAACTTGGTGGGGTATTTGTAAACATGCCATATTTGACATTAATTTGAGAAATATTTGTTTATATATATAAAGAAGAATTGCCATCATTTCATATTTGCATTTGAAGATACCTGTTAAGTTGTTCCGTGAAAACATATTAAAATCAAAAGTCAAAAGAAAAAAAAAGACATGAAATTGTTTACATTTACCCACATTGACCCTACAAATCGTCTGTACCGAGTTTTTAGCAAATCTATCAATCCGTTTAAGCTCTTTTTTTCCAATTCTTCAAAACTTATAACGGATACAGGGTATAATTATTGGCAGTATAAAAATTACAATTATTGGCAGTGGCAACGATTGATGTCTCAATGCACGTATTATTGGCACCCCCTGCCAATAATAAAGACACTAGGTACTTTATATGGAACGATATATTGGCACCCCTTTTTAACCAACCATTGCCTTTTAGCCAACTATTGTACTTATTTTACTTTCCAAAAGGGCCCCAAATTCTTGTGTGCCCAAGGGCCCCAGGACAGTTAAAGACGGCCCTGGGTGTTTCAAGAATAGTGTTGAAAATGTTATCTGTTCCGATGAGCATATCAATTGGGCCTGGTTCATAAAATTTCGAATCTGCAAGATCCAACGAAAGAAATTGGCTTGTGTTTAAATTCAACGAAAGTGGCGGAAGCATTATATGGTAATCGATGGCTATGTGATTTGAATTGAAACGAGAGTGTAATTTTAACGAAACGAGACCATTGGTTGTGCCCGCAGAAGTCGATGCGACTCCAACAATAGGGATACGAGATGGTTTTCCAGGAAGAGAGTTGGAGAGAGATTTGGGATCCTGAATCGATTAGAATTCGAATGTTTTGAAACGAGCCAAATTTATCCTGAACCTTAACGACGGCAGTAGGGAGAATTGTAGACTTAATAGCATTGGTTTCGGGAGATGAATGTCAATTAGCTTCGATAGGATGATGAGCGAAAGCGGAGTTCGAAGGGTTTTGTGTCGATGCGATGGTTGTTCAATTGTTGTATTAGGCGATGTAGTTTTAAGTTCATGTACCAAGGTGTTATGTCGAGCATTGCAAGATCTGCTCCGAAATTTAGAATTGCATTTGTTAGATGCGTGTCCAGTATGGAATGGAAGTATATGATCTTCCTTACACTTTGGGCAAGTCGGTTTTGCTTCAACGAAATGTGTGCGAATATTGTTGGAAACTTTGTTCAATGTTTTAATAGGACGAGAGAATGAGCTACACGATTCGAGGCAACTGCACTGACTTTGTAGAAACAAAAGAAATTCTTGGATGGTTCAATCATCTCGAGATTCTACCTTTTTTGCCCACGCTTGTCCAATTTTTGAACAAGAAATCTATAGAGTTCATTTTCATTTGTAACGCATTCAATCTAGGAACTATTTCATCAAAATTATTAGACGACGGCAACGCCATGAAACTTTTAATGAATGATTGTACGATTAAATTCTTTTTGTCGTAACGCGCTCCAAGCTTATCCCAAGCTTCAAGGTAGTTTTCTTCGGTCCACGAAATGTGTTTCAAAAGAGTAGCCGCTTCAATGAAATTTTTGCGTCCCGGTTAGGAAGACATTGCAATCAATTGTTCGCATGAACAAATCTTTAAAATCCGGCCGTATTCGTGTTCAAGGTTCACGAAACCTTCCTGGTCGTAGAACACGTATAAATTGTTTTGCTGCAAAACGAATTCAGACCAAGCCTCCTTAAGTTTCTTTAATTGAATTTCTAGCATTTCAGTAAGGGTGAAATCGACGACTGATTCCGAAAATGTTGAAACCCTAGTGGTTGTATCCTTTGCACGACCGCGTTTTTGTTTCACAATATTCATTTTCCCGAAAAAATGTTATTTGAATTTACAAAAAAAAAGTTTTTGTTTCTATATCGACGACGACATTGTCTACTTGTACAATAATTGCAAGATATAGGTGTGTACAATTTAATGCTTTCCAATGTACAACACGTGCTAATTGGAGTGTTATAGGTTTAAATTATTTTTTTGTAAAACATTTAACACCAAAATGCCAAAAGAGTTTATGCGAAAAATGCCATATAAATTCTTAAAATTCTCGAAGAAATCAATGGCTTTGAATGTTCTATATTCTGACTTAGAATTTTATTTGCGATATCAAATAGAATGCAGTCAATAAATTTTACAAAGCATATATAATCTTAGGGCCAGTTTGTTGAGAGTGGGTTAAATCGTTAATTTGATCATTACGGATTCCCCTTAGCCTTAGGGTCAGTTGTACAGACGTGGTTCAGCCTCGGATCAGGCATTTAACCCACCGATTTCGGCGGATTAGCTGCGGGTAAACTTCGGTTCAAGCATGGATGTGACTATTTTTACATATGTGGACCTTGCATAAGTGCTAAACCGGAACCTTACCATCGATTTCAGAAGATAAAAGTTGCTGAACCACGCATTAAATATTTGTACAACTGGCCCTTAATTGAGGATTAAGAATCCTTGACAGTCAAAGAGCGTTTGTTAAAATTTTTTTCACCTTGATTAACAAATCATAGTTTTTCCACAAATCGTTCCATTTTCCAATTTATCTGTCAATTTGGTTGTCGAAACATAATCAAGAATTAAGTTAAATACATAAGTTTGTGATATTTGTTTTGTTTGTGAATTTGAAAGCGCTCACAGTTGGAAAGGTAAATAAATACCTAAGGCCGTGTGTGAATTGCGTTAAATAGTTAACACCGTGTAAAATTTTTGACACTATTGAGGTTATTAAAAAAATTTCAGCTGTATGCATTATTGTTTAAAATTTTGTCTGCCTTTTTTCTGCCATGATACTCCTTTTTAATAAAACAAAAACAAAACCATGTGCAAAAAAAATTTAACTCAAATTTAAGCAGGTCCCAGAGCCGAATAAATTTTTAACACATGAACATTTTTTATTCACCTGAATAGTGTCAAAAATTTTACACGGTGTTAACTATTTAACGCAATTCACACACGGCCTAAATATTTATCTATCTTGTTTTTTTTTTTTTTTTGTGTTTTCAGAATTAAATTATGTTACATCGCTAAGCCAAAAGGGACATCAAATATCTCCAAGGCCGAAGAAAAAAAATTAATACCTAATCACGTCCAAGAAAAAGGATGCAGCTTGGGAGGTTTTGGCGGACAATTTCAAAGCCACATCGGAATGACTCTACGAATCCCAAATACATTTCTAGATGCAACATATAATAATGCAATTTTTTTAAAGAAAAATAGGTGCAATATTGTAATTTCAACAAAATAAATTTTATTTTTGTATCCTGCGGAAGTTGTACACTATTAATAAATGTAAATTTGGCAGCCCAAGAATATGTTTCTTTATTTTGGAACTTCTAAGGTACTAATGTCAGTTTTGAGTTGGTGAAAAGATAAGCAAATATTTTTTTTTTTCATTGAAAACAACAACAACGCAAAATTTTTTATTGTATTGAGTGATGAAAAACTTAGTTTTGTGTCCTTTCATGTCAATTGCGAAAATCAAGTTTGAACAAACTGAATTCGAGTAAATCCTTGATTAAATGGTGCTAATTGAGCAAAATTGGCTTGTTAATCTCAAATTAACTGCTCAAATCATAGATTCCTTGATTAAAATTTTAGTGAACAAACAGATTCTACGATTATCGACTGGAATAATCCCTGATTAAAGACAATCGATTGTGAACAAACCGGCCCTTAATCGTATAAATTAAATGACTGTTCATGCAATTAAAGTTTGCATGCAAACAAAAATCATGTGTTCATCATAATGCATCGACCCGTTACGAGGAGCACTTTTTATAACAAAACATACATATAGATATGTTGGCAAAATTGTATTCACAAGGTTTTAATTAATTAATCTTTCAAGCACTGATCAATTTTAATCCGACGAGCTTAAGGACCATTATGATTTGGATTAATAGTTTTTGTTTGTTTGTTTATGGACTGTAATGTAATGTTTAATTTTGTAAAAATGTCTTTCCCAAAAAAGAAGATTATTTAATTTAGCTATAAATGATATTTAATATTCAATGTAATTCAATGTAATGTATTGTACAATTATGTTTTGTTACCTGTTACCAATGTTCAAGTAAGGTGTGTACTCTGTGGTGTCCAAAATGCAAGAGAAAGAATTTTCTGTTTCAGAGTTAGATTTAGCATGTAGCAATACGAATGCAAAAATAATGATAAGAAAATTACGTTATTTTACAATGTTTGTTGAGAGCGAGAGTAAATTTAGAATTTTAATTGCTTAATGTAATGTTAGGGTGAAATTGGACATTGTTGGGCATTAGTGTAGACTTATGTTTATGAATACAAAACAGGTTTCATTGAAGTTTGTATTTGTTTGTTCCTTTATCTTTACCGTGTGTGTAACGTCACCAATAGCAAACAATCTTAAAAAAAAAACGACTAAAAATGAAAAGATTCCATCATAATTCTATTTGCGTCTTAATATTAAAAAAAAAATTTATATCTTAATATGTATTTGGTAATTCAAACAATTTTAACAAATTTTTAAATTTTTATGAGGCTTCAGCAACTTATGCAGTTTATCATACCACTTTTCAACTATGAGATAAGAGATATCCTGGTGGTAAGGCACTCGCCTATGAAGATTTATAGGATCAATCCCCAGTGGCTGCTTGTCTTTTTTTTAAATTAAAACCATTCAAATTAGCACATTCAAGAAAATAAGATTTGTTTGCTTAATCGAAGACGGATTTCTTCTTATCAAAAAAACAAAACAAGATTCAACAAAACAAAAATCTGCAAATCCTTTTTAATTTGAGTTAAAAAAAATCTTAAGCTATATACCACCTATAAATGAGTCGAAAGATAAAACGAAACCCCCTAAACAAACACATAACTAATTTTTACTCTGCATTTCCTTGGTTTTTATTTTGAAAAAGAAAGTATGTAATTAGGTACATAAATATTATATTAAAAATAATTTTATTTGTGGAAATAACTTTTTAAAGAGATCCACAATATTCATTGTTCATGTTTGCTTTTATTAACCTTGAATATGAGCCATTTTGAGTCCCAAATACTGAATTTTATTATAATTTGACCACAGCGCCACGTACTTAGTCCAATTAAAAAACAAAAATGTCTCGAATGAACCTTATCGGCACACACAAATATGGAATTTTAATATAACTTGACAATAGCGCCACCTACAGGGTACAATTATGAAACAAAATCTGTCTCGAATAAATCTTATCACTCACACAAAAATTTCACTAAAATCGGACCCCATATATAGAATGTACCTATAACTTGACAACAGCGCTACCTATCGGGTTCAATTTAAAAACAAAACCTATCTCAAATGAACCATATCACTTACACAAAATTTCACTAAAATCGGATCTCAAATATATAATTTTTAGAGATGCCGCGAACATTGATTTGGCCGAATACCGAATATTCGGCCACGCTCCTCGGCCGAATAAGGAATATTCGGTTTAAAAAAATCCCAACAACATCGTATTGTAACGATGAATAGCTGAACTACTTTTAAGATAAATGTCTGAACACACTACCTACTACTGCAAAGAAGGTAGACATCTAAAATCGAATTGTGTATGAGGCCTGTTCGCCAAGATCGAACGGCGAACCCATACAAGTGGTGGTCAACACATACTACAAAATTTCATATTTTAACAACATTTGCTAAAGTCTACCTTTCTTCTCCTGGGACAAGTGTTTTCAGCGAAAGACTATTTTGCGGAGCAGGAATAGTCTACGAAGATAAACGTAATCGTTCACTAACAACAAATGCGGAACAAATAGTTTTCATTCACCAGAACTTGCCTTTAGTAGATTATAAGTACTAAAATTATAATTTTTTAATAAAACACACATTTTTGTGTAATAATTTATGTCTTTTTTCAACTCCATTTGGTATTCGGTATTCGGCCGAATACCGAATAGTGGCCGAATGTTCGCGGCACACGGTTGTCCAAAATGACTTATCTCGTTGCAAAAATCATAACTTTTGAACGGATTGAGTTAGCGGTACAATTTTTTTTTATTTGAAGGAAATTTCTAGGGCTGTTATACCAATGAATTTCAATAAAATTATTTCACAGGGTGTTTCGGAATCATGGGCCAAAAACAGATTTTCGTTAAAAAAAAAAGTTTAAATTAAAATTGGTATGCCATTTTGTAGAAATCACTAATCCACATTTGAAAACAAAATTTCAAAAAAATACAATGTCCCGTTTTCGAAAATTTTATTTTTCAAAAAAAAATTTCAAAATTTTTTTAAAAATCCAAAATTAATTTTTTTTTTTTAATTTTATTTTTGTCTTATATTTGAGTTATATAAGTGCTTCTTCACAAAAAGTTTCGTTGAAATCGAATAAGCCGTTTCGGAGAATATCGGATTTAAAAAAAAACGGTTTTATGGCAGGTACCGTAAAAAATCCATTCGGTTCCATGCATTAAGCCGAATAGGGTATGTGTACCAACCAATTGTTGATCCAAAATAAAAATATTTAGCTGCGCATGCTTGCGCACTGCCGAGATTTTGTACTTTGAAAAAAAAAATGAAGGCAGAAGGAACAGATTTTCTTAAAAAAAATGTTTAAATTATAATTGGTATGCCATTTTGCAGAAATCACTAATCCACATCTAAAAACAAAATTTCAAAAAAATACAATGTCCCGTTTTCGAAAATTTTATTTTTCAAAAAAAATTTTCAAATTTTTTTTTAAAATCCAAAAATTATTTTTTTTGAAATTTTATTTTTGGCTTATATTTGAGTTATATAAGTGCTTCTTCAAAAAAAGTTTCGTTGAAATCGAATAAGCCGTTTCGGAGAATATCGGATTTAAAAAAAACCGTTCTATGGAAGGTACCGTTAATAATGATTTTCCAAAAAAAATTCTTCATTAGAAGATAGACCTTGTTTTAAAACTTACATTTGAATTTTTTAAACAAAATCGTTGGAGCCGTTTTTGAGCAATTACAACTTTACTGAAATTGGTGTATGACAAGTACCGTTATTTTTGGCCCAAAAAAATTAATTCCAAAAACCCCTCTGGAAGGTCTCCAAAAAATGCTACATACCAAATTTGAAGTCAATCGGTTCATCCGTTTAGGCTGTAGATCCTTATACAGACAGACAGACAGACGGACTTCCGGGACCAACTTTTTTGGCATTCTCTATAATCGTAATATCATGGAAAAGTGTAATCTCAACTTTTAGTGAATTAGTGATTTCTACAAAATGGCATACCAATTTTAATTTAAATATTTTTTTTTTTAAGAAAATCGGTTTTCGGCCGATGATTCCTAAACACCCTGTAAAACAATTTTCTTGAAATTCATTGGTGTAACAGCCCTGGAAATTTCCTTCAAATTAAAAAAAAAACTGTAACGCTACCTCAATCCGTTCAAAAGTTATGATTTTTGCAACGAGATAAGTCATTTTGGACAACAGTGCGGCATCTCTAATAATTTTCCTATAACTTGACAACGAGGCACCTAACGGGCCCAATAATTATAACACAAAACCTGTCTCGATTGAACCATCTGTCCAGTTGTTTAGAAGGAGTAGGTTCACAAACAAACGCACAGGAGAAATATATATAATAGATTTATATTTATTTTATATTAATAAAACCAATTAAGAATTTATTGCAGTTTTAGTTTGTCTCAAATTTTTTTACCGACAACCGTTTCTCCGAAAATTTGCATCAAACCCAATTCTTTGTTAAGGTTGTTATTTTCAATCTAAGGAATAATAACTAAGAATTAAAATCATTAGAAAAACTTAAACGCTGTTTATGTTTGTATTCATTTTTTATTTTTTTAATGTAAATAATTTATATTTTATTCTAGAAAATTACAAAGTTCAAAATCATTTATCAATAATCATAATTATTAAATGTAACTAGAATTGTTTTCATGTAAGTCTTTAAAAAATTCTTGTAATACATACATAGTGTAAATTTTAATATCAAGTTTAAACAGATTTAATAAAATTCACCTGATGATGTCGAGAAATTACGACGAAACTAGGAAAAAATTATGAAATAAAATTTTTATTTGCATATAGAAGGAAGTGACCAAAAAAGGCTGATTCAACATAAACATTATTAGTTCAAATAACACTAATCAACAAAATTGAATTCTTTTTTGCCACAAGAACCAAAATATACCTATTTTTCTGAAGGGTTTTGCAGTGCTGAACTCGAATCTGAAGTCAAAAAAATTTGATTGACCTCCGTTTTTTAAATATTACTGTTATAAAATGACAAAAAACGAAATCTTTGCCGTTTTCAAGGCTATATTTTTATGTTTTTTTCAGAAAAGTATATTTTTGTTCTTGTTGGAAAAACCTTATTGACCAGTGTAATTGGTCAAATTATCATTAATTCAATATATTTTGTTTTTTTTCTCTTTATCCAGCAGATTTTTGAACTTAAAAAGAGTTCAAACGGAAACACTACATCATCGTCTACATCTCCTGCCCCAATAACAAAAAAAATGAAATTACATAATGCTTCAACGAACGGATTAGAATTTGAAGATTCCATAGATTTATCAGATAATGTATAGAATAAGTCTATATGTTGTATAAGCTCACAGTGAAAATATTTTGTTTACCTTGTTTATAAGACTTATATACTTAAAAAAAAATTTCGTTATTAATAATTCTTCTGCTACTAATGTTTGTATTAAGCACACCATTTAATATGAAGTCAATGTTTTTCCCAAAAAAAAAAACTGGTGCCTTAAATGCAGAAATATTCTTGAAAATTCACATAATTATACTAAATTGTTTGTACTTTCCAATAAAACAAAACTTTGTATGGTTAATAATAAAATAGTTTATAGTTTATAAAACCAAATTCTTCTCTTAAAAACAGAAATATTTAAAACATTCAACTTTACTTTATGTAATGTTTAATAATAATTATACAATTTAACCTCATAAACTTATTCTGTATAAGTTCCAGGCTACACGGTGATTTTTCAATCGCCTAACCAGTCAGGTTGTAGAAAAGAGGGTTGAGGATTCTTCTTTTTATTTTTTACGCTTGTTCCTAGAAAATGTAAATTGGAAAGTGATTTGGCACAGCACTGTGTAGCCAGGCCCTTAGATATATAAAATAAAATTGTATTTACATTTGATGACTGTAGATATGAACTATAAATTTTAAATGGAAAATTAAGTATACAATCATTAAGGCGAATTAATGTGTGATAAAATAATCAAATGTAAGAAAGAACATACTATAACTATATAATAAGTCACATTTTCATTAAAACTTTAACATAGATAGGTTTCCAAAAAAAATGAAAGAATTTATAATTCTAAAAAAAATTGTTTTTCTGTAATAAATATTCATAAGATACGTAAGTATTCCAATCAAATTTTCTTTACATAAATTTCATAAAATGCCCTGTCATAGTGAAATTCAAGGCAAGGAATGTGGCGGTGTTATGGCTGTTTTTCAAAAAAGAAAACAATCGAATTCGACAAATCAACGGGGATTTCCGGATGAACCCGGCAAATCAACATTCAAGCTCGGCAAGTCAAAGGGAAAACCATGCAATTCAATTTAAGAAACGCAATTGTTGTGTTTTTTAGTACGTAAAGTCTAAAAAGAACAACAAACAAGAACAATTTGTATTTGTATTTGTATTTGCATTAATAGAAAAATTACAATAGATACAGCAAGATTCAATCTACCGAATATTCGGCCACGCTCCTCGGCCGAATACCGAATATTCGGCCAATGACACTCAGAAAAAAACTTTGGTAATTTCAAAAATTTTATACTTTGTCTCAAGAATAGATGTGGCTTAAAAAATTCCCAACAACATCGTATTGTAACGATGAATAACTGAACTATGTACTTTTAAGATAAATGTCTGAACACACTACCTACTACTGCAAAGGTAGTCATTTGAAATCGAATTATATATGTGGGATAAGAAAACAATAAAAAGACCCGAACTATGATTCTAACAAATTTAATTCAATTTAAGTGTAATTTAAACAAAAAAAAAGGATAATTCAAAACAATTTAATTATAAGAAAAAAGAAATAGAAAAAATACACCGTCGTTTCACGTCTTTTAGGTACGTCAGTCGTGGGTCGCTGTTCGTCGTTGAATTAATCTTTTCTCAGGCCATTTTGTTCAAAGCTTGCTCGCTGCGTAAGAGTGGAGAGTTGCAGTCTGTAAACTAGAACCAGTGTTGTCGTCTTTAATCCCACAAATCGGCCATCCTGTTTAATAGCTGACCTCAGCGTACTGTGAAAAGACAAAAATATAATTAAGTGAAATTTACTCTTCGTCAGACGACGAAATATAATCAAAATCGGTGTGGCGCCAACTTTTCATTAAGTCAGCACTACTTGATGTTGAAGCTGGTCCTTCGTGAACTCCGACCTTTTCAACTTCGTATCTGTCATGGTTTAAAACTTTGGTTATCTTGTACGGTCCTAGAAATTTTCCGGACAGCTTCAAATTCGGGCCGAACTGAGTTCTACGTATCGCTACCAAATCGCCTTCTTTATGTTGATTTGCCGCTTTTCGCTTTCGATTGTATGTTGTTTGATTTTCTTTCTGCATTTCAGCTATCGACTCTCGTGCTTGCTCCCTCGCATCGTCTCGTTCAACTGAAAACAACTCTCGGATTTCCTCGTCAATCAGATCGACAAGACTCGCGTCCTTTGTATATAAAATCTATAGTACTATCATGAAAAAAAACAGCGCCACCAAAAAAGTAAGCTAGCGAACGAACTAAAAAATATGTCAAATTTCAAACAGAAATGTATATCTCATCTCCTTACTCCCATTATTAATTCGATCTAAGCGCCCTCGCGACCACTCAGGTAACGAACAAACTAAAAAATTGCACTTCATTATAGTACTATAGATTTTATATACAAAGCTCGCGTCAGAAGAGTTCCTCATTTTAGTACCAAACATCAATTGAAATGGTGTTGTCTAAATGCTCCGTTGCCAAGTTGAGTTGATACATCGTTGAAGTGAGCTCGTATGTGTGTACCATTTTTTTGGATTGTCGGCCGATAATTTTGTCAAAACAGAAATAATCACTCTGTTTAAGCGTTCAACTTGGCCATTCCCTCTTGGAACGCCAGTTGTGATGACAAGGTGTTCAATTCTCTCGTTCTGACAATATTCTTCGAAAATTTTGCTGGTGAATGCAGATCCTCGATCTGATATGATTCGGGCTGGGCTCCCGAATGAAACTTTCTGCAATTCCAGCTTCGCAATTACCTCCGCCGTCGACGTTGTTTTGGTAGGATAGATCCAAACAAATTTGGGAAATGCATCCACAACGCAAAAGATGTAGCTGTATAATTTAGTAGTCTTCTCTAGTGGACCAAGATGGTCGACATGGTATGTGCAAGGTGGCTTACTTTCTTTGTCAATTGGTGAAAGAAATCCCTCCTGCTTTCCAGCTTTTCTTTCCGCCAGTATACAAGCAATGCAGTTCTTACGAACGTATTCCAATTTTTTAGCCAAATGTGGTATAAAATAGTCTCTTTTTACTAACTCTTCCATTTTTCTTGATGCGAAATGCCCATCAGAGTCTATGCTTCTTAAAAGTTCAGCCTGCATCTTCTTAGGTACATAAAGTAGTCTCCGGCCTTCGTCGTCGCTCTTGTAAATAATACCTCTTTCGCAAATGAAATTCTCGTACGGGCTTTGTTCAAGTAGCTTTTTTATAACCTTGATGTGTTCATCGCTTTCTTGAGCTGCAATTATTCTTTGTAAAAATTCGCCTTTAATTAGACTTACCGCATTTCTACTCAATGCATCTGCATGACGAATTTTGTTTGCACTCCGATGTTCAAGTTTAAAAAGAAATTCTTGAGTTATAAGCACCCAACCTGCAATCCGGGATGAAAACTCTTTCTTCTCCATGGTGCCCTTGAATGCTGCACAATCTGTCACTAATTTAAAGTGAATACCTAACAAGTAGTGTCGGAACTTCTTAAATGCTGCTACTACTGCGAGAGTTTCCAACTCATAGCTGCTATAGTTTTGCTTTTGGGGTGAAGTCTTTTTGCTAAAATAAGAAATTGGGAAAAAATTATTATTATCTTTTTGCAGCAGGACTGCTCCGAAACCCCATTTCGATGCATCCGTGTGTAACTCGGTCTCTGCGTCTGGTCGATAGAGTGTTAAAACCGGAGCTGTCGTTAGGATTTTCTTGAGCTCCTCAAACGCGGCTTTCTGCTCAGGTCCAAATTTAAACTTTACGTCATTTTTTGTTAAATCGGTTAGCGGTCTTGCTATCACAAATAGCCTGGAACAAATCTTCTGAAGTAGCCCGTAAGACCCAGGAAACTTTGTACTTTCACCACATTCGTCGGTTGCGGAAACTTTGTAACTGCTACTATTTTGGCTTCTGATGGTTTAATCGTTCCAGCTTCGATTTGAAATCCTAAATAATCAATTTTAAGACACAGGAATTGACATTTAGACCAACGAAACCTAAGCCCATAATCGCTAGCTACTTGGAAAACTTTGCTCAAATTGCGAATCGCCTCTTCGTAATCTTTTCCCAGAACAACAATGTCATCCATATAGAGCAGCACAATCTTTGAGATCATAAGATCTCTGAATATCAAATTCACGTGTCATTGAAAAACAGCTGGCGATACACAAAGACCAAATGGAACTTTATTGAACTCGTACTGGTCACGATGAGTAACAAAAGAAGTAAACTTCTATCTTCATGGACAGGAACGTGAAAAAATCCGTTTTCCAGATCTAAAGTGGTGTAAACATTGGCTGAACTAAGCTGGGGGTCAATTCCCGATCTGTGAAAATGTGAAGTGATAAGTTTTATCACGTTTTCATAATAAATTCGATTCTTGATTTGTGAAAGAAATAAAACAAATGTCAAAATCTTTTAACATTATAAATTTATTTATCACAACCCAATATTCTTGTGAAAACAAATAAACAAATAAAAAACACAATTAAAAATTTTAACTACAACCGGATTCGAACCTAGGCCGGTAGAGTAAAAGGCAACCGCCTTACTCACTAGGCTAATTCGAATTTGTTTATTATGAAAACTTTTGTTCATATAAGCTATTTTCCTCAAAAATGAAAGTTTTTTCATTTAGTACTTTTTAGTACACATTAAGTTTGAGAATCGCATAAAGGGTTGCCTGTGAAGTGATAAAATGAAAAAACGTTTTGAAAATTGAAATGATATAATTTTTATCACTTCACAGTTTCACAGATCGGGAATTGACCCCCTGGTCAATCTGATCATCTACAAGAGCCAAAGGATTGTGATCAATGCCGTCTTTACCATAAGGGCACACGGGGCCCGTGCCCAGGGTCCCCATTCTCAGGGGGCCCCGAAGGAACGAATATTATATTCTCAAAACATTTTTGTCGGTCAGACCATCTACCAAAAAATTTTACTTTTTATATGGCAACCAAACAATCAAATACATTTTTTTCTACCTATACGGAAAATATATGTATTCAAAAAGAAAACAAAATATGTGGCGTTGTATGCGGAAAAAAATTTAAATCCAAACCACCAAACCCAAATTCAATTTTCAAAAAAAAAATAAGACAATAATATTTTCAAAAAACAAGAAAAATACCTTTTTTTCCACTGTAGGTAAGATTATTTATTATTTATTAATAAAAACAACGAATTCTCTTCCATTATCTTTTTCCTTAAATAAATTAAATAATTTCGTTTGAAGTTTGCAAAACTGTCAAATTTGTAGTGCGTGTTAAAATCAGTGTAAAAATATGAGTAGATTCGTATTAAAAGACGAAAAAGAATCAATTCGTTGGCAAAAAACATCAATACTTTTTCCGTTGGAAAACGGAAAAAAAAACTATTGCCGGCTCGTCGACGGTACATCAATGTTTTGGTTCAATGGAAAACGCCATGGTACAATGGTTTTAATTTGAATTGCGAATTGTTCTCGTATTTAAAGATTGACACATAAAATTCATTAAATAACTTTTAAAAAAATTGTTTTTCAAAAAAAAAAAAATTAATTTTTTTGTTTAATCCAAAATAATTTTTTTTTAAGTTTTCTTAGTTTTAATATCAGTCTAAACCTTTTTATGTAAAAATTTTCATTAAAATCGGTTGTGTCGTTTTCATTAACAAATCGGTTCTATGGCAAATAGGTACCGTTAATAACGGTCCAAAAAATATTTTTCTTCTTTCAAAAATGCGGCCTTATTTGCAGCAAAACATATTTTTTTTTTCAAAGCAAATCGTTTTCCGTTTTTGAGAAAATTGCAATATCTCGTAAACTTTATATTGGAGATATCCGTTGAAAAAGAGACAATAAAATAAAAAGGCAAAAAATAAAAAAAACGGCTCTTGAAAATTACGTAGAAATCGTCTGTACCGAGTTTTTAGCAAATCTATCAATCCGTTTGAGCTCTTTTTTCCAATTCTTCAAACTGAAACTTATAACGGATACAGGGTACAATTATTGGCCCCTTTACTTTATATGAAACGATATATTGGCACCCCTTTTTAACCATAACCATTGCCTTTAAGCCAACCATTGTACTTATTTTACTTTCCAAAAGGGCCCCAAAATTCTTGTGTGCCCAAGGGCCCCAGGATAGTTAAAGACGGCCCTGATTGTGATCACGCACTATGATCTTGTTGATTTTTCTGTAATCAACACAAAGTCTTTTACTGCCATCTTTTTTATTCGCAAGCATAATTGGGGATGAGTATTCAGAATTGCTTCGGCGAATAATGTTAGCATCTAGCCACTCTTGAACCTGTCTGTCAACAATCTCTTTTTCCAGTGGAGCCAACCTCCGAGGACGTTGAGCAATAGGAACATCATCTTTAACAGTTTCTCAATTCAGGCTCTAACTTTTCTACTTGCACTCCATCTGCACCCAGAGTTATACGTGTACCTTTCAATATGTCTTTTCCAATCAGAAGATTTTGCTTCAAAAACTTTGATGAAACTACGTATATTTTGGAATGGTAAGTAATGTCATCGATTTCAACATTAGCCGGGAAATAACCATAAGCTTTTGTACACCCGTCTGATAAACCTCTGAAAACTTTGTTATCGCTTACCAAAGTTGGAGATCCAATTTTGAAATACTCGGTTGACTGAACCACGTTCACCACCTTAGCCTTTACATTTTCTTTGCGTAAGGGACAATTTGGAGATAGATGTCCAAATTCTTCGCAATTGAAACATTTGGGTCCCTTGCACTTAGAGTCACACAACCTACTTTTGCGCCCTTTCAGGCCACAGTTAAAACATCGAATGTTGGAACTATTTGAAGAATCGCCTCTCGTCTTTGAAGTCTTCAAATTCGTATGAGTTTGTCGCCCTAAAGAGTTTCGGAAACGTTCGTACTCGGTTAACTTAACCTTAAAATCGTTCATGGAATGTGTCCCATACAGCATCGCCTTGTTGGCAGACAAATCGTCAATGCCATCGATTACGTAATGAATAACAGATCGTTCGTCTATACCACCTTTTGCACCGAGTTCTCGCATCGCAAACAAAAATTCCATGACAGATTCCCCACTTTTTTGTCGCCTAGTCATCATCGCCCTATGCACATCTGCTGTCGTCATCGTGTTGGAAAATTCATCTGTCAAGAACTGTTTAAGGTCCTGCCATTTTATAAGTGTGGGCTTTGTCTTTAAAGCCATTTTAGCGGTGCCCGTCAGCAACCGCTTAGCAAAAAGTATTTTTTTCATTTCATCCCATTTCATCAACGTGGAAGCAGTTTCGAACTCATCGATCCATGCTGTCACGTCGCCCTCACCACTAAATTGAGAAACCGCATTAAGTTCGTCTTCAAAGGTTCCTACACTTGCCCGCTCACTTCGTCTTTTTAGTTCTTCGATCTCTGTACGTAATAATGACACTTCCATTTCTGGCCTCGTTGCAATATTTGACATTTCACCCTGTGGTTGTTGGTTATTGACATCAAAACCTCTTCCACGTCCTGACCCAAGCCCTGTTCCACCATTCGCTTCGTTATTTAAAGGCATATGTTATTTCTTAACTCACTGAAAGCACCCTGTACGTCATCGCCCTCTTCAGCAAGTTGAGATAACTCGACATCTCTTCGGACGCCACCCATGCGTCCTATATTTTAGTTCTACCTCTCGCCTCGTCACATCAGATTCCCGTCTAATTAAAGCTTCCAACATTTCTGAAAAATCAAGCCCCGTCGTTATGGCTGTACTATTAAGATTTTTCTTGCGTCTGCCTCCCATTTCAAACCCAGATCAGAATAAAGTTGTTGTTTTCCAGAAATTTGATTGTCACGTGCCTCGTGAATTCAAGTTGAATCGTCTGTACCGTAATCCAGTTCGTACTGTAAGAAAGTTGTTTTTACCGTACTGTCGTTTCTACCGGGAGTTATACTGATAGCTTTATCTCTTTTTTTTTTCTGTGTAGCGGCTTACTATAAACACAGAAAAAAACAAAAACGATCAAGAGACGATTTGATTTGATAATTCGCGCAGTCTTTTATGTTCTATTCTTCTTATTCCCGATTTTTTTTTTTTTAGGTTTTAATCTGATTGATTTTATTTTCAGAAAGTACCCGGTATTGAGCCCCCAGAGTTGTGGGATAAGAAAACAATAAAAAGACCCGAACTATGATTCTAACAAATTTAATTCAATTTAAGTGTAATTTAAACAAAAAAAAGGATAATTCAAAACAATTTAATTATAAGAAAAAAGAAATAGAAAAAATACACCGTCGTTTCACGTCTTTTAGGTACGTCAGTCGTGGGTCGCTGTTCGTCGTTGAATTAATCTTTTCTCAGGCCATTTTGTTCAAAGCTTGCTCGCTGCGTAAGAGTGGAGAGTTGCAGTCTGTAAACTAGAACCAGTGTTGTCGTCTTTAATCCCACATATATGAGGACTAATCGAACGGCGGACCCATACAAGTGGTGGTCAACACATACTACAAAATTTCCAATTTTGACAACATTTGCTAAAGTCTCCCTGGGACACACGGTGGGCAGGAAGCATCGATAGGTTGCACAAAAATGTCGACAAAAACTTCAAGTTGGGTTGTATTTGTTGATGATTATACGTGCAAAGTCCGTTGGAATTAAAATCCTAGCTGCTCCTTTTCAAAAGTTATTCATTTTGTATTTCTAATCCGGACAATTTGGAATAAACATCAAAAGTTCTTAGGCGACAAGAATTGATAACGGTATTTTGTAGAGGAGTTTAATACATTAATTTTTTACTATGGGAGGGGGGTCCATCTCCCCCCGCTTAGTCGGGAGGGGCAATTTTCTAAAATATCACGTTAAATACAAAGACAAATATTAAAAAACTAGGGGTGCTTTCATAAATGCATGGTTGCGCAAGTCTGACGAATGCAAAGCGTTCATTAATGCAAATGATAAATGTCAGGTGTTCATAAATGTAAAACGCAAATATTTGCAGCGCAAATGTGCAAATGAAAAAATTCTCATGCCCATGCGCAATGAATTTAAACTTGAAGAAAGAAGGAACATGACGTAAAAGATGATACAGCTTTTCTTTATTTCTCAATTCTGTCAAAATATTAATTGGAAATTCAAAGTTAAAGTCAAAATAACAAAAAAAAAAGCCGCGAATTTCTTGGATATAATAAATTTGTAAATATTGACAGAAATGTTAAAAAAAAAAGTTTTTTTCTTAAAGGATGGAATCTACAAAATACCGTTATCAATTCTTGTCGCCTAAGAACTTTTGATTTTTATTCCAAATTGCCCGGATTAGAAATATAAAAATATGAATAACTTTTGAAAAGAAGCAGCTAGGATATCAATTCCAACGGATTTTGCACGTATAATCATCAACAAATACAACCCAACTTGCAGTTTTTGTCGACATTTTTGTGCAACCTATCGATGCTTCCTGCCCACCGTGGACAAGTGTTTACAGCAAAAGACTATTTTCCGAAGCAGGAATAGTCTACGAAGATAAACGTAATCCTTTACTACGAACAAATGCGGAACAAATAGTTTTCATTCACCACAACTTGCCTTAGTAGATTATAAGTACTAAAATTACAAATTTTTAATAAAATACACATTTTGGTATAATAATTTATATTTTTTTCTTGTCCATTTGGTATTCGGTGTTCGGCCGAATAGTTAAACTACTAGGCCGAATACCGAATACCAGAAAATAGGCCGAATAGTGGCCGAATGTTCGTGGCATCTCTAAATATAAGCCATTATCAGCGCTTTTGCTATGAAATGAGGAATATTCAGCGCTATAAAATGTTAAATGTCTTGAGGAAGTTCACCCCTGTTGCTGAAACATGGTTTTATTTATTTATTTATTTATTTAATATGTTAAATGCTAACATTAGAAATAATCTTAAATACTAACAATGGAGTTATTAAACTTCAACTCAATATATGAGTAATAATTGTCAATTAATCACAATAAAATACACATATATTAACATTGAAACTGAATGTACTCATATATATAATAACAGAAAAAACTAAATTCTGCTACATTAATTAAATTGATTAAAGAAGCTATTTTTGAATTTATGGGATTTAACATTATCATTAATAGAAATGATTGTATGAAAGTTTTTGTTAAAAATATTTATTAGTTGATCATAGAGAAATTGACGCCATAGTTAGATCTACTAAAAAACACACAAGTTGGTAACCTTTTTCTTAAACCATCATGCCCAGTATTAAAATTCATTCGATCCAACACTGAAGAAGATATTGAACCTCTTATTATCCCAATTATAAAACATAATTGAAATACTCCCTGTGAACTGAAAGTGATGGTAAATTAATAAGTTTAAGTCTATCCGAGTATGGAGGTAGGACAATTCTATCGGATCATGAAAGAAAACGTAACGAAAATCTCATGAACCTTCTCTACACACTTTCAATTCTGTTTATATGAATCATATAGTAAGGTGCCCGCACTATACATCCGTATTCAAGAATTGGCCTTACAAATGAAATATAAAGAACCTTCAAAACATATGGATCCTCGAACTCCCGCGCAAATCTTTTGATGAAGCCAAGTGTTACATTGGCTCTTTTAATAATGTGGTTATAATGATCAGTAAAAGTAAGTTTCGGATCTAAATTGATTCCGGGGTCAGAAAAATTTGATAATTTACATAATTGCGACGAATTTATCTCATAGTTGTAAGCAATTAAATTTTGTTTTCGTGTAAAGCTCATTGATTTACACTTGTCAATATTATTTAATATAAGGCGATTTGTGCAACACAATTCCCAAAATCTTTTTAAGTCTTCTTGCAAGAGCTTACAATCGGATAGGGAATTTACTGTTCGAAATATTTTCACGTCGTCAGCATAGAATAAAGTTTTTGAGTTTTAGAAAACAGAAGGAAGGTCATTTATAAATAACACAAAGAGCAATGGGGCTGGGTGACTTCCTTGACGTACACCAGAATTTACTCTAAAGTTCTCAGAACAGTCATTTTTAAACATTACACAGTAATACCTGTCTATAAGGTATGAAGATATTCATGAAAGAAAGTTTTCATTTAGTCAAATTCTTGTTAGCTTTTTCAAAAGTACTTCATGGCTTAGTTTGTCGAATGCCCTACTGAAATCAGTAAATATGCAATCAACTTGTTGCTTTTTTCTTCACAGGTAAGGTAAGCATATTTCCATAGAGTAGGGAATTTTGAACATTTTAAGGATTCATTGAACAAGAGATATGGTTGTCAGATTCATGTTTCATGAGATAAATGTATCCGAGTTTTGATCTTGAAATTAATCAAGACTAGTGCGTGAAAATACAATTACATTTTCACCCACATTTATGTTGCGTAAAACTGCGAATAAAATTTATTTATATGCGTATAATTGTATAGACAAAGGCTGGAAAATTTAGGAGTAAATTCACAAATGTCAAATTTTTTGGTAGTGATTACTCATCACTGCTTTTTTGCGATGCTGTCATGCTGATCGTTGCTGATGACGATGCGATGCTGATTGACAAAAATTTTTACGTTTAAAAACAATTTTTGCTTAATGATAGAATGTACTAATAAAAACTCTTTGTTGTAATTAAAATCTGGAGCCACACATTTTATCTCTCAAAGAACTTTCCTCCACAATACTGACTTCGATTTTCTGCCTGCCATAAATTCACCTTCATAATTTAATTTGGTTTCTATTAGTGGTTTAATTTGTGGGCTGGTAAAATATTCCCTGAAATTCATCAAATTAATTAATTCAGAACTTGATTAAATACTTTTCATTGTCCTTTTCCGCCCTTTTTACTCCAAATCGCATCGGTATCAACAACTTATCAAGAAAATTCTTGATGCTTTTTTTTATATTTGCGCATCAGTTTAAACAAATTTTGCAATAATGAACAATTGACATTTTAGGTGATGCTTATTATTTGCGTTTATTTCTGCAGTGATGCGTTTGTGAATTTACACTAGATATGTAAGTAGTACTGTAGTTTTTAAATTTTAGGGTTCTATAACAAAGCCGACGGTAGGTACTTTCCTAAATCATATAATACATACTGATTTAAACTTAAAGCATAAATAATTATATACAGATATCTCATCTTCATAGAAAAAAATGACATATGAAACTGAAAATCACCACTTTGAAGAGCTTTTAAAAAAGCTCTTTTCAATGAAAAATTTGAGAAATTTTAAAATGCTTTTATTTCTCTTTGGAATTTTGATTATTTATTCTCTGATTCTCTTTTACGTGGTCTTTGAGAGTGAGTATCATGTGTTTTCACGGCTCTGCCTCAGACAGAGCGAGAAGATCTTTTTGTATGGATAGAAAAGAAAAAAAATCATGGGCATAACGGTCTTGACTCTTGAGTTGGAATAGTTATTTTTCTGTATCTCTGAAATTTGTTCTTGTATTCTTGTTGTGTTTTTGCATTGCAAAATCGCGCTTTAACTGTTTCTTTTTTAAGGCGGGATTTTTGGAAGAAAAATAGAGCTGTGTATGTGCAGATGGATTGTGGACGTATTTAAAAAAACAACCTGAACAATAAATGCATTTTTTTCTCTAATATTTTTTTCATAAGCTAGGTTCAGGTTGAGATGAGGAATAAAAATATGAGGTGATCTGTGGTGTTGCAATTGGCGATTGGAGGATATACTACTAGCGCCGTAGTGGTCAAAAATTGCAACCAAATATACAGGACGGAAGGAACTAGCGCCACCTAGCCTTCACAAATTGGAAATAGTTTTGTTTACGTCAAGCTGTCAGGCCATTTTTTTTTTTTGTAAACAAACACTTTTCTTTCGCATTTCAATGTTTTCTTTCTGTTGAATACAATTAAATACGTAAAAAGCAATACAAAAAGCTTAAAAAAGAAGTTCATACAATTAAAACATTAGTGTCGTGTTAACATAATTTTTATAAAACTTATTCGGAATTAAATATTTTGTTACCATCGTGTTGTTGTAGTCCGAAATCGTTGTGCGGTCGCGTCTCGATTTTGATGTACGAGTACACGAGCGACAAAACGAATGTTTTCTCAACTAAAGCTCATCAGTCCAATCTCATTAAATGTGGAACTTGCTCTTTGTCGTTTCCCAAGACACAACAAACGGGCCCAAAACAGCAACAATATCAACAGATGCAACCAGCCCAGCCCCATGTTGTATATACGAAAAAGCTGTTGAAAAAAAAGACGAGGCTCTCAGAGTCATCTGAGGCTGGAGTAGATTCCAAAGCAATTCGATTCTTCAAAATGTCAAATACATATGTTGGCTGACCTTCTTCAAGAAGACGTCTTTAAAATCAACTGATTCATATGCAGGTGTAAGCACAAAATCCTCAACATCATCGGCCTGTGTAAGCGAGAGTTTTATTTGTGGTGAAGGCAAGGATATAAGTAATTCAGCGGCATGGTAATGAGCTCTAATGCAAACAACACAGCTTCAATATTGCAAGCAGACATTGAGAGCATTTTTGAAAAAATGCATTCCCATAAGTCTGACATTGATGTTGGACGCAATAGGCAATCTTCTGGTAGAGAAAGAGATGGAGCGGAAAAGATGATAATCTGGTGATTACAATTCGGGAGTTTGCAGTCGGTGGAATCACCTTCAAATAATTATCCCATAACAGATTCCGCTGAGGCAGGCAATGAGGTAAGTAGGTATTTGATTTTAATCGTTTAGCATGATTTTTTTTATAAAAATATGTTTTTCTATCAGGTTAATGCCAAACAACAACAAAAAAGCAACAAAGAAGTGGAGACAATTCTTCAGCACCTGTGGCCGTAAGCATCAACATGCCCGTATTAGATCATCCGAATGCAGGCGTTGATAAATCACCAGATTCAAGTGAAAAAACATCGTCTACCGATGAAAGTTTAAAAAAAACACCAGGCCTGCAGGTGCATCAGGATCCTGGCGATTATATTACAAATTATATATATAAAACGAATGATGAAGCCGTATTGCGTCTGATGAAATTACATTAATTTATAACTTTCAAATTGAATTGTTTAAATACTAGGTATACTGAATACTGTTACGCAGATTAAATTTTTAATCCTTTAAATATTAAACCTATTTTGAATACGTTCAATTTAAAATAAAAATAATTTTTTATTATTCTTGTTATTTTTTCTTCGTTTTTAATTGAACAACTATATGAATAGATTTTTTTTTTTGCATAAACAAAAATTGTTATTGCATTGAGGTCAGTGGTTCCTTCAAGGAAAACTTGCCAGTGTTTAAATGCACCACTTGAACTTTAGAGCGATAATACTTACCTAGATACTGCATTTATTTTAGGAAATAACCAGGAGCAGTAAAAAAAATTAAATTATTTTGTATGTACATACAAATGTATATACATTTTTATTTCAATGATTATTTGTATAAAGCGATATTATTTCTTTCTTCTTATAGTTATAATTAATTATTAATATAACTTCTTCTACCATTTAATCTAATCGTTAGACTTTCATCTAGGTTCTAGGAGGTCAGATGATGATCTGAAAGAAAGAATAAAAACAGAAGATTTTCAATTAATAAAAAATTCTTTTAAATGTGTATCTGTGCAGGCTGCAGGATAGTTTAAAGCTCCATTAGCTCTATGTTTTTCTGACCAAATAGAACTTACCTACGTAGTATGACTTTATCTTTATTCTCCTGCTGCTTTTGCTGGTGGTGACACTGCTGTTGTTATGTAATTTTGTTGGTTCTGATTCATGTTCAGCCTTCTTCTTAGATCCTGGTTCGGTTGTTGTTGTGACTTGCCGCCAGCAGTTGGAATCATTTTGTCTTTTTTGATCTTCAACTTTTCACGCAAGGTTTTTTGTTTTTTTTTTTTTGGTTCATTTTTGCGCAGCCCGAGATGCGACCGACAAAATGACTTTGAGGTTTCCAAACACAACGGGGATAGAGACCGACGACAGAAATAACGACAAAATGTTAAGTTCTGAATACCCTTTGTAAAATATACAAATTTATGCAAATAACACGACACCGCACTTGTTTACTTGAATTACATGAACGTTTTTTTTAACATTCTGATATTTAATTCACTTTTTATGAATATAAATGTCTTAAATGTGACTTTTTTCAAAAAATAATCGACCACTGTAATGTGAAAGAAAAGTGTTTGTTTACAAAAAAAAAAAAAAATGTCAGGCTTGACAGCTTGACATTTCTGTTGTCATTTCTCACAACAACGCGGCGCTAGTTCCTTCCGTCCTGTTTATTTAGTTGCAAATTTTGACCACCGGTAGCGCATATCAACTTTTCCAATCCCCAATATTGTTTGTCAATTAAAAAAATGGAAAGGCAAACAGAAAATCGTCGTATTTGAAGTATAAGAGCACAAAAGAACCCTTCAAGCAAGAAAACGGAGTCCAGAAAAGACAGTCCGACCTCCGACCGAGAAAAGCGGGGTTGCACTCACACACTTGCAACTTTTTGTGTATGAACACAAAGTCGAACGAGAATCGTGGTGGAAAGTGAGAAATGGAAAAAAAAGTGAAACAGACATAGCCAACAAGAGCAAAAGCGTCATTTTGTTATGTTTCGTTGAAGTGTATAGTCGCGTCGCGTCGTGTCTCGTGTCGTTGTTATTATAATATTAGTATAATTATAAACAATATCAAATTATAAACAATATGGAAACAAAAAAAGGTATGTTGTATATATCGCTCAAAGTGTTTGGGTTAAAATGTTGTTTCTTGTGTTGTAGATGTAATCTCTAATGATGAAGGAAAATCTAGAAGGTGAAACATGCGATTGGGTATCTAAAAAAACACCAACAACAGCAGCAGCATCAAATGAAATAAAATGAAAAAAAATGTATTGTATTTTATATTGTGTTTATTGTGAAAATTTCGTTTGCCAAAATAAAATAAAAAATAAAACAGTTTCAGTGAAAAAAAAATTAATCTTGTTCTTTTTTTGGTCGCAAATGCGAAATGTCATCCCTTTCTTATTCCTCTTTCTGGTAGGTTTTCGCTGCTCCGGCTCAGGTCCGCCTTCGGCTCCGTTTTCTCGGAATGGAGATTTTCACCACACCAATACATATGCAATCGACTTCGCGGTGATTATAATTTCCATACTAATTTGAGCCGCCTTCGGACCAGTTTCTGATCCGAAGTCGGACTCAGCTCCGCCTCAGGCGGAGCGGATTCGGACCGAGGTCGGACCTGTTTGCTTGAAGGGAAAATAGTACTCAGATACGATTACAACTCAAGACCGTTGTGCACATATGTGTTTTTTTTTTCTGTCCATAGAAGTAGACCTTGTAGCTCGAGTATCGAGTCTTCCTGGCGCACGTTTTTTGTTTCTTTCTATCAAAAGAATATGCGGTTGACGCTGGTCAGTCTGCCTCAACGAGAACGGTTCATGAAAAAAAAACAACAAAAAAACTTACTCAGTAGTTCAGTACCTAACCTACTCACAAAAGATCTATTAGAAGAGAAAGAAAGAATAAGGAATATGTACCTACTTGTACATATTTGGGTTGGTTTTTTGTTTTTTTTTTTGTTTTTTTTTTGCAATTTAGTTTTGTTTTTGTTTCCTTGGATGGCGCGATTGAGTATGAGTAATTGTGTGTAGGTATGCAAAAGGATTGTGAATGCATTTTAAGAATGCATGCACAGTTTTATTTGTTTGCGCATTGATTTGGTTTGTGTTTTTTTTTGTCTTGTTGAACTGGGGTACGAAATCATGAGTATCTAATTAGTTAGGTGAAACAAGTAGGTACAGGGTCGGACTGGGGCAAAAGGGCCCGGGTGGCAAAATGAAAAAGGGGCACCGCTGCATACAAAAAAATTACAATACTACAAACATTTCTCGAAGAAGAAAAGAGATATTTAAGAGATTCAACGGATTTAGAAAGACAAGATTTAGTTCTTTTAGAAACTGTTACAAATTTATTAATAACAAATAAACAAATGCTAAGAAATAACCTCGAAAACTGATAAAAAGCGGCATTTTCGATATTCTAACGGGATTATCTCAAAAACGTGATGTGACTTCGGATTCGAGCTCAGCACCAAAAAAACCTATAGAAAAGTATATCTTGGTGTATGTAACAAAAACCTTGTTGACCAGTGTAATTTATAAATCAAGAACTGCGGAAACGGAGAACATTCAAATGTCTGGTTTGTCTTTTATCCATATTGCAGAACAAAATTAAATACCTTACTACCTACTAAATTGGAAAAAAAGGAAATAAATTCCTCCTTTATTTAGTTCTTTTATTTTTCATGTCTTGTAGATAAACGAAAGGAATTACACATTCTAATTTTGTTGTTGTTTCGTTTGTGTAGAGTTAAGAAAATTACTAATTTAACAATAAAATTATTTAGTGGAGTAACTGAAGCTAAAAAATGTTGTAAAGGGCGGAAACAGATCCGATATTCATGATCTTTTCTTACAAACGTCGGTAATTTAAAAGTACTCTTATCTCTGAAATTGAAAAAATTGCACTGCTTCCGTTTTGCTTTTAAAATTTAAATTACTTAAGACTTTAAATTGTGTTTTGTTGGTTTTTTTTTTCAATAAAAAAAAATTCCTAAATGATATGAAAAGATTGCCTGAGTTATTTGAAGACATTATTTAAGCGCCAGAAGCAGTTTTCTAACAAATTGACAAATTTCAAAATCAAGTATACGGAAATTGAAAGCAGTGTATTTGAGAAACTGGTCCCCAAACTCAGAATTTTGAACTTATCTTTCATTTCTTTTAATATTTAGTAGAATATTTAAACCCATAAAATTATGAAAATTATTATTAGATACCTAAACAATAAAAAATAATTTAGTTAATTCACTAATCAATTTAATTCAGATGATAATTTAATACATAACATTTATTGATTCTGCATCAGATACTAAGTACATTAATCAACAATATTTTTTTCGCGCAATATTCTTATATTATATGCATACAAGAGTGATTTATACAAGGGGATTCAGGAGTAATGTGCCAAAAAACTAGAGCGTGTAGGTTAGTTCGAGACAAGAAAAAAATCGTAGGGAGGGTCTATTCCCCTTCGTTTAGCAGGGAGGGGCAATTTAAAAAAAAATTGACTTATTTTGGAAAAAAAATTATTAAAAATCAAAGGTTATACTTACAATAACGTGTTACACCTTTTTGTAAAGCCAAAACCCTAGTTTTTTACAAATATTTTAAATAAAGCCATTTTATGGCACAGTTTTTGAAAAATTAATTTTTAAAATAAAAATTTTGAAAAAAAATTGGAAAAAAAAATTCAAAGTAATTTTTTTCAAAATTTCATGTAATTAAGTACTAATTTAGTTTTTTAAATTTGATGCTCTTATTCATTTTTAAACAAAAAAAAAAACCAAATTGAGAAATATTTTGTGATTTTCGAAAAATTAACAAAAAACCAAAACTACTTTTTTCTAAAAAACCTCTTTATTTTTTGTTTTTACATGGCTGGACTTGTTGATAAATTAATTTATGAAACATTAACCATTCGTCAACTATTTTTTAAACTTTTAAACTTAATTAAGGATACAATAAAGTGATACCGTATTGGATTAACCCTGAATTGATCAACTTTTTTCATTGATAACACCTGAAAACTTACCTGAGAATTTGTCTTACTATGTCTGGGAGGCTCGCTGCCCATCCCAACTAACAAACTCTCCAGAGCTAAGCTCTCGAAATCTGAAAAAAGATCTCATAAGACTCTTTTATGTCCCATTGCAATACTGAAGAATTAATTCCTTGTTATGGAACTTAAATGGTTTCCATAACTGTTTTATTTTAAGACTTGAACACTTCTGTAGTTTCGAAGTACTTAAATCTTATAGCTAAATCAATTTTTCGTCTTGGAATAGGATTATACAAACTTACGGCCATATTATTCACTCTGGATTTAGTTTGGATTAAAGTTAATTTTAAATCCAATCCATTAAATCTGAATTTCATAAATCCAAGGATTTAATTTTTTGTTCATATTATTCACTCAAAAAAAATTATGTGACTATTCAATAAATGTTGTATAATTTGCATTTAAATTTATTTTTCCTTCTCAAAATACTTTACAAAACAACTGAACACTGTGAAAATGAATCTTACATCTGGATTTATAAAGTTAAACGGACCTCCAGAGAGCAGTTTAAATTTGTTTGGATTAAACGAGATTGGATTTAAAAAATTGGATTTACGATTGGATTTAAGTAGTGAATATTATGGAACAGGATTTATTTTTGACATTTTACATTGCTTACATCCAGATGTATTTTTTAAACTAGTGAATAATATGGCCGTTAAAGTCTTAAAAGAATCTTTTTATAAACATTTTGCTCTAAAAGTAGTTTCGTAATCTGTTTAGTCTCATAGCAACACATTTTTAAGAGTTTTAATTACTTTGTACTTCTATTAAAACTCTTACAAGATCTGAGCTCTTAATACCTCCTATAACAAGAAACTATTTGGGTTTCGTATAATAAAAGTCTTGCAATAGGATCCTTAAGAGGTACGAAGCTTGCATTGATCAAGATGAACAACAGCAAGCAAGCATCAGTTTGTGTAAATGGTTTTGGTTCAGACAGAGAGGGTTATATAAATTGTGTAAGACAACAAAGAAAGGAGTAAGGAAGAAGACTATAAATGCTGTGTCTGCAGAATAAATCAGAAGAAAAAATTATGTATATATTCTTTTCTTTTGTTTTCTCTTTCATTCTTCTGTTTCTTGTTCAACTTCTTGTGATTTATGAACGAGTAAAGGGTCGCGTTGCGATATTGAATAAGAAGAGAAAAAGCATTCTTGTGTTTTCTTTTTTTTTGATCTGGAGAAGTTTATAACATGAGAGATGAGATTATGTGTATGAATATTTTCAAATGTGACCTTGTTGCTCATAAGAATTGTGTATGTATTTATATGAAATCGTCGGATATCAATTTCTATTTGATCACGAAACTCCCTTCTATATTGATGTTTTTTTTTTGTTTGTTTATATTCCTATTTTTTTTTTTCTTGTTTTTACATACCCATCACATTTTCAAACATGCGACTGTGGTGAAATAACCGAAATACACTAGTGTGTGTGTTTTTTCCGCTTGTGATCTCTGCTCATTTCACTAGTTGTCAATATTGTCCTCTCACTCGCACTTAAGGGTTAGTTGCTAGTTGATTTTATTTTTGCTGTTTATGTCCCGCTTACACTTTTATTAAATCTAAGTCCTGAGAAAGCATTTGAGATCTCATAAGAAAAGTTTTGATTTCATAATTAGTTTTCAATTCTCTTAGCATTCTTATTCAGTGTGCAAAGATAATTCAATTCTCTTAAAGATTTTAAAGGAAGAGTTGGAGTCCCATCAGCAGCAGACATTTTTAATGTACAAACAGTGAGTTTTCAGGGTTACCATAACTTAAAACATTACAATCCCGATTAAATAACTTAATTGACAAACAATGAACGTTGACTTATTTCTTCATTGTTGCCATTGAAATAAATATATTTATTTATAAGAGACATAAAAATGTATAGGAAGAGGTAGGTATGTATATAAGTAGATTATACGTAAAGGCGTATTTTGATCTCTTTTTTGGTTAAAATATAAAAAAAAAAAAAAATTGAATTAGATGTCGAAAAACTTTTACTTTTAAATGTAAGTGTAAGAAGTTTAAAAAAGAACTAGATCATTGGGCAAGTATATGATTAAGTAATTCTCAAAGTTAAACATTTAAGCCCAGTACGCAGATCGCGCTAAACTAAATTTTATCTTGACAATTTTTATCTCTACACGCGCTTTGTATATAAAATCTATAGTACTATCATGAAAAAAAACAGCGCCACCAAAAAAGTAAGCTAGCGAACGAACTAAAAAATATGTCAAATTTCAAACAGAAATGTATATCTCATCTCCTTACTCCCATTATTAATTCGATCTAAGCGCCCTCGCGACCCCTCAGGTAACGAACAAACTAAAAAATTGCACTTCATGATAGTACTATAGATTTTATATACAAAGTACACGCGTTCCCTGAAAGCCAAGATAAATTTAAATTTAAAAATAACGGCTGAATCACAGTTTCATTTACTTATACCAGCTTACATTCAATATTACATTACATAATTTTTTTACCTGCAGAATACCTTTTTTACGCTCTCATTTTGTTTTATTCCTCTTCTTTTATATATTTCAAGGTTTTTTTTGCCTCTTATTCCTTGCAGCAACAACAATAACCACAAAAATGTCAAAATTTATCTGTGAAAAAATGCGCTGAGCATTATTTCGCGAGCTAAATTGAGTGGAGACTTTTTGCAAAAGATGAGAATTCGAATTAAGCGCGTGAACTGCGTACTACCTGGCTAAAAATCCTCGCTAAAATTTATCTTTGGAGAAAATTTGTATGAAAGATAAATTTTAGCGCGATCTGCGTACTAGGCTTTAATTTTGATCGTAGTTTGTATGTGTTCTCATTGATTACGTACCTATACGGAACTATTGTTTTTTTTTTTTAAACATTTTTGCCAGACGAAATCAGGCAAAATGTTTCCTCCCGGTTTCATATCTCACTCTAGTTATATTATATAATTTAAAAAATTGAAAAAATAGCAATTAAAAACCAATAACTTATGGCCTGAACTTAGATTTTGATAGGTTGAAAAACATGCGATGGTAACCCCTTTCCTTATTAAAATTATAAAATAAATAATGTAAATATGCAATATTTCAAAGGCGCTTTGTTTTTTTTTTAGGTAAAATGTACAACTTAGTTGATAAAATTTCAACCGCATATATTGTTTGGTTGCAGGAAACATTAAATATATAAATATCGCCATGCCATTACAACCCACAATAATAATTCATTGTCTTACAAATTATTTTTTCTAAACACACCTCTATAAGTTCTTTTGACTTTATGCACACATTCAAAAGTATTTTTTTCTTCTTTTAAATGCTTAATGAAAAAGATATATCTTTTTAAAGTTTACAAATAATCTGTTCTCTTTCCCGCAACGAGAGGCCTCTGATTATACATCTGTCATCTCATAAGAAGATTGAAACTCGGTTAAAGAGAAAGATAGTATTGTAAAGAAACTTGTATTATTGCTATGAGTATGAAGAGCCTCCCATAACTAGGCCATTTAACGCTCTTAACAGTTTTATTAGAATCTAGAAGTATTCTTCAAGAATACTTGTAGATCCCTTAAAATAGTCTAGTTAAACTCTTGGAGAATCTTATGAGATGAAAAATGTTACTTCTAACTGTAAGGTCTTAAGGCAGTATAATTGTTTTATTATAAAAAAAAACAATGAAATAGTACTTGCGCAAGCAGTTCAAAATAAAAAACAGGACTTTTTAAATCATATTCTTTGATTTTTAAAGGTTTCAAGAGAATCATTTTTTCCTAGATAACATGATAACATATCCCTTTCTATATGTATAATGTTATATGTAGATACCTATATAATTTTGTTCATGCAAAAAAAAAAGCAAGAATAAAGATCTTGGCACATATTTTTCTCTCCCTCGCTCTATACCTAAATACACAATAGACACCACACCATACGTCTTCGAATGATTTTTTTCTAATACACACGCCACAAAATCATAAAAAATTATTTGCAATAACCCAAACAGGAAGGAAAACAATGCAAAAAAAAATAGTACCTACATATCATGGTATAAAAATAGAAGGTATGATCATTAGAAAATCTAAAGTATAGAGAACTGTCAAATGAAAAAAAAAAAGATGGCTACTTAGTGTTTTGACAGCCCAGCCCATTGAAATTGTTGTTGTAAACAAATTTGTCTTGGAATTTGTTGTTGCTTTTGACTTTGCCAAATGCCAGACGTCAAAACACTATTACCCCATTTTGTAAGATGGCGGCTCTAATGATCATACCTTGTCTTCTTATACCATGCCTACATATGTCCCTAATTTTGTTCATGCAAAAAAAAAAACAAGAATAAAGATCTTGGCACATTTTTTTCCTCTCCCTCGCTCTATATAGGTAAACACAATACACCACACGTCTTTCCTTCCAACGAAAACCACCTAGACCACACACCCTAAATTCATAAAAAAAAGCATTATGTCGTCAGGTACATAATCACAACTTATATAGAAGATAAAAAAAAACTCTATGTCCCTACCTACTTCTCAGTCCCTTCATAAAAAAAACACAAAAAAATTGCAAAAACCAAACACCTTCGCACATAGGTATCATACCATCAATCAACGCAAAAATCTGTTTAAAAAAAACCTAAGCCTAAAAAATAAAAAAAAAATTAAGAAAAACAACCACCAACAAGAACCTTTTCTTGAAAGTCTCCTCCTCTTTTTTAACTGCGCAGTGCGCACAATACTTAAACCTTGAACTATATAGTACCTGCCAAACTAATAAAAAAAAAAGTCGTTGCCGCGTGCCGCCAACGCTTCAACTAATCTCTCAAATGTCAAACCAACCAATCACTCCCATCTCATAATTTTTCTTCTTTTTCCCACTCCATAATATGCAAAACTAAAAAAAACTTTATATGATGTCATAAACACTACACTTACTTTACCTATATGCGTCCTTTATTAAATAGTTTCACTAATCACTAGTTTCATTGGCCAATAAAAATTTTCAAAAACAACAAAAAAACAAGAGAAACAAAAAATGGAAAAAGTAGAAAATAAGAGTTTATGTTCAACATTAATTTCATTTAAGTTTCGATTCAGCAAATGGCCCTTACCTACTTACCTGGATCGTTACCGAATCGTCGTCATCAGCTGCTGTACCTAGTGAAATTCATCCCCCGTGTTCCCTTAATTACTCCCCTTATATGTATATATATAATTCTTCCAATCCCAGTGTTTTCAAGTGTTCGTTGTGTTTATTTGTGAATAATTTTATAAATATTTGTTAAGTGCAAAACAAACAAAAATAAAAGAAAAAAAAAACGTCTAATTTAGATATATCATATTACCTATAAGGCATACTTAATTACAAAAAAAACGAATTTTTAATTAAAAGAAAATCAAAGAAAAAAAAATTCATAAGTAATAGGTCATCCCCTCCCCTTAAATAAATAAAAAAAAAGAAAAAAAAGAAAAAGTTATCAAAAAAAAAAAAAATATATATATTTATTCAAAACAAACAATTTTTAAATTATAAAAAAAAAAAAAAAAAACAAAAAAAAAAGAAATTACTTAATTCACAGGTACCTTCATATGTATGCCAGAGCGGTGCACCTCTTCGGATTTTACGTGTGACAAGTAAGTGGTATTTTATTTAAATGTAAAAACGAAAAAAAATACAGGCATGTAATCAATTTGATTTGAAAAAGTTTGTTTTGAGTTTAGGTTATATTTTTTTTTTATATACATAAGAATAAGAAAAAAAAAAAAAACCAAAGTATGTCTTATAAAATCAAATCAAAATAATTCATATCATTAAATCTTATCAAAATAATTAATCCAATTTATTTTTATGAATTGTTAATTCACTAGCAACATGGTTGCCAACTATTTTTAATTATTCAACAATTTTTTTTATAGTTAAATTATATTATTAACGCCTAACAATAAATTTAATTTAATTGAATTCTCAAACCAACAAATTTTTGATCTGTTTTTTGTTTCTTACTATGGATGGCTCCGTTGCATGATGAATTGGGAAGTCGCTTCAAGCATTTTTTTTTTTTTTTTAGATGTTCCTGGATTTTTTTTTATAAGTGTTAACATGACTATGTAAGAGAATTAGTCAAGGGTTGAAGTGACACAGATGAGATCAACATAAAAGGGTAAGCATTTAATAACATTAGTTCGGGGCTGCTGCGATAACAAGGAGGAAGCAGCAGCCATGGTGGTATCTGGAAGATACATGGGTGGGCAAATCCTCCGGAGGGTCATCAACACCTTGACCCTCCCCCCCTCTGAGAAATCACACTCACACACACACACACACACACCATCATAGAACGAATTTCGGGCTCAACTATTTTTTTTGTTGAACCCTAAAAATCCTCGCGATTTTAACATTTTTTTTTGGCATGATGGTAAATGCGTAACATCGGCACAGCGCTACGGTAGTAAGAACCCCCCCTCCGACGAGCTAGGATGTGCTACGCTAGCATGCCAGCTGCCGTAACCTGTGCCCCTCTCCTTCCTGCTGCCAGGATCGGCCTCCTGTTCCTGTAAACATGGGGGTCGTAATGGTGGTAATGGGTTGGAGAGGTAAAGGATTCTCAGACTTGGACTTTAGGAGTTCAAGGTTTAACTCCAATGGAAAGCCGTGAGATCCAAGTTTGGGAATCCTGCCGATAACACCTTCGGTTCGTTACATGTTATAAAAATTGAAATAAAAAAGTGTTAAAATCTATCTTAAAAAAACACATACAAAAAATAACAATATAATAAAACCGATAACGAAATTAATGCAATGAAGGAATACCTGAATACATACCATCATTAAAATGCAATCATATTTATGATTCAGAAATGATTAAGAAAATAACACTGGTTAAGAAGGGTTCTGTTGCCGAAACAAAAATATAATTTTCTGAAGGTTTTCCGTTTGCTGAATTCGAATCCGAGGTCAGAAAAAATTGATCAGCTCCCGTTTTTGAAATATTACTGTTAGAAAATGCAAAAAAAACGTTTTTTTGACTACTTCGGACCTTATTCTTTAATATAAGAAAAATTGTTAGAAGATATTTAGTAACGGTTTCTATAAAACCTAATTTCCGTCTTTCAAGAACTTTTCAAATCTTTCCGATATCTTTGTTATTGCCCGAGATATCTTAAAATGAAGTAAGTGGCTTTGACTTCATATATCATAAAGGAGATAATGACGTTATAAGATTTATGAAATATGCAAACAACTAAGGATATCTCGGGAAGTAAAAAAGATATCGGAAAGATTTAAAAAGATGGAAAATAGTTATTATAAAAACCGTTACTAAATATGCTCAAACAGTTTACCTTATATAAAAGAATAAGGCCCGAAGTATTGCATTTTCTAACGGTAATATTTCAAAAACAGGAGCTGATTAATTTTTTCTGACTACGGATTCCAGTTCAGCACACCGAAAACCTTCAGAAAAGTATTTTGTTGTTCCGGCAACAAAATAAAAGTTTAATTTTGTTAACCAGTGTAATCTTTTTTAAATGATTACATAGATCATTATATATACTCATTTTAAACCTTAAACCAAAGATCATATAACTAGTAAAGATGTCGCACGTAGAACAAATTCCTGTGCTTGAAATTTTCTACCATCAGATTTTACCCATAGGTCCAAAACATGTATCCAAGAATTAAATTGTTGAGAAACATTTTAAAATTTTTCGATGACTGCGTAGAAAAGAGAGGGTTGATTTTTATATACGAATTTATTTAATGGGAGGAAGCGAGATAGTAGTTAAATGTTGATACGAATAAGGAAAAGAATAAAAAAATACATTTGTCTGCGAGAATGTACTTATGAATTATTTTTTTTCTTAAATTATTCAGGAAACTCATAACAACACATGATTCAAAATAATAATTTGAATAAGAACAATTTTAGATATATATATGACAAGAGTGTATGAGCAAAATTGTCTGAAAATGAATTTCAACCCTCAAATTGTCAATAGGTCCAAATCATAATAAAGCAGAAATCCTTCGCAACATTAAAAAAAGTTCTTATAATGAGTGGGAAAGAGAGTTATTTTTAATACATTTCTTAAATGCGAAGGACCGAGATGTAAGTTGAATAGAAATAAAAATGAAAACAAAAAGGATCGTTTTGTCGTGTGGGTATATATTTTTTTTCACAACTTGATTGCTTCGCAAAAGCAGGGCGAAGACGAGATGGCTAGTTTTAAAGATTGATGAAAAAAAGAAGAAAAACAACTTTTGCAAGTGACTGGTGTGCTGGTGGGTAGGTATACGTGTAAGCAGAAGAAGGTTGATAAGTTTTTTTTTTTTGATTTTAAATTTTTTTTCGATGGTAGTTAGATATTTAGGTATTTTTTTAAGTGGAGGGTGGTTTTCTATTTCCATATTTTTGTTTCCTTTTTGATTAATCGCAAGGCACAGGCGCATTGCTTTTAGGTGTAAGTACACACGTAATATGTAGGTAGGTAGGTTTTTTTACTTGCGATATAGGTACTATATATCAAGTTATGCATTCGTACAAAAAAAAAAGTTGAGATAGCATTTTTCCATGACATTGCGATGGTAGACAATGCCAAAAAAGTGGGTCCCGGAAGTCCGTCTGTCTGTCTGTCTGTCTGTCTGTCAGTCTGTCTGTCTGTCTGTCTGTATAAGGAGCTACAGCCTAAACGGATGGACCGATTAATGTCAAACTTGGTATGTAGCCTTATTTAGCGACTCTCCAGAGGGGTTTTTGGAATTAATTTTTTTGGACCAAAAATAACGGTACTTGTCATATACCGATATAAGTAAAATTGAAATATCTCGAAAATGGCTCCAACGATTTTGTTTAAAAAATTCAAATGTTAGTTTTAAGCTAAGGTCTATATTTCAATGAAAAAAATTTTTTTTGAAAATCATTATTAACGGTACCTGCCATAGAACCGTTTTTTTCAAATTCGAATATCTCCGAAACTTCTTATTCCATTTCAAGGAAACTTTTTGTGAAGAAGCATTTATGCAATTTAAATATAAACCAAAAATTAAATTTTCTAAAAATAAATTTTTGGATTTTTAAAAAAATTTTGAAAATTTTTTTTTGAAAAATCAAATTTTCGAAAACGGGACATTGAATTTTTTTGAAATTTTGTTTTTAGATGTTGATTAGTGATTTCTACAAAATGGCATACCAATTTTATTTTAAAACTTTTTTTCCAAAAAATTATATATAAAAAATTGTTTTTTTTAAAAAACGGCTCTAACGATTTTGAAAATTTTTTAAGCAACTTTAACTCCAAGAGCAAGTTCGTGCGACCCAGTCGTGCATTTTATTTTCCTTTGCGACAGCAATCGTCCTTGAAAAATGTAGTTCATTTTATTTTTAGTCCAGTGCATTTATATTTTGACCCAGCAGTTTGTACCACCACCAATTTTTTTTTGTTCATTCGATAGAGCACTGGCTGAATATCATTACCCTGATTTTTCGCACTCGTGAAATTCACCTTTCGGCCGCCATCTTGGATTTTAGTTTTTGTTGAATATCTCGATTTCTATTTATCCTACATAAAAGTTGTGTATACAAGAAACGTAGGCAAACGTCTTTTATATTAAGAACAATTTT